>NC_042617.1:274750078-275086343 GCF_901001135.1 Rhinatrema bivittatum
GGAAGCAGAGAACTAAAAACTTTGAGACACTACTACATAACAGAGTGCCACCTGTAGTCCCTCAGTCAACTATAGAGTAACAACTCCTCAACAACCCCCAAAATGAGAGCAAATGCCACACCCAAAGATTGGAGCTCCCTAGACAGAAAAACCACAAATCAACCCAAGGGGGCTAATCACAACCTGGCAAACTTCTTTAGGTTCTGGATATATACATCCTGACAGTTCTTCCCAATAAGCATGCCAGAACACGGACTTGCCGTAACGGTCTTGAGAACATTAAGAGGCTGGGTCTCTGGACTGATCTGTGGTACTTCAGGAATGAAAATTAGCAGGTAAGAACCAATTTTCCTTTCCTGTTCGTACCCCAGATCAGTCCAGACAAGTGGGATGTACCAAAGGACCCCTACACTGGGTGGGCATGCCAAAGACCCGCTCTCACACTTTCAAAGGTCGGCTCTCCTGGAGTCTGAACATCCAAACAATAATGGCAAGATGAAGTGTGACGAGAAGACCATGACACCGCTCTACAAATCTCCTGCGGCGACACTAACTTTTGTGACCTTTGCCTCCGGCGACTCAGCAGGCCAATTTGGGAAGGCAGGAGCTCCACAGTCTGATTCAGGTGACACGAAGATATCACCTTAGATAGTAATAAGGGTACCATGTGCACACATATCCCTCGTCCGAAATCTTCAGACATGGTTCCCTACAGGTCAAAGCCTGCAGCTCCGTGATCCTTCTGAACCAACAAATTGCCACCAACAATACCACCTTCAGCATGAGGTCCTTTAATGACGCCTTCCTCAATGACTCAAAATGGAGGCCCACAAAGCACCCGCAAGACCAAGTTTAAACTCCACAGATGCTCGACCCCCTTCAAAAGCCTCACAACATCTGGATGTGAGGCCAACAATCTTTTCCCTGGAGTATACCTCTGAGACACCCCAAGGCTGCCACCTGAACCCGCAAGGAATTGTAAATTAAGCCTTTGAAAATCACAGGTTCAGAGTATTTCTTTTTGTCGCAAGTGCCTGCTCTCAAAAGTCAAGTTGCGAGACAAAAGTGATCCGCCCGATCCAAGAAAATAGGACTTTGCTTTAACAGCCTCTGTAAATGGGCCAATCACAGGGACCTGTCAGTTGCATGCTGAATGAGATCTGCGAACCACGGACGATGCAGCCTCTCCGGCACCACTCGTACCACCTGGCCCAGATGCCTCTCGATGCACCTAAACAGTCGACCTATTAACAGTCACGAAGGGAACACGTACAACAGGATCCTTGTTGGTCATGGAAGAACCTGAGCATCTATGCCCTCGGCTGCGACCTATTGTCTGTGGCTGAAGAAAATTGCTGCCTTTGGCCTTGCTCCTTGACACCATCAGATCCAGACGGGGACTGCCCCAACAAGACTAGATAAGGCTGAAGGCCTCCTTGACAGTTCCCATTCTCCCAGGTCCAAACTGTTACCTGCTGAGATAGTCTGTTTGCACACACTGTCCACACCGCAACATGTGAAGCGGCTATCCCCTACAAATGTTACTCGACCCAGGCACAAAGGTCCTGGGCTCCTTGGGCAACCTCGCAACTTTGGTCCCCCTTACTGACCGATATAAGCCACCATTGTCGCATTGTCCAAAAACACTGGAACATTTGACCTTGACTTATGGAAGGAATTCCACCAACACCCTACACACTACTCTTGTTTCCAAGTGATTGTACAGATAGGCTTCCGTCAAGTCCAGCGAGGCCCAAAAAAAATAACAAAAAACCACCACTCCACACGACAAAATGCTGCTATCACCATCCGCAATGTTTCCATACAGAAAAAAGGGAAACTCGCAATAACACATTTCACGTTTTGCAAACAGTGGATGGGACGAAAGGCTCCTTCCTTTTTTTTGGCACGACACAGTAAATAGAGTACCTCCCGTGACTGTGCTCTCTAGCCAGGTACAATCATGCCAGCAACTGAAGGTGACACAACATGTCCCAAATCACCACTTGCTTGCCTCGGACACTACAATGAGACATCAAGAAAGTTTCCGTGATGGGGCGAAAAAATTCTAAAGCATAGCCATCCCTATTACCTCTAGGACCCATTGGTCAGAGGTAATCCTGGTCCACTCTTTGTAAAACAGTGAGACAGCCTTCCACCGCCATCTCGAGAGAGAGAGGACCAGCCTGGCTTCATTGTGAGGCCTTACTGTCACCAGCTCCCTGGTTAGAGCCCTCTCAAGGAAGTCTACGGGTACCTTGAAATGTCTGCTGCCTACTGGACCCCTGGTGGTGCCCCGAAGACAGTGCAGAACCCTTATTGGGACAAAAAGCGCCGCACCTCCCAAAACCTAGAGCGAGACAGAAAAGACTTCCTGACTGTCATCTTATCCTCCGGAAGCTTATTCCCTTTAGACCAGTGGTTCTCAACCTTTTTTCTGTCAGGACACACCTATTTATTTAATTTATTTAACGGCTTTTATATACCGAACATTGGGAACATCTCATCAGTTTACATAGAACAAAATTAGCAACAGGCTTTACAGGTAACACATAACTAAAGAGGAATATAAACTTAGTAGAGTGATAAATTAGTAAACATTGAGTAAACATATATTCACAAAATTGCATGGAGGATACAATGAACATGCTATATGCAAGTAATGTACAGGGGATAGGTCGCAAGGGCGTTGAGAAAGACTGGGGTAGCAGTAGAGTGAGATAGACTGAGGTGGCAGTAGAGTGAGCAGTCGGTTAGGTGTAAGAATGCTTGAAGAGCCAAGTCTTAAGGTTTTGCCTGAATATTTTTGGGCACGTTTCTTGGCAGAGTGAGGCTGGTAGTTTGTTCCAGAGGTAAGGCCCTGCTAGGGAGAGGGCCCTTTCGTTTGTGGCGCGAAACTTAGTCAGCTTGGGTGAGGGGGTATGCAGTGTGGCCAGGTACTGTTTTCTAGTGGGTCTATTATTGTTGTGAAAGGTGAAATGCTCTTTAAACCAGTGCATGTTTTGGTTGTGAAGGGATTTGTATATTAGAGTGAGAGCTTTGATGGTAATTCTAGATGCTACGGGTAACCAATGCAGATGTTTGAGTACAGCGGTTGTGTTCATTTTTGTGGGTGTTGGTGAGTATATGGGCTGCTGCATTTTGGAGGAGTTGAAGCGGTTGGATGGTGCTTTTAGGTAAGCCCAGCAGCATGGAGTTACAGTAATCTATTTTCGATAGGACGAGGGCTTGTAATATGGTACGAAAATCATTGAGATGTAACAGAGGTTTGAGTTTTTTCAGAGTGTACAGTTTGAAGAAGCAATCTTTCAGGGTGTTATTGATAAATTTTTTGCAGTTAAGATGATTGTCAAGGGAGACGACAAGGCTGCGTACGTGAGGAAGAAGGTGATATTAGTGGATAGATCATTGTTGGTTGGTAGAGAAGGATTAATGTTGGGGGGTGAAATGAGGACGAGTTCTGTTTTAGCGGTGTTGAGGGCGAGAAAGTTGTTAGATAGCAAGCTGCTGATGACAGAGAGGGAGGATTTCCAGGTTTCTATAGCTTTATGTATTGAGTCTGTAACCGAAATCAGTATCTGCACATCATCCGCATATATAAAGAGTGGAAGGCCAAGTTTGGCAAAGAGATGGCAGAGGGGGAGGAGGTATATATTGAATAGTGTAGAGGATAGGGATGAACCTTGGGGTACTCCTTGAGCTAGGGCAAGAGGTTTGGAAATGCAATTTCCAATTTGTATGTTAAATTGTCTCTCGGTAAGGTAGGAATGGAACCACTGAAGGGCCGAGCCCGAGATGCTAATGTCGGTGAGGCGTTCTAATAGGATATGATGGTTGACAGTATCAAATGCAGTGGATATATCAAGAAGAATTAGAATGTGTGAGAGACCTTTATCAAGGCCTTTTACGATGTGTTCGGAGAGTGAAATTAGCAAGGTCTCAGTACTATGGTACTTACGAAAACCATATTGTGAAGGAGATAGGATGTTATGTTTGTCCATATATTCTGAGAGCTGTCTGTTTATTACTTTCTCAAGGATTTTTGTGATCAGTGGCAGGTTGGAGATAGGTCAGAAGTTGGAAAGATCAGAGGGGTCCATGGAGGGCTTCTTTAAGATAGGTTTTACAATGGCATGTTTAAGGTTTTTGGGAATACTGCCAAGTACAATGGATTTGTTTATGATGTTAGCGATGGGTTTAGCGATAATCCCGGGGATAGAGAGGAGATTTTTTTGTGGGGATGGTGTCTGATGGGTGCGTAGAGGGTCTGATTTTTTTTAGGATAGATTCGATTTCCAATGATTAGGTGGTGTCAAAGGAAGAGAGTCTAGCAGTAGTTTGGCATTGTAGGGTTTCAGTGGATGATTATATAGAGGGGAAGCGTGACATGATGTTGCTTATTTTATTGTGGAAGAAGGAGGCTAGGCTTTCACATTTAGCCTGGTTGTCTATGTCAGGTATGGAAGGTGTGCAGGATTTCGTTAGGTTGCTTACTAGTTCGAATAGGGCTCTTGGATTGAATTGCAAGTGGTGGAATCGTTGTGAGTAGAAATCTCTTTTAGTATTATTGATAGCTACTCGGTAAGTGTGGAGGTAGGATTTAAATGTATTCAGTCGTGCAGTGGTGGGATCTTTGCGCCACGCTCTTTCGAGCTTTCTAAGATTGTGCTTTTTTTTTTTTTTTTTTTTTTTTTTTTTAACTCTGGGGGTATACCAGGGTTGTTTGTGTCTATGAGATGTGTCAATTTCGCGTTCTTGATAGATAGTTCTCATATGTGACACACTGAACACATGACAGTCACAAGGCTAAATGTACACTTTGCATCCCCCGGAACCCTACCCCCACCCATGTGTATGAAGCAGAACTAGAACACACACACGTCACACCTTCAGAACCAGTCTGTCTCACACCTAAACACGTCACCTCCCTGATCAGTCTCTGTCAATCACACAATACTCTCTCTCGTACTTACACACAGGCTTCTCTCTCTCACACTTATACACTGTCCGGCTGGCTGGCTGGCTCTCACTCCTACTCCCTCCCCCAGAGCACAAAAGGTAGCTGCAGCAGCCTCCTCCAACCCCCAGGGCTCAAGAAAGAAGAATCCCATTGACTGTGGGGGCTAACGCTGTCTCCCTTGCTAATTACCGGCTCCTTCAGTTTTTGCTCCAGATCTGTGCTGCTGCTTGGGGCCGATGCTGCTGCTACTGCCACTACTTTTCAGTGCAGCATGGCCTTTTCTTCCTATGTGCCCCGCTACACATCACTTCCTCTTCCGGGCTATGGGAACGGAAAGATGAAAAGGCCGTGATACAGTTGCCGACTTTAATGAACACTGTCGTTCCCATCCAGCCAGGTTTGGACGTTCTGATAGCCGGGGTGGCAACAGCAGTAGTGGAAGAATGTCTGCCTCTCACTCACTGGAGGAAGGGGCGAGGAGCAATGAGACATGGCGTAGAACGTGACACACCTGCTGGTGCTTGGCGACATTGGTGTGTGTCCTGACACACTGGTTGAGAAGCACTGCTTTAGACTACCCCAAAATCTTCATCAATTGTTTCAGCTCCTCCCTGATCAACAATTTTCCTTCCTTTACAGAGCTGAGATATGGACCACATATCAGCTGACCAATTCTGCAACCACAGCAGATGTTGCACCAAATTCCTGGCTGAAGTCCAGCTCGAGTCAAAGTGCATCAGCCTCCTATGCAATCCTGGCCTCCACCTTGGCTATTAATACCAGCATCTGCTAAAGACTTCTGGACCCAGCATAAACAGGCCCACTGCATCAGACTTCCACAAATCGCTGCTTGCAGGCTTAGCGCCAAGACTTCAAACATCCTCTCCTGATGAATCTCTAGCTTACGTCCTGCACGTCCTTTAATGCTGCTAAAACCACAATCAGAATAGTCATCTTGTTAGTGACCGCGGAGACCGAAGCATGCACCTTCAGCAATACCAGCAGCAGCAGGATATTCTACATGAGGGGGAAACAACTTTGCTATGGCTCTAGCCACCTTGGGGCTCGCCTCTGGGAAGTCCCATTCCTGGTTCACCAGCTTCTTGATCCTTTTAGGGAGAGAACAGGCTTTCGGTGGACCCTGAAGTCCAACCAACATGGGATCCACCCCATCATTGTCCGACTCCTCCTGGACCACCCTAATACCCAGTTCCTTCCGAATATGGGAAATAAGGGTCCTCAACTCTTCTTTACGGAACAGACGAACCACCCATGAGTCATCTCCCTCCATTATCGGGACCTCTTCTAGGTCAGCCATGTCCTTATTGACAACCGCCGTGAGATCAGCTGGGTCATCCTGATCCACCCTCGGACCAACCCCAAGACCATCTTCTGGCTCATTCAGGTCCGAATCACCTGAGCCACCAGGCCTCTCAGGATGGTCCAGGCCCAGCCAGCCAAGGAGGTCCCCCTCCCCCCCGTGGCCAAGGAGCCCCTCGGCCTCTTTGCAGCAGGACGAGACAGCTGACAAATGCTCTTTTATAGCCAGTGCTTTTCCAGGTTAAAAAGGCCTTAATATGCATAAGCAAGACAAATTCTGGAGGAAAACTCCATGTCAACCTCTCCCCTGTCCGGCCCAGAGCTCACATCTCCTCCTCCACCACCCCCCGACAGGATCGGCAGAGACAATGGGGGAGGGGAGTTCCTGGGCTTCGGGGAGTCCATCACCTTCTGAGCTGTAGACCTTCTCCCACCTGACAGGCTGTTTAGACTCCCAATATTGATCCTGACAGGGCCTTGGGAACCTGTGGCCCTCCTACCAGCCTCGTTCCCCCCCAGAGGGCCCCTCCCGTCCAGAAATGAATCATGGCATAGTGCCGCTACATTTGGCTGTCCCTGAGCCAGGCTGCCAGCCTGATAAGCTTTCTCGCGCTGGGAAACTGCTGTCGGTGCCAACTTGTTTCCATGTGGCTGGGACTGCTGCAGAGGAACAGAAGCCGCATGATCACAGTGCGCAGGAGAGGAAGGGAACACGGCCCAATGCAGTCTCTAGCTCCCTGAGCAACCTGAAGCTGCAGAGAGAGGAGCTACACTGCTCCCTTCCCGAGCCCAGGCCTGCCCCAATGATCAAACCAGAAACAGCTGCTGAAAAAAGTAACACTTTTTTTTTTTTTTTTTTTACAGCCACAGCAAAGGAAGAAATTCAAGCAAAACAATGAATGCTACCCTGCTGCTGGCAACACCTGTGGGAAGAAGCCTTCAGGAGATAAGAAGGAACCAGGACCCCTGGCTGTCAGACCCCTGGATCGGCTGCGGGCTAAAGCTGATCAGGTATTACCAACCCCCCCACTCGCCTGGCTCAACCTCAGGGATAGCCCACGAAGGAACATTTCGGCTTCTCAGGGCAGCGGGTTGTGCGAACGGGGGAGAGGTTGGACCACCAACGTGCACCCCTGATAGCTAAGAAAACCTGCAAGAAAAATCACAAAGAACTTACCCCAAAAATAAATAAGAGAAAACTAGCAGGCTAAAACAGCACTAACAGATCAGTTTGCAAGTTGTAGCTGTAGTAAGCTCGGAGGAGGAACTTCAGGTAAAACAACTTTCCTCAGTACCAAAACTTCTGTCTCAAGCATAAGCATTTTTTTTAAGCCTAATCCATCCAAAAAGAGAAGAAAGAAATAAAAGTCAAACTATTCTCTCAAACTAGAAGGGATAACCGCAGGTGCAACCCTCATCTGCTAGAGTCAGAGAAAATACTGAAGAGATGCAGAGGGCGCACCAGCTTATGAGAGGGTGCCCTTTCAGATTTTGCTCTGACTCCATCTACTGGAAGGGGGACATAACCTACGGTCTGGACTGATCCGGGTACGTACAGGAACAGTCCATCCAGTCTGCCCAGCAAGCTTGTGATAGCATCAAGAATAAGGCTTAATGGTTAAGGGTAGCAACAGCTGTATCAAGCTACCCCCATTCTTATTTATTTTCTCAGACCTAAAAATTTAGTGTCCTTGTTGGCTGCCCCTCCCCCCACCATTTAAAGAAAACAGTAATATTGGAGCAGAAAGCAATACTGGAGATGTATCAACAGTATGAAGGCCTATTGGTTAAGGGTAGTAACCGCCACACAGCACGGAGAAATACTGAGGTAATGCAGGTGGCACTCTAGGTTATACAGCAGTGCTTCAAAGTTTTTAGTTCTCTGCCTCCATCTGCTGGTAGGGATGCAAAACCCACTGAACTGATCTGGGGTACGAAGAGGAATGGTGACAAAATATAAAATGTGTTTTGCTAGGTCAGACTAAAGTCCATCGAGCCCAGAATCCTGTCTCCGAAAGTGGCCAGTTCAGATCATTAAGAAATACCAAACAGATCCCAAACAGTTCATCCATTTCTTGTTGCTTACTCCCAAAAATAAAACAGTGGCTTTCTCTAAGTCTACTTGGCTAATGGAGAAATTACTTACCTGATAATTTTGTTTTCCTTAGAGTAGACAGATGGACTCAGGAACAATGGGTTTATGCTCCCCTGCCAGCAGATGGAGACAGTCAGGTTTCAAATCTGACATCACCCCTGCAGTGACCTCAGCTCTTCACTATTCTCTTCAAAAGCCACTGTGGACATACTATTGGAAAATCTTGATTAAAAACTTAATTAAAAACAGATAACCATAACTGTACTCAACTAAACAAACCCTGAACCCCAGTAAGATTATAGATCTGATCTAGTGACTGGAAGACAGCTTACCCTTGGAATCTATAACCACTCCACGGGCGAATCCTAGGCACCATTCTTGGGTAGCTGTGGGCAGGATGCTGAGTCCATCTGTCTACACTAAGGAAAACAAAATTATCAGGTAAGTAATTTCTCCATTTCCTAGCGTGTAGCCAGATGGACTCAGGATCAATGGGATGTACAAAAGCTAATCCTGATCAGGGAGAGACTGCCCGCGGTCCAGTTAACCCCACCCTTGCAAAGGCTGTGTTCCTCCTGGGCCTGAACGTCCAGGCCATTGGAACCTGGAGAAGGTGTGCAAGGAGGACCACATCGCCGCTCGGCAGATGTCAACAGGAGACAGCAGTCTAGCTTCCGCCCATGAGACTGCCTGAGCCTCCTGTGACCAGCTCCTTAATCCAGCGAGCTATGGTAGCCTGTGAAGCTGGTTCGCCCTTCGTCCTTCCACCGTGAAGGACAAATAGGTGGTCCGTCTTTCAGACCGGTTCTGAAACTTCCAGATACCACATCAAAAGCCTACTGACATTCAATTGGCGGAGGAAGTGTTATTCTTCCGCTTCCTTGTACTGACTGAAATGAAACTCAGAGACTACTTTGGGCAAGAAGGATGGAATGGTACGAAGCTGTAACACTCCTGGAGTCATCCAGAGGAACAGCTTCCAACACTACAATGCGACGTGCTGAGCATATAGCCACCAGGAACACCATTTTCTGGGTTAATAAATGCAAGAAGACTGTGCATCAGCTGAAAGGAGGGCCTTGACAAAAACTCCAATACTAGATTAAGATTCCACAAGGGAACCGGCCACCATAGGGTTGGCCGGAGGTGCTTCACCCTTTTCAAAAGAGAGCCATGTTCAGATGAGCAGACAGGCAGGTTCCATTCATCTCGCCCCTGAAACAGGAGAAAGCCGCTAACTGGACATTCAAGGAGTTAAGGGTCAAATCTTTATTCAAGACATCCTGCAAAAATTCCAGAATTAGTGGGATTTTGACCATCCAAGGGGAAAACAGCTCGTTCCTCGCCCCAGGACTCAAATACTCTCCAGACCCATGCATTCTCTAGGGATGTAAAGAACTATCACACGCGGGGTAAGGTGGCAATTACTGCCACCGAATATCCTAGCTCCATCAGGCGAACCCTCTCAGGGGCCAGATTATAAGACAGAATAGAATCAGATCCTCGTGAAGGATCAGTCCTTGCTGCAGCAGGTCCCTGAGCAGCCGGAGGCACGGGGAGGGGGGGGGGGGGGAAAATCTCCCCATATCCCCATACCATGGATGCCTGGGCCAATCTGGAGCTATTAGTAGGACTAATCCCTTGTGGTGCTTGATTCTGCAAAAGACCCTGCCCAGGAGGGGTCACAGAGAGAAGGCATAAAGCAGCTCCTCTTCCAGCCAGGTCTGAACGAGAGCATCGATCCCCAGGATCAAATGATCTCTTCTGCGAGTGAAGATTCGGGGAACCTTCTCATTGTGAGATGCGGCCAGCAGGTCGATGGACGGGATACCCCAGCAATCTACTACCAGCTGAAAGGCTTTGGCCAACAATGCCCACTCTCCTGGATCCACTCTCCCTGCTTAGAAAATCTGTTCTGACATTGTCTTTTGCTGCGATAATCTGTAGATAGATCTCTTTATGGAATGGACGGAAATACATCTCCTGTGACACTTGCTGGCTTTTGGTTCCACCCTGGAGGTTGATGTAGGCTAACATTTTTGTGTTATCGGACATTACGCAGATCGTTTGAACCTGGAGTATGTAGCTGAATTGTAGACACGCCAATTAGCGACAGTAACTGCTTGTTCAGACGGCTCGCGCTTAAAATTTTATGTGCACAGATTTTGGGCACCTACGCAGGCTGCAGTGAGGTGCAAACACATCCTGTGCGCCCAGCTTTACTTGTATTCTGCACCTAGTAAGTTATGCCCGTATGTACGCGTGCGAAATTACGTGCACAGAGCAGACATGCACTGAGCGTACCGAAGCTCTATGGTGGGTAATACAGGCACAAAAACATGTGCAAGATGGTCAACACACATGTGTTAGGCTAAGTCTAAAGCAGGGTCGGGTCCACTCAATCCGCTTGGAAGCCCACTTCTCCTTACCCCAACGGGATCGGGAACGACGCCGGTATGGCGCGTCGAGCAAGGAGAGCGGAGGAAGTCTTACCAAAATCCCTCGTCTCTGAATTGGGAGGAAATCCTCTCTAAAAAAAAAAAAAAAAAAAAAAAAAAACCCAAAAAAAAAAACCCCAAACACACACTTACCTGGGCTCAGCATTTATCGGCTGAGTACAGACACAATCTCCAACTGAGGGGGGAGAGGTCTTTGGCCATTACCGCTGCACTCGGCTTCCTGCATCCACTGCCTTTCAGCTGCTTCAGCAGCAAAGTCCATGCTGGGAACTGGCTACCAGACCAATGCACATCTCCGAGGGATCTCAGAAATCACCTCAGGAATTCTCAACCGGGGGAGGGAACTTTAGGTATCACCGCAGGAGAACAGGGCTCAATCTTTTCTCCAATTTAAAAGTAGAATTTCTTCTTCCAAAAAATACAGCAATCCCCAAGGGAAAGTATATCCACATCTGGAGATGGAGAAATACTGAAGGGATGAGTTCACTGCAGGGGTCTATCTAGGGTGACGTCAGCTTTGAAACCTGATTCCTTCTCCATATGCTGGCAGGGGCGCATAAACCCATTGGTCCTGAGTCCATCTGGCTACATGCTAGGAAATCACATCTCTCTTGGGAAAACAGACCATTTAATCCAACCCCAATTCCTATCTTTTAACCAGTTACTGACACAGTAGGACACTGCCTTTTATCCCCTGCTATTTCATTTCCTGAAGTCTCCCATGAGGGATTTTATAAATACTGATGACAATCAGGGGCCAGAGACCTCCCTGCTCAACTGGAGACAACACAATGTCCAATTGCCTGGGAGCAATTTCCTCTCAGACGTCTCCACCTGCATGGTCTTACATATTTACCAACTGCTGGAGATGAGGGAATACTGGAGAGGAGCAGGCTGCATGGATGTCCCTGGGAACTCTGGATTTTCCCTGGAAATTTGTATCAATTGCTGGGTCTCAGGGGAAGCACTAAAAAGCTTCAAGCTTCAGTTTATTGCTCGAGCCACTCTCCCCTCAGCAAGGCTGCAGGTACGAGAGAGGTAGGCCTGAAGCACAGACACTACAGGCAGCAGGTGGGGAAAAATTGCAGACGTGAATCCAGGACTTGGGAATGAACTGAAAGTACCGTAAGGGTGCACAAGTTGGTGAGCTGTGATTTATAATGGGATAGGAGCAATAAGAGTGCTGCAGTCAGGGAGGGAAGAGGAGAAATAATGCTAGGGTCATTCTTGAGGGGGGAAGAAGTGGTACAGGAGGGAAGGAGTGGAAGAGAGAAAATTGTTGGGATGATGGTCAAAGGGGGTTGTCTCAGGAGTAATCAAAGGAAGTATTTATTTACAGAAAGGGTGGTGGAGTCAAGGACAGCATATGAATTCATGAAAGCAAGGAACAGGCCCAGAAGTTGTAGAGCTCAGCAGTTGATATGGCTGGGCAGACAAGATAGGCCACCACATTTCTATGTGACATTATTCCTTCCTCTTACTCCCCCCTCCCCCCAAATCAACAGCAATCTCTTGAAAACCAGAACTCAAAAGTTCCCAGGTATGTCATTAGGCCTTATATAGGGGCTGGTTCAGAAATATAGTTGTTTTTTATCTCCATCTGCTGGTAGGAAAGCAAAACATATGCATCTGGACCAGTCTGGTGGGACAAAAAGATACTGCATTCAAAGCCACATCTTAATAAGGAGGCTCTAAATGCAGATTATATACCATTTCAGGATTCCCCTCCTCTCCCAGCAGGCTCACCAGTGATACTGTCCACCAGCACCTGCCACTTGTGCAGTTCTTGCTCTAGCTGGCGAATCTCCCGTTTCTGACGCCGGTCCGCCACTGTCAGTTCTGCAAGGGAAGGATGCAAGACATGAGGAGCAGTTTTACCAGTGGCAGGACAATATTTTTACACCCAAATGTTTGTGTAGTATCCACTGCTCCACAAGTACAATTGTGTGTAGCAATTTTAAATTAGGACATTTATAAGATTTTTTTTGGATTTGAGCTTCCACCTCAATCAGAACTGGGGTTGGGATCTGGCACTATAAGCCTTCATTTACAACTGCCTGAGATTTCCCCCCATTTTATAATCCTTTCCAACTGACTTTAGTCCAGTCATGACAGTCCTGGGCCAGGGTCCAAGCATCAGGCACTCCTTGCAATACACTGCAATCATGGTCCTAAATCCAGCCAACAGGTGTTACTGCTGCGTAACGCCTGGGACTCCCTCCCTCCTAGATCTGAGAGCTCTGCCTCTGCAACCCAGCTGAACTGGCAAACAACCCCAGGTCACTTTGCAGTGCAGACCAGGCAGTGCACAGCTCCAGCGACTAAACATCTTTCTAATTTTTCTGTACTAGAATTTAATTTCTTTATTCATTTCAGTCCTGTAACCTCTTCTTTATCTATATGGCTGACTTTTCAAACCTATTTTGCTGAAAAAAATTTTGTTTTTTCCTGCTGTCTTGTCCATTTCCTCTTTCCTAATTCACCTCCATTTGTCTCTATGAACATAAAAACATTAAGAAGTTGCCATACTGGTTCAGACAGAGGGTACATCAGGCCCAGCATCCTGCTTCCAACAGTGGCCAATCCAGGTTACAAGTATCCAAACACTAAGCAGATCCCATGCTACTAATGCCAGTAATAGTAGTGCTATTCCCTAAGTCAACTTGATTAATAGCAGTTAATGGACTTCTCCTCCAGGAACTTATCCAAACCTTTTTTAAACCCAGCTACACTAATTACACTAACCACATTGTCTGGCAACAAATTCCAGAGCTTAATTGTGCATTGAGTGAAAAAAATATTCTCCAGTTTGTTTTAAATGTGCTACTTGCTAACTTCATGGCGTGCCCCCTAGTCCTTTTATCAGAAAGAGTAAATAACAGATTTACATTTACTTGTTCTAGAACTCTTTCACATCTTAATTCTCTCTCTTCCATCTCTTTCCCAGTTTTGTTGCCTCTCTCCCTTCATCCCCTACTTTGCAATCATCCTTGGTTCCTTTCTTCCTTTTCTTTCCTTCATGCTAGCAATGAGGACATAATGCAATAGGCAGGGCTTGAAGTGGAAGTACTCTACATTCTTACCCCATTCCACCTCTATCACACTTCCAGTCCCCTGCCTGAACTTCCATTTATCTTCTAATGTTTCATTCCTTTCCTCCACCCCACTCAATTCTCTTCCCCTCCACATTCCTTGTGTTATCACCCCATCCCATAGGAAAATTGGTTCTTGCCTGCTAACTTTCATTCCAGTAGTACCACAGATCAGTCCAAACTCCTGGGTTTTGCCTCCCTGCCAGCAGATAGAGACATAGAAAGTTTTACTGATGCTGGCACTTAACCTCGTGTGCCACTAGCAGCTCCCCAGTATTGAACTATATCAAAACTTAAGAAACTCTCCAAAAAGCTTTCAAATACCAATAACACTCAACTTGTATACATTTTCATTTTTTTTTTCTTTTTTTAAAACGGTCTGCATTATATACAACTAGAAAATAGTCTGAGTGGATGACTCTCCTCCACAGATCGGGTGGGTTCTGGACTGATCTGTTGTACTACAGGAACGAAAATCAGCAGGTAAGAACCAGCTTTAGTACAGACTCCTGGGATGTACCAAAGCTTTCTACACTGGGTGGGACCTGGAGAGCCCCGCTCGCAAAACACTGTCGCTGAAGGATGGATGACTTGTATCCCCCACATCTAGACGATGCCGCCTTGTAATAGTATGCAGCGACTTCCAAATCACCATGCTGCAAATCTCATGGGCCTCCACTCACGAAGCAGCCTAAGAGCGCGTTGAATGAGCATGCAACCCTTTCTTCAATCCTTCCTGTAAGAAGGCGAGAATATGCACAATAGTGGTTCACCGCGGGGAAACCTTCAACCCGCTACAACATGAATTGAAAACCTTCCAAACCCGAACATAAGTGAGCGAAGTAGAAGTCTTTCGTGCCCGTAGGAGGGTGGAGATGACTGTATACCACGGATCAGTCCTGGGTTTTGCCTCCCCTCCAGCAGATGGAGAAAGAAGTTTTAACGGACTCCGTCCTGTACCCCTGAGGTGCCACCTAGAGTCTGTCAGTATTACACTGTACCCAAGCAGAAAGGATAAACTACAACATCCATAAAAACCAAACTTCCCCCCCCCCCTCCGAAGAGCAGAGGGAATGAAAACGGTTAACATGAACAAAAAAAACCACACCTATACTCTTACCTTGTGAAGGGGGCGCATTCAATAAATCTGCAGAATATGAACAAGAACCAGCCAAGCGGACTCTCCATTTTCCCATGGGCGGGACTCTGGACTGATCCATGGTACTACAGGAACGAAAATTAGCAGGTAAGAACCAATTTTTCTTTCCCTGTACATACCCAGATCAGTCCAGACTCCTGGGATGTACCAAAGCTTCCCTAACCAGGGTGGGACTGAGAGTCCCATGCTCGGATCACACTAGCCCCGAAGGAGCCAGGCTCTGGGGCCCGGACATTTAGACTGTAATGCTAGCAAAAGTGTGTGGAGATTTCCACGTAGCTGCCCGCCAAATCTGCGGTGACACCTGCTGACATTCCGCCCACTAGGCCACTTACGATAGAGTAGAATGAGCCCCGAGACTGACCGGAATCGGCCGGCCCTGGTCTAGGTATGCCGAAGCAATATAGTTTCTTTGAGCCAGCGCGCAATAGTGGCTCTTGAAGCCTTATGACCCCTCCTGGGACCACTCCACAGGACAAATAGATGGTCCGAGAGACTGAAACGTTCGTGACTTCCAAGTAATACATCAACACCCGTTTGACGTCCAACTTTCTTAAATCTGTAGACTCGGAAGTAGAAGGATCCAGCCCCGCAAAAGAAGGGAGCTTCACCATCTGATTCAAATGAAAGGACACCACTTTCGGGAGAAAGGAGGGAACCGTTCGTAAGAAAAATTCCTTCCTCAGAAATCCTTAAGAAGGATTCCCTGCAAGATAAGGCCTCTAAGCTCCAATACACGCCTTGTCGAAACGATAGCCACGAGGAAGACTACATTCAACGTCAGATCTTTCAGGGTCGCTCGCTTCAATGGCTCGAAAGGTGCATGACAAAGGGCATGAAGGACCAGGTTCAGCTTCCACAAGGGACAGGGATTCTGAATCTGAGGACGCAGATGCTTAACCCCACACAGAAAACGAGCCACATCTGGATGGGATGCTAGAGCTACGCCTTGCACTTTTCCCCGAAAACAACCGAGGGCTGCCACTTGAACTCGCAGAGAATTAAAGGCCAATACTTTAGATAGACCTGCCTGCATAAAGGCCAAAACGTCCGCAATGGTAGCCCTGTGCGGTTCTACAACATGGTCCAGGCACCAGGCCTCAAAAACCACCCCAAACTCTAATGTACGCCATGGAGGTAAAAGTCTTACGGGACTGCAAAAGTGTGGTAAGCACCGCCTCAGAGTAACCCTTATTTTTTAATCTCTGCCTTTCAAAAGCCATGCCGCTAGTCAAAAGAGATCCGCCTCTCTGAAATAAACGGGGCCTTGTTGTAGGAGATTCGGAGACAGCTGAAATCTCAGCGGACCGTCTACTGCTAGATTCAGGAGATCCGCAAACCACGGGCTCCTCGGCCACTCCGGCACGACGAGTATCACCTCCCCCTGAATGAGCCTTGATGAGGGGTAGAACCTTGCCGACCAACGGCCACGGCAGAAAGATGTATAACAGAATGTCCTTTGGCCAGGGAAGGACCAGAGCGTCTACACCTTCTGCCTCTGCTCCATTGCGGTACGTTACCATCAGGTCCATGGCGGGTCTGGACCAGCGGTTGCACAGGAGATGAAAGACCTCTTTGGAGAGTTTCCACTCTCCCAGAACCAACTGGTGGCGGCTGTTAAAGCCGACCTGAACGTGTCCACTCCGGCAATGTAAGAAGCTTCTATTTTGTACAGGTGCTGTTCTGCCCAGTTGATTAAAAGCTGAGCTTCCGTTGCCATCGGAGGACTCCGGGTTCTGCTCTGACGATTGATGTAAGCCACCGTCGTTGCCAAGCGAGTGTAGACTGCATATGACAGACTAAACTGCCTCCCTGCAAAGTTCCGCTGATTTCGCCCAAATGAGCCAGTCGTCCAGATATGGGTGCACTAAGATACCCTCTCGTCGGAGGCAGGCCGCAACCACTACCATCACGGTCAGTTGGACCGTTAGATGATCGAGGGGTTAAAGGGGCACTTAGAGAAGATAAGGCCATCGCGGAAAGATTAAATGATTTCTTTGCTTCGGTGTTTACTGAAGAGGATGTTGGGGAGGTACCCGTAATGGAGAAGGTTTTCACAGGTAATGATTCAGATGGACTGAATCAAATCACAGTGAACCTAGATGTGGTAGGCCTGATTGACAAACTGAAGAGTAGTAAATCACCTGGACCGGATGGTATACACCCTAGAGTTCTGAAGGAACTAAAAAATGAAATTTCAGACCTATTAGTAAAATTTGTAACCTATCATTAAAATCTTCCATTGTACCTGAAGACTGGAGGATAGCAAATGTAACCCCAATATTTAAAAAGGGCTCCAGGGGTGATCCGGGGAACTACAGACCGGTTAGCCTGACTTCAGTGCCAGGAAAAATAGTGGAAAGTGTTCTAAACATCAAAATCACAGTCGCTGGGGGCTCAAATCCGGCGGGGATAGTGGGGGGAGATCCTCCCCCTCTAAGTCTGGCTCTGCATCTGCTCTCGGAGAAGGCAAAATGGCTGCCGCTCCCAAGTCACGTGGGGAGGAGGCAAGCCTCTGCCTGCGAGCTGCCAAATTGGTCTCCAAGCCACGCGATCGAGGCAAAACTCCCCCCTACTCTGAATGCGGTCTCTGCGAAGGTCCCTCACCCCCGGGAATACACCGGGAACAGAGACCATCGCGCGAGAGCCGAGACGCCGGCTCCCCACAGCAGGAACCACGCGGCATGTCAAGCGCGCAAAAGGAAGAAGGCAGCCGGGTGAATAAAGCCTAGGAGAGACAGCAGGCAAGTGCTGAAACCACAGTCAGCCGGCAGGGGTTAAAAAAAAAAAAATTTACTTCCCTGCCTGAAAAAAACAGCAATCATCTCTGGGAATAAGGGGGGGGGGGGGGCACTGATTAATACTCCAACTCACCGGGCTGCAGCACTAACTCCGGGAAAAACTGGTCTTGGGGCATTGCCCTGCCATGCCTGCCTGCAGGACACTCAGCAGCCACTGACAAGATTTTTTTTTTCTTTTTATTAAACTTTATTTAAATTTTTTTTTTTTTTTTAAGAAATTGATCTAGTCAAAGCAAGACCCCCCCAAAATCAAACCTGGTACCCCAGATAGGGAATAATTTGGCAAGGATCAGGACCACAGATTGTGTCTCTCTTTCATCTGCTGGAGTCAGAGATATACTGAAGGATTGCAGCTGGCACACCAGGTTATATAGGGGGGTGTCCTTTTAGTTTGCTTCTGTGACTCCATCTGCTGGAAGGGAGGCATAACCCAGCAGTCTGGACTGATCCTGGTACGTACAGGGAACGAGGGACTGCAGGTGGCACACTGGGTTATGTACAGTGTCAGTAAAACCTTCTCAGTCTCCATCGGCCGGCAGGGATGCAAAACCCAGGAGTCTGGACTGATCTAGGTTTGTACTGGAAAAGGAAATGTGTTTAATGCAAATGTCAGGTATATGGATACAGTCTACCAATGGAGGAAAAGAAAAAAAACGTATTAATGTCTGAGAAAAGCTGGGGAGTAATTTATCAATCCTGAGGGAATCTGTGAGATGTTGAGGGATTCTGTCCATTAAAGTGGTATAAGGGGAAAAAAAATGTCAGCAGACTCACCATGTTCTAGTGCCTCATCCCGCATGTCCCTGAGGAGAAGAGGAGAAAGGTATAAGAATAAAGAAAAAAAAGACCAGGTCTCTTATCTCATGCTCCCTAGAGAGCACTCTCCTATCCTTCTTTAGGGACAGTGAAATGCTATCAAGTAACCTGGGGTCCTGCTTACTTCAGTTTACTGTCATCAATCATATCCTCAGCATCAGAGAAGTTCAGCACTTGATCTCCTTTTGGAAGCGGCTGCACTGCAGGAATAAGGACACATCAGACAGCTCTCTCTGCACACACCTATCCCCAAGTTACTGTGCACACAGGGGCCAGATGGCTCTTTATATACATGGCTCCCATGTTGTGTGTGCACAGGGATCAAATAGCACATCCTGCCGTCAAGACAAGGTTAGAAACTAGAGCATATGGCTGCTGGCACACAGCAAGAACAAACAAAATTATAAACAACTTCTTAGCACCCAACTGCAATGAAGGCACAGAAATTCTGTCTGTGTAAAACATGAACCACGTCTGAACCCTCGGCAGGTTGTATTTAATGCTGGAGAAGGTGTATGGATGGTACCTGTTTGATCTTCCAGCAGATAGTACTGCTTCATGAGTTGCCAGTGCATCTGCAGGGACTTTGCTGTGCGGGATGGATAGAAAACTTGTGGCTGTGTATTCAGCAGTTCCTGAAACGTCTCCAGTGTAGGTTGACTTGTCTGCAGAACAAGAACTGTCCTTACTAAACAGCACTGAAAGAGATGCCAAAAAAGGAGGGGAGCAGTGCTGAAAGGCACCAGGAGAGGGGGGGGGGGGGGGGGGGGGGGGGGGGAAGGGTGAGCGGTTCTATCCAGTACGTACTGATCCAATGCTGCTCAAAAGCTCCTCCTCTGCCTTGCTGTATAGAACCTTGCTCTGAATGGCTGCAATTGCCTCAGGGTGGAGCTGTCTCATTGCCTGACAAGCCATTCTGTCCAAAAAAAAAAGAGAAACATGCAAAAGAAACAGGTGAATAACTCAAAGGAAAATTGGTTCTTACCTGCTAATCTTTGTTCCTGTAGTACCACAGATCAGTCCAGACTGCTGGGTTTTGCCTCCCTTCCAGCAAATGTGTCTCTTCAGTATTAACATTACCAAAGCAGAATAACCATTTTAACCAAGGGCAGATCAAGCAAGGACAAGAAGAAACCAAAGAAACTATGTACATATGAGAAATAATCTGTAATCTTCTTCTGCAGCACCTAGTAGATCCAATAGAAAATGCTGTGAATAGAAACCAATGAACGGACTTTCTCCAAGCAAAAACTGGCCACACATACCCCAAATGGGCAGGCACCTGGACTGATCCGTGGCACTACAGTAACAAAAATTAGCAGGTAAGAACCAATTTTCCTTCCCCTGTACATACCCAGATCAGTTCAGACTGCTGGGATGTACCCAAGCTTCCCTAACTGGGGTGGGACCTGGAGAGTCCCACTCGAATGACACTGCTCCCAAAACAGTTGACGTGTGGTGCCTGGATGTCCAAATGATAATGTCTGGCAACAGTATGCAGAGACTTCCAAGTCGCCGCTCTGCAGATTTCTTGCGGCGAAACCAACTGGCTCTCTGCCCAGGAAGCAGCTTGCGACCGGATCGAATGAGCTTTTAAACCATTCGGAACAGGCTGCCCGCTGAAAATATATGCGGAAGAGATAGCCTCCTTCAACCAACAGGCAATGGTAGACGCTTTATGTCTTTTTTTTAGCACCACTCCATGGAACAAAAAGATGATAGGGAACCTGAAAGGCACTGGTAACCGAGGTAACTCAAAAGAACCCTTCTGACATCTAAACACCTCAATTCTCTTGTGTGAGGAGTATCCTGATCGAAAACCGGGAAGGCCGGAAGCTCCACGGACTGATTTTTTTTTTTTTTAATTCTTTATTTATTCATTTTTAACAAACAAAAATCATATTTGCTTATTAGAAATACAGTGTGTACTTAATCCAAATAACAATATATAATTTTCCTCCTTATCTCCATTTTGAAGGAAAAAACAAAAATCTTCAGTCTATCTCCTTCCAGGATAATTGAACTATACAAAATGGTGAAAGGAAAGAATGTAATCAATATAACCAATTTTCTTTGTTAAGACCCACTCCCAGTAGATAATAAAGTTTATCAAGGGGGTAGGAGTACATGTAATCTTTTAAGGAGGAAACTTAAAGTAATATTAATACATTATTGGTGCACGTAACAGCAGCATCATTTTCACTAATTAAGTATGTTCGGTTTCCTCGCTTCTATGAACTCTTTTAACTGATCAACTACGAAAAATACAAAGCGCTCACTCCCTTTCATTAGAAAACATTTACAAGGAAATAGTATCTTCACACTATAGCCCAGACCTCTAGCTTCTTGTCTGAGGTTTAAAAAACCCCGACGTCTAGCTTGGGTAGCTGGAGCTAAGTCAGGAAAAACCTTAACTGCTGCTTCATGAAAAACCACAGGATATTTCCCAAAATATTTTTTCATAACAAAACTTATATCTTTAACAGATATAAAAGATACTAGAAGTGTTCCTCTACTTATTACGTCCAGCGTCGAGTCTTCCAGAAACCCTGTCAAGTTTCCACCAAAGGAAGCATTCGGGGTATTCCCTGGACGAGTTGAAGCAGGAAGGAAAAAACAGGTATTTATAGACGGTAAATTTGCCTCATCAAAATCCAGCTTTTCCAGAAGAAACTTCTTAAGGGTAGTGTAGGGTATTTCCCCCACTACCTTGGGGAAATTAGTAAACCGTAAGTTCAAATGTCTGGATTTATTTTCAATAAATTCCATTCGCCGTGATAATATTTGGCTATCTTTTATTGCAGCAATCTTATATTGTGAGAACTGTTTCCCTTCCTCTTCCAAGGTAGTTACTTTCTCTTTTAACCCATCCACTTGTAATTGTAAAGCAGCAGTTTTCTGAGCGCTCTGTTCATTTGAAGTATCCATTTTCCCATCTAAGGAGTTTATAGCAGAGGCCATCCCGGCCATAAAGTCCCAGAGGGAATCTAAAGTTACCTGTGCAGGCCGCGCTGGAATGGCGATCAGCTCCTTCCTCATGGTGGTCTCCACAGGAGTATTTCCTCCCAGATCAACTCTGGGATCTATTACTCCTTCCATTCTCTCTCTCCGTACTTCCACCGGACTTGAGGTGTAAATTCCGGTTACTTCACCTTGAGGGATTCCTGAAATAGCTTCTGGGTTTGAGTTGGCTGAGGTACTGACCGTACCTCCATTCCTCATCTCTTCCGTTAGCCCCTGCACAGGCTTTGCCCTCTGTTCCGGGCTTAGAGACACCTCCTCCGCCGACGCGAACGGCCCCTCCTCGCCTTCGCGTGCATCGGGCTCCTCAGTTCTCTGTTGCGACGCTGCTGGACACAAAAAGCCGGTTATCTCCGTCTGGGTAGAAGTGGATGGGATTTGTTCGGGCGGGTAAGTCCGGACTTTTCCCTTCCTTTTGGCAGGCATTTTAGGAAATAAAATTCAAAAATGCCGGAGATCTCCCGCTTAGGTCTTGATGCATGCGGCCATCTTGGTCTCCACGGACTGATTTAAGTGGAAAGCTGAGACAACCTTCGGGAGAAAGGACGGAAACGTTCTGAGCGACACCCCGGAATCAGAAATCCATAGAAAAGGTTTCCTACAGGAGAGGGTTTAAATCTCAGAGACCCACCTAGCAGAGCAGATAGCCACAAAAAAACACCATCAAGAGTTAAAACCTTTAAGGTGGCCTTCTTGAGGGGCTCAAAGGGAGGTTTGCATAGCACCCGAAGCACCAAATTCAGAATCCACAAAGGACAAATGGGACGGAGCGGATGGTTCAAGTGCTTTGCCCCTCTAAGTAAACGTACTACATCAGGGTGCGCTGCTAGAGATGCACCCTCCATCTTGTCTTGAAGACATCCCAAAGCTGCTACTTGCACTCAGAGGAAACTAAAGGATAACCCCTTCCTGAGGCCTTTCTGCAGAAAAGCAAGAATCTGTGCCACCAAGGCCTGACGAGGAAGGACCCCTTGCTCGCTACACCAAGAGCTCCGGCGGCGGTTGAAAAGCGCCTCACCATCAGGCGCCAGCTAGCGGGGAGGCCACCCTCCATCCTGGGCCCCTGCAAGAAGTGAACACCATCTTAAATAATAAAAAAGAAACGGAACTATCATCAGGAGGTGAGGGAAATGGGTGACTGTGATGTGTGACCACGCCCCTCCCCCGATGTCACTGTGAGCTCCAGCGGCTGTTGAAAAGCACCTCACCATCAGGCGCCGCACGCCAAAGGGGTGCGACAAAGGGGCTCTCCCCTTTGTGCACCCCTTCGTGCAACTCTTTGTGCTTCATTTAATATTTTTTCTTTTACGTTTTCTGTTAAGTAACCTTTTTTCAAGTTCCTACCTTATGCCTTTTTTAACAATTTTATTATAAATGTTATCTGTATTTGACTATGGAAATATTTTTTCCTGCTTTTTCTGTTTTATGTAAACCGGTATGATTTGTATTTTAATGTAAGAATGTCAGTATATAAAAATTATAAATAAATAAATTAAATAAATAAGAGTCGAAGACCTTCCACATCCTGAGATAATTCAGAGAAGTAGAGGTCTTCCGCGTCCATAGGAGAGTGGCGATGACATCCTCAGGATAATCTTTCTGTCTCAACTGCCTCCTCTCATAAGCCAGGCCGCTAGACAACAGCAATCCGCCTAGTCGAAAAATACCAGACCCTGACGCAGCAGGTTTGGAAGATGACTTAGTCGCAGTGGGCCATCCAAAGCCAGGTTGACAACGTCTGCGAACCATGGTCTCCGAGGCCACTCTGGAGCTACTAAGATAACAGTTCTTGGGTGAGCTTCTATTCACCTCAGAACCTTGCCCACCAGAGGACATGAAGAAAACTCAGAGCAGAACGTCATTGGGCCAAGAAAATACTAGGGCTTCTATCCCATCCGCCCCATGCTCCCTTCTGCAGCTGAAAAAGCGCGGTGCCTTCGCATTTTTCTAAGTCACCATCAAGTCCAAATGAGGAGTGCCCCATCAGCAAAAGATGAATGTCATTGCTTACCAGGACAGCTTCCATTCTCTGGGGTCCAGTTGCTGATGGCTGAGAAAATCTGCCTGCACATTGTTGACCCCCGTTATGTGAGAGGCTGCCAGCAGGGCTAGATGTCGATCTGCCCAGACCATCAGTTTCTCTGCTTCTAAGGCTAGAGGATGACTCTTGGTTCCCCCTTGACGGTTAATGTAGGCCACTGTCTTTGCATTGTTGGACAAAACTGGAGAAATTCTTACCTGAACATTTTGTTTTCCTTAGTGTAGACAGATGGACTCAGGACCAATGGATATAGTGTACTCCTGATAACAGTTGGAGACGGATCAGATTTCAATCTGACGTCAGCCCCTAGTACATATACCCCTGCAGGAAGTGCAGCTCTTCAGTATGCTCCTCGAAAAGCATTGTGGATATATGTGTGACTGACTAATTTGATTAACTTGGATAACTTCATAACTTGGTTAAACTTGATTAACTTGATTTGGTTGATTGACTATAGCTGGAGACCGCCACTGTACTCAACCGGAAAGCGTCGACACCCGGTAGGGTGGGTGTCCTAAGTGAATGAAAACATGGCTTACCCTTGAATCATTCGAATTCCATGTGTAACAGCAGCCAAGGATGGGATGCAGAGTCCATCTGTCTACACTAAGGAAAACAAAATTATCAAGTAAGTAATTTCTCCATTTCCTAGCGTGAAGTAGATGGACTCAGGACCAATGTGATGTATAAAAGCTACTCCCGACCGGGTGGGAGGCTGCCCGTGACCCACTTAGTACTGCCCTTGCAATGCAGTGTCCTCCCGAGCCTGGAACTCCAGGTGGTAGAATGTGGAAAAGGTGTGGATGGAGGACCATGTCGCCACCCTGCAAATCTCGGCGGGCGACAGCATTCTGGTTTCTGCCAGGATACTGCCTGGGCTCTGGTAGAATGGGCCTTGACCTGGAGAGGCGGGTGGCTTGCCTGCTTCTACGTAGGCCGCCTTGATGACTTCCTTGATCCAGCGGGCTATGGTTGCCCGCGAGGCTGCTTCCCCTTGTCTCTTCCTGCTATGAAGGATGAAAAGGTGGTCTGTTTCTCGTACGGGTTCCGACATTTCCAGATATCTGGATAGGAGTCTGCCGATGTTGAGGTAGCGTAGACTCAGAGCTTCTTCCGAATTCAAGTCATCTGCGATGGTAGCGATATGGTTTGGTTAAGGTGGAAGTGTTACACCACTTTGGGAAGGAACGAAGGGACCGTGCGTAGCTGGATGGATCCCGGGGTGAGCCCGAGGAACAGTTCACGGCAAGACAGTGCTTTGTAGTTCTGAAATGTGGCGGGCTGAACAAACAGCCAGCAAAATGCTGTCTTTAACGTAACAGGCGGAGGAGGGACAGACCTCGGAGGGGCCTGAAGGAGGTTCCTGCTAGGAAATCCTAGGACCAGGTTGAGATTCCAAAGAGGTACCACGGCCACTTAGTGGTGGGCGTACGTGTTTTGACTCCTTTCAGGAAACGTGACACATCCAGGTGAGAGACTATGCTGTCGCTCTCACTCTTGGAGCCGTAGCATGACCATGTGGCAACCTGTACCTTGATGGAATTAGAAGGGATAGCCCCTGTTATAGTCCGTTCTGTAAGATTCCAGGATCACCGAGGAACTTTAATTGAACGTGGCTTGATGTCGTGTGCCTTCGCACCAGACTTCAATACTCTCCAAATCCTTATGTACGTTAAGGATGTGGAGAACTTGCGTGCTCTGAGTAGGGTGTCGATTACAGCCCCCGAGTATCCGCTCTTTCTCAGGCGAGCCCTCTCAATGGCCAGGCCGTAAGAGAATTGAGCTGGATCCTCTTGGAAAGATCGGTCCTTGGTGAAGCAGTCTCTGTGTGGAGGTAGTGGTAGGGGGGTTCCCTGCCAGTAGTCGTCTCATGTCTGCGTACCACGGTCTTCTTGGCCAGTCCGGGACCACTAGAAGTACTAGCCCCTGTGAAGCTGTATCTTGTGATGATTGCGCCCAATAGGGGCCATGGCGGGAAGGCGTATAATAGGGTCCCCTGTGGCCAGGTCTGTACCAGGGCATCGATCCCCTGGGACTGAGGTTCCCGCCTGCGGCTGAAGTACCTGGGTACTTGGGCGTTGGACCGGTTTGCCAGAAGGTCCATGTCCGGTGTCCCCCATCAGTTCACTATCAGTTGGAACGCTGGCGGACGACAGCTTCCATTCTCCTGGGTCTAGACTTTCCCTGCTGAGGTAGTCCGCCGCGATGTTGTCTTTCCCGGCGATATGGATAGCAGAGATCTCCTGGAGGTTTACTTCCGCCCATGCCATTAGGGGGTCTATTTCCAGAGACACCTGCTAGCTTCTGGTTCCCCCTGCCTGTTTATGTTGACCACTGTTGTGGCGTTGTCTGACATTACTCTGACCGCTTTGTCCGAAGTCTGTGAGCGAATCGTAGACAGGCTAGTCTGACTGCCTGCGCTTCTAGGCAGTTGATGTTCCATCCCGACTCTTCTGCGTTCCACTGCCCTTGGCGGTTAACTCCTTGCAGTGTGCTCCCCAACCTCGTAGGCTGGCATCTGTGGTGAGCAGGGTCCAGGTTGGGGAAGATAGCCTTGTTCCCTGGCTCAGGTGGCTGACCTGCAGCCACCACCGTAGCTGGGTCCGGACTCTGCTCAGGAGTGATAGACGTACGGCATAGTTCTGAGACAGTGGATTCCATCGTGATAGAAGGGAGCGCTGCAGGGGTCTCATGTGAGCTCACGCCCATGGCACTACTTCCAGTGTGGATGCCATCAGACCGAGGACTTGCAGGTAATCCCATGCTGTGGGACGAGGGTCGCTCAGCAGGATTTGTAACCGGTCCCACAATTTTGATCTCCCTTGTGGGAGTCAGGCTGACCTTGTCTTGGTGTCGAATCGGACTCCTAGGTATTCTAGAGACTGTGAGGGCTGTAGACAACTTTTGTTTGTGTTTACCACCCAACCTAGGCTCTCCAGTAGAGTTTTGACTCTGTTGGTTGCTTGGTGGCTTTCCTCTGGGGATTTTGCCATGATCAGCCAGTCGTCTAGGTAAGGATGTAGGAGGACTCCTTCCTTCCTCAGTGTTGCCGCCACCACCACCATGATCTTGGTGAACGTCC
Organism: Rhinatrema bivittatum; assembly: GCF_901001135.1. NCBI lineage: Eukaryota > Metazoa > Chordata > Amphibia > Gymnophiona > Rhinatrematidae > Rhinatrema > Rhinatrema bivittatum. The sequence continues at coordinate 274,776,925 of NC_042617.1, forward strand.
GGGGAGCTGTGGCTAACCCGAAGGGTAGTGCCCGGAACTGGTAGTGACGGTCCAGGATTTTGAAGCGTAGATAACGCTGGTGTTCCTGATGAATTGGGATGTGTAGGTAGGCCTCCGAAAGATCCAGGGATGAAAGAAACTCTCCCGGTTGTATCGCCCTTATTACGGAGTGTAGGGTTTCCATTCGGAAGCGGGGAATCCTCAGGTGGCAGTTGACAGATGAGGTCCAGGATGGGCCTGAACGTCCCCTCTTTCTTGGGGACGATAAAATAAATGGAATAAATGCCCAGTATTTATTTCTTGTGGAGGCACTGGGGTTATGGCCTCGAGGGCCAGTAGTCTGGTCAGTGTAGTTTCCACTGCCGCCCTCCTGGGAGAGGTCGTGGCAGGAGGACTCCACGAACTTGTCTGGAGGGGTTCGCCGGAAATCCAGGTAGTACCCCTCCCGAATGATGGCTAGGACCCACTTGTCCGAAGTTATCTCGACCCATCTGTAGTAGAATAGGGCTAGTCTGCCCCTATGGCTTCTTCCCTTGGACGGGTCGGCTGAATCTCATTGTGGGGTACAGCTGGGGCCTGTACCCGAGCTGGTTCCCTTCTTGTTGTGCTTGTTCCAAAAGGACTGGTTCCTGCTCGCCGGGCAGGGAGCTTGATAATTGCTTCTGGTCACTGGTTTCTCTTAATCCTGTCCTCCGGTAGGCACGGCAATGGGGACTCACCCCAATTGTTGGCCAGTTTCTCTAGCTCGCTGCCGAACAGGAGGGATCCTTTGAAGGGCATCCTTGTGAGGCGAGTTTTGGAAGATGCGTCAGCCCACCAGCTTCGGAGCCAGAGTTGTCTCCTGGCCACCACCGCAGATGACACTCCTCTGGCCTCTGTGCGCACCAGATTAGAAGCAGCGTCCGCAAGGAATGATACGGCTGGTTCCTTGGCCTCTCCCGGGGTGTTGCTCCTGGTCTGAGATAAGCAGGCATGTGTCACTACGGTGCAGCAGGCCGCTATTTGCAGGGACATAGCGGCTACGTCAAAAGACTGTTTTAAGGATGGATTCCAGACGCCAGTCATGAGCATCTTTGAGCGTTGCTCCTCCCTCCACAGGGATAGCAGTGCGCTTCGAGACCGCGCAGACCATGGCATCCACTTTTGGGCATGACAAAAGGTCTTTGGCCGCCGGGTCCAGGGGGTACATGGCCGCCATGGCTCGTCCCCCTTTGAATGTGGACTCTGGAGCACTCCATTCCAGGTCAATTAGCTGCTGGACGGCTTCTAACAGAGGGAAATGGCGGGATGTCTGTCGGAGGCCCTCTAGCAGGGGATTCGGCTTAGGCTCCCCCAAAACCCCTGCACCCGGGGTAGCGAGCTCCTTCAGGCTGTGGGTGACCAGGTCAGGGAGCTCGTCCTTGTTGAAGAAGCATCTCATGGTTCGGTGAGGCTCTGTCCCCGGGGGGAGTTCCCCCCTCTTCTAGGGGCTCTGCTTCCTCTTCAGAGTTTTCCGTGTCCCCATAGGTGGGGCTTCTGGATGGTGGAAACCTTTGTCTAGGCCTCGAAGGGCCTGATGCATAAAGGTCTTCTGGCGGAGGATGTGGCTGATCAGTCGGAGGTTCCGTTTGCATGTGAACAAAGGTGTGTAGCCCTTTGAAGAACTCCACCCATGATATAGACGCTGGGTCCAAGCTAAGGGGTGTTGAGTCCCTGGGGGTCCCCGTCTGTGGGGGTGTCCCGCTGGGATTTACTAGGTCCAGGGTACCCACTGAGGAGCTATTACTCGGCCCTGGGTGGGACTGGCCCTGGGCTGGATCTCCCAGGGCCTCCTCGCACTGAGCGCACAAGGCGTTGGCCTCCTTGCTTTGTGCGGCTCTGATATGGCATGCTGGGCAGAGGCCTTGAGCCTTTATCTCCGTTCCCAGTGGTGCCATGGCTATCGGCGCGTAAACTCTTATGTGCTCCGGCGCATCTAAGATGTGCGTGTGGGTTGTGTGCGCAGTTGTGCGCCCAAGTCGTGGTTATGCGCTTAGCCCGGTAGGCATGCGACACGCATATATCTTATGCGCATGGCCCTTGTACATGTAACTTTATGCGCACATGTAATTTGTGCACCTAGCTAGACTTGTGCGCTCGGTCGACGAACGGAGCGGCGAATAGGGCCAAGATGGCGATGGCGACCACGCGGGCAACATGGCGACCACCTCGGAGAGTCTCCACGTGGGTAGACCCTTGGAACTAACCAGGGCCTGGCCCTGCTAGGGCGGATTAACCCGGTGGCAATGGTCCCGGCCGGCGACCCGTGCGACTCCTCGAACCTCGGAGACTGGAGTCAACGCTGAAGATTTCTACCTTACCTTGTCTTCGGCACTTCCCAGTTTCGTTCCGGGCGGTCTCCGGCTGCGGGGGGAAGAGGGCAAATACCTTCACCGCCATGCTCGAGGGTGCACCCGCTGCCTCTCAGTCGCACTAGGTCCTCATTGCGATTCGGCCGCTGGACCGAGGCTCACCTCCGAGGGACCACAGAAATCACCTCAGGAAATCTCAACTGGGTGAGGGACCCGAGGGTATCACCGCAGGAGAGCGGGGCTCGTCTTCAGAGGTAGGATTTTCTTCAAAATTTGGGTTTTCTCCATTCATTTGGTTCTAACGCTGTGAGAGCGTGCAGATAGTCCCTAACTGCTATGGAGACGGAAAATACTGGAGAGCTGCACTTCCTGCAGGAGTATATGTACTAGGGGCTGAAGTCAGATTGAAATCTGATCCGTCTCCAACTGCTATCAGGAGTACACTATACCCATTGGTCCTGAGTCCATCTGCTACACGCTAGGAAATCTAGACTTGTCCTCAGGGAGCTTATGCACCCTATTCTCCCCCAAGGACTTGATCAGTTGCTCCAGATCCTCCCCAAACAGGAACTTGCCCTTAAAAGGGAGCGCCCCCAGCTGAGACTTGGATGAAACAAACAAAACAAACATTGGCAGACCAGTTGTGTAGCCACAAAAGCCGCATGGCCGAAACTGCGGCCACCATAGTACTGGTCGAGGTACGGAGAAGGTCATAAGGCATCCGCGCCATAAGCCACCGCTACCTCTAAACACGCCGCCTGCTCCGACTCCTGAGGAGAGAGATCTTTCGCACTGAGGAGGTGTTGAACCCACCTCAGGCTCACTCACTGCATAAGACTGCTGCAGACAGCGGCCCTAATACCATGCACTGATACCTTGAATATTTTTTTGAGCTGGACCTAGAGCTTTCTATCCTGAAGATCCTTAAGAGCCACCGCTCCTGCCACGGGAATAGCTGTACTCTTGGTGACAGATGACACCGAAGCGCCCACCTTAGGAATCTTCAGGAGTTCCACAAGGAGTCCTCAGGAGTGGATAGAGCTTGTTGATAGCTCATCCCACTCACAGGCCAGATTCTGGAGTATCCCACTCACGGAGCATAGGATGAAAGGGGAATGACATCGCCAGACCCCACAACCCAGACAGAACAGGGTCTGTGTCCTGACCTGGGACATCCTGAGGTAGCAAAATTCCCAACTCGGCTAGGACATGTGGAATTAGCAGGTCAAGCTCATCCCTCTGAAATAAGCACAAGACCCTCGGATCTTAGCCATCCAATGGCAAGGGCTTCTCTGGTTCCTCACCCTGATCTACCCCAGTCAAGGGTGGGGGAGGCGCGGAAGTATCAGGCTCTGGACATTCTACGGAGCCCGAGTCCCCCGAGGAGATTCACCGGGACCCCAGACCTTCCTAAGCCTAACTGCCCCCTGCGGCTCCAGCCACCTGGGGACTTTCGGGGGTGGAGGACCATCCGTCGGCCTGCGCACTGATGACTCACATTGCTGAGACTGGCTCGCCAGATAAGATTTGTGCATCAAAAGCACAAAATCCGCGATAAAGGCTGGCTGACCCCTAACATCCCCCAAAAGGGGTCCGGTGTGATCATCAAAGCCAATCAAAAACAAACCCGGAGGGCTCAAATGAGTGGGAGAAGGGGAAGGCGGGAGATCCCCTCCCCCAGCCGCTCTATCAGATGCGGCAGCAAAGGAACTCAAAATGGCCACTGTTCCCGTGCTCAGCGGGAACAAGGCAGCCGCGGTCTCTTGCTTGTCTGGCTGTTCTCCTGCTCCACGGGACTTAGCCGCTGTTCCCCTCTTAGCGTCCGATGTCCCCTCCCCACCAGGGAGGCACCGGGAAGAGAGGCCTGTGAGGGAGAGCCATTAAGCTGACTCCCCACAGGCAGAGCACCACGAGGCATGACCGGCGAAAAAAAACCGCCGAAGAAGCAAGCAGCAACAGAGTTTGGGAAACGAAAACGCAGGCACTATAGAGCACTGCTGCCAAGCGTAGTCGCAGTGGCAGAACCAGAAAGGAAAGCACCTGGCTTCTTTTATTTATTTATTTTGTTTCTCTTAAAAGGAAACCCCCAAAACCTTTACCGGAGCAAGTTGTATGCTGGTGTGTCTGGGTCCGGGACCAGACATGAAAATTGGTTCTTACCTGCTAATTTTCGTTCCTGTAATACCACAGATCAGTCCAGAAAAGTGGGTTGTGTATCCCTACCAGCAGGTGGAGTCAGAGAACAATTAGAACTTTGGGCACTGCTACATAACGAGAGTGCCACCTGCAGTCCCTCAGTATTGGCCTGTCCCCAAGCCCACACTAACAGAACTAACTAGCGGCCGAGGTTGAAACCCAAGCAAAAAAAAACGACAACCTGCGGCCTCAAACAGACTCAGAAACTGCTCCATCGAGTAAGTCTGTCAACACGGAGCTCCGTAATTAAAAAAAAAAAAACAGCAAGTCGTAAGGCAATGCAGTCTTTCGGTATCTGAAGAAAGGGGTGGGCCTCTGGACTGATCTGTGGTATTACAGGAATGAAAATTAGCAGGCAAGAACCAAATTTTCATTTCCTGAACATACCCAGATCAGTCCAGAAAAGTGGGATGTACCCAAGCCACCCTACACTGGGCGGGAACTCAAAAGACCCGCATGCAATACACTCTCACCAAAGGACGATTCACCATCAGCTTTAACGTTCAAGCGATAATGTTTAGTGAAAGTGTGTAAAGACGACCACACTGCCCCCCTACAAATCTCCTGAGGGGATAGGAGTTGACACTCCGCCCAAGAGATCGCTTGTGCCCTGGTTGAGTGTGCTCTGAGACCCAACGGCACTTGGGAAATGTAGGCGGAGCCGATGGCTTCCTTAATCCAATGAGAGATGATCGCCTTAGACGCCTTTTCACCCTGTTTGTGCCCCCCAAACAGGAGAAACAAGTGATCCGAACGTTGGGAAGTTATTAGTAACCTCCAGGTAGCGCAGCAAAAATACGCCGGACATCCAATAGATGAAGGTCCCTGCCCTGAGAGGAATCCCGAGCCCAGTGCGTAAAACCGGGAAGATCCACCGCCCTGATTGACAATGGAAGGCCGAAACCACTTTGGGAAGGAACGAGGGAACCCGTGCACAGGGAAATTCTATCGTCATAAATCCGAAGAAAGGGATCGTGGCACGACAATGCCTGCAATTCCGAAATCCGGCGGGCCTGAACAAATAGCCACCAAAAAACACTGTTTTTAAAGTCAGATCCTTCAACGAGCCCTGTGCAGAGGTTCAAAGGGGGCTTCGCACAGCGCCCGGAGAACTAGATTCAAACTCCAATAAGAAAATAAAGGCCGGACAGGCGAGCAATATCCAGATGGACAGCTAGAGACACACCATTCAACCGACTCCGCAAGACGCCCAACGCTGCCACCTGAACCCGAAGGGAATTAACGCTAACCCCCTAGCAAGTCCTTGCTGCAAAAATTCAAGCACCCAGATGACGTCCACAGTCAACAGATTGCAGGAACGTTGGAGACACCATGCCTCAAAGTTTCCAAACACGAACATAAGCCATAGACGTGGCTGGACGGCGAGCCTGTAGGAGCGTGGAATAACCCTGCTCGGAATACCCTTCAAGTGTAAACATCACCTCTCAAAATCCAGGGCGCGAGAGAGAAGTGATCCTCCCGATCCGAAAATATGGGCCCCTGACTGAGAAGATGCGGTAGATGAGAGAGTTGCAAGGGACCCTCTAGGGCCAGGTGAATCAGATCCGCAAACCACGGGTGACGCGGCCACTCTGGTGCCACCAGAACCACCCTGCCGGGATGGTGTTCGATGCGACGAAGAAGTCGACCGATGAGGGGCCACGGAGGAAAGGCGCACAGAAGAATTCCAGTAGGCCAGAAACACACCAGCGCGTCGAGACCCACCGAGCCCTGCTCTTGCCGACGGCTGAAAAATCTGTCCGTCTTCGCGTTCGCCCTGGTTGCCATCAGATCCAACTGCAGCACACTCCACCGGGCGCAAATGAGGTTCCACGCGTCGCGAGACAGTTCCCATTCCCCGGGATAGAGTTGTCTGCTGAGAAAAATCGGCCTGCACGTTTTCCACTCCCACGACGTGAGAAGCTGCAATTCCCTGGAGATGGCGCTCGGCCCAGGCGAACAGGAGGTGCGCCTCGGGCGCAACCGCAGGACGTCTTGTGCCCCCTTGGCGGTTGATGTAAGCTACCGTCTTCGCATTGTCGGAGAACACGTGAACCATGCTGTTCCGTATCTAGGGGAGAAACGCCTGTAAGGCCAGCCGTATGGCTCTCATCTCGAGCCCGATTGATGGACCAGGACCCCTCTGGAGACCAAAGCTCTTGGGCGGTTCTGTCTGCACACACTGCTCCCCAGCCGGACAGACTGGCATCGGTGGATATTATTATCCATCCGGAGGATCCAAGTCCACTCCCCCGTTCCAGATTGTCCGTTGCAACAGCCACCACGACAGACTGAGTCTGGACTCGGTAAGTAGCGGCATTGGGAGGATGGACTGTTCCGACAACCGTACTCCAGCGCGACAAGAGCGCACATTGTAATGGTCGCAAGTGAGCGAATGCCCGGGCACCAAATCCAAGGTGGAAAGCCATGGAGCCCAGGACTTGCAGATGATGCCACACTGTGGGCTGCTCACTCTGCAGGAGAGCGTGAATCTGTTCTTGCAACTTACGTAGACGATCCTCCACCAGAAACACCTTGCCTTGTAAAGTATCGAATCGCGTTCCCAAGTAAATCAGCTTCTGGGTGGGTTCCAAATGACTTTTCTGCTCACCCGAGTGACTGTAAGGTGACCATCACCGTGTGGACGGGCTGTATGCAATCCTCCCGAGACTTGGCTCGCGAATCAACCAGTCGTCCAGGGTAAGGATGGACCAGAGTACTCTCCTTGCGAAGGAAAGCCGCTACCACCACTATAACCTTGGTGAAAGTCCGAGGAGCTGTGGCGAGGCCAAACAGAAGGGCTCGAAACAGGAAGTGCTGGCTCAAGACCTTCAAGCGCAGGAACCGCTGATGATTCATCCGGATCGGAATATGAAGATACGCCTCCGTGAGATCCAGGGACGCTAGAACTCTCCCTTTCAAACTGCCGCCATCACAGTCCGTAGGGTTTCCATACGAAAACGAGGGACCCTGAGACAACGGTTGAGTTTCTGCAGATCGAGGATGGGACGAAAAGTGCCCTCCTTTTTTTGGACCAAAAAGTAAATTGAGTACCGTCCCCGTCCCTGCTGTGCTTCCGGCACCGGGACAATGGCTCCGAGGTCGAGCAGCTGCTGCAGGGTATCCTGTACTGCCTCACGTTTGGCGCGAGAGAGCACACAGGACTCCACGAACACTTCCCGGACTGAACGCACAAACTCCAGGGCGTAACCGTCCCTGATCACCTCCAAGACCCAGCGATCCGAGGTTATTCTTGCCCATTCCGCGTAAAAGCCAGATAATCTGCCTCAGATAGCTTCTATGACGGAATGGGTTGCTCGTGGCTTCATTGAGAGGGTTTACTGCTACCCGCCCCCGAGGTGTCCAGAGTCCCTCCGGAGTGGTGGCCACCGCGAAAGGACTGTTGGTGACCCGGTGTCGACTTAGGACCCGCCAGAGCGGAATATCTTGCCAGATTAAAAACGGCGAGAAGTCCCGAAAATGAGCCCGAGGGGGGAAAACTTTCTTGGTCGCTCTTCTATCCTCTGGCAACCTATTGCCCTTGGACTCCCCGAGGAGCTTGACCAACTGATCCAACTTCTCCCAAAGAGAAGCTTGCCCTGAAGGGAGGTTACAAAGGTTGGGATTTTGAGGAGAGTCCCCTGCCAATTCCCGTAACCAGAGAAGGTTAACGAGCTGCCACCACAGACACCATGGACCGAGTCCGATATACGAACGAGGTCGATAGTGCATCTGCTCCATACGCAATTCTGGCTTCCAACGGGCCAGCTGCAACGCTAAGACTGTAGGAGAGATTGCACCCTACCACCTGCTGGAGTCAGAGAAATATTGAGGGACTGCAGGTGACACTCATTATGTAGCATTGCCCAAAGTTCTAATTGTTCTCTGACTCCACGCTGGTAGGGATACACAACCACTTTTCTGGACTGAGTCTGGGTAGGTTACAGAACACCCGGTATCATCCCTAGTGTCTCACGGAATGAGGTGCAGGCAGGTATCCAACCCCAGCTCTGGGTACCTGCTACCAGGGGGGATGGTCCCACCAGGACCTGCCAACCTCCTGGGAGGATTATCTTGTTGTCCTGCCTGATCTTGCCAAGGAGAAAGAAAGTAAAAAAAAACTCTTATCCCACTTTTTTTTTCTAAGTTCTAGACCACAGGTTTTGCAAAACTTCCATCTGCTGGAGACAGAGAAATACTGAAGAGAGGCAAAACTCAGCAGTCTGGACTGATCCGGGTACATACAGGGAAAGAAAAGATTATAAATCAATTTCTGCTCAGATTTACTGGTTCACAACAATTTACGTTTTATTTTAAAATGGTGAGCAGAGGAAGATTCTTTCCCTGGATTTACTACAGGCCTATTAGCCGAAGGATTGCAGAACAGTGTGGGAAAGGGAAACCATTTGCCTGGCCTCCAGTTTAATCAGGAACAAGAGATGGACAGGCAGAAAGATTAAACACAGACAAGCAAGAAGGTGGAAGAGAGAAGTAGTAGGGATAAGAAGGAAGGAGAGTCTGATAGGCAGCAGGGAAGAGAGAGAGAGAGAAGACAGATGGAGGCTCTTTCCAAGAGCTACTTTGCCTGCAGCTCTGAAGGACAACCTACACACATGGGCAACTGCTCCCCTTAACATGTGGGGTGCCAGTTACCACTGAAAACTCCAGATACAAAGTATCCATTTCAAACTACCCAGCATAGAATCAGCACCCTTTGCATTTCTTTTAGGAAAGTAAAAATGACAGGAGTCAGGTGGCACCTTATTTTTTGCTACACCAACCTAACACAGCTATTGTTCTATAGATTTTTCAGGAAATTATGACTCTGGGCAGAGACCACTAGGCCTTGGGAAACGTTCAGGAAAAGGTGTGCAACTCCACCACCTGCTTATTACTCACATTGGAAATGATGGATCATACAGCAATGCGTACCAACGCTCCTGCAACCTCACGCAGAGAGAAGCGGCAGCTGAATTTCATGCCCAAATGAACAGCCATTAAGTCGTTTGTCTGACAATGAAAACACACAAAACACAGAAATGGTTAACGCAGCCTGATGAAGTAAGGAAGACATATGGTATCATAATCTGTTTGTCAGGAGCTCAGCTAAGTGGCTAATCATGCTATATGAACTCTGAGAGCTTAGATTCCCACAGCCTGATTAACAGCCACAGTACACAATAAGCCAGCAGCAGAGCCAAGTTCTGTTCTTGCTAACATGATGCTATACCTGCAGCACTGCGTTGATCAGCAACAGATCATCTTGCAGGTTTCCCAACGCCCCAGATCCTTGGTCACCTGCAGGGGCTGCTTGCTCTTCTTCATGCGTTTGGTGGTACTGGACTGGGAGTGGGGGAGGCAAGTAACAGGGGCAGAGACAGATTTAGAGACCTGCTAAAATCAGAGAAAGAGTTAGGTAGATTTGTGGCACAACATGGCACTTCAGAACTCCCAACGTATATAGCAAAGGATAACTTCCAACAGGGACATTCAGCACAGGCAGCCATTAACAAAATTGTTCACTAAAACAAAATACTATTTCAGATCTCTTGGCCCTACACTAGGCCTATTTTATAAACTGTTGCTCCTCCCCAACCTGATACTTTCTGACCTCAGGACACTACTTTCCTTGTACTAAGAGTAACACAGTTACTGACTTTGGTTCCAGCTTGTCAGATTTTCCCTATAGAGTTAGCTCAGGAAGCACTAATTCCAATCCCCATTCCTAGCCACAATACTGGGCCTTCTAAGAGGAAGACAGTGTACTAAGTAAGTGAAAAAAAAAAAAAAAAAGAGAGAAAAGATAGAGTAGAGGGCAACTCCCTTATGAAATGGGTGCACACTAACATTTTTTTTGGGGGGGGGGGGGGGGGGGAGGGAGGGAACTGGGAGAATCCTTTCCCCACCAGCAGTGTCGCAGTGTTACAAAGCAAAATGCCTCATATCCTCAATATAAGAAAAATTATTCCTTACCTGCTAATTTTCGTTCCTGTAGTACCAAGGATCAGTCCAGACAGTGGGTTATGTCCCCCGTCCAGCAGATGGAGTCAGACAAGAACTTCTGAGGGTGCTACCATATAGGACAGCATACCAACTATCCCTCTTCAGTAAATAGACTATCAAAGCCATAACGAAAGAGAGAAAGAGCATGAGGAATCAAACAAAAACATGTGTCTATAACTTCTCCTGAGCGTAGATGGAATGACTCTCCGCCCAGGATGTCACTTGTGAGCGGAGAGAGTGGGCTCTGATGCCAATGGAAGGTTGTTTCCCTGCGCCAATGTACAAGCCGCAATCGCCTTCAGCCAGCGGGCAATCGTCGCCTTAGAAGCCTTGGACCCCTTCTTGGGGCCCGACCAAAAGACAAACAGGTAGTCCGAGAGATGGAAGTCACTGGTAACCTCCAGGTAACGCATCAGGCAATGTTTGGCATCGAGCCTGCGGAGATCCAGAGGGTCGACCGATGAGAAGGAAGGAAGCTCTACTGTTTGATTCAGATGGAAAGTAGAGACCACCTTGGGCAGAAATGAGGGCACCGTGCGCAAGATAAACCCCGTGTCGGTGAATCGTAAGATACGGTTTCCCTGCAGGAGAGCGCCTGCAGCTCGGAGACCTGTCGGGCCAAGCAAATGGCCATGAGGAAAACAGTCTTGAGAGTGAGGTCCTTGAGAGAAGTGGCACGTAGCGGTTCGAAGAGTGGTCCGCCCAGGGTCCGGAGTACCAAGTTAAGTCTCCAAGGAGGACAAGGAGCTTGGAGTGGTGGCTTCAAATGCTTTACCTCCCTTGAGGGAACCGGACGACATCCAGGGTGAGACGATAGCGGAATTTCCTCCCCTCGGCGAAGCAAGGCCCCTAGAGCTGCCACCTGTACCCCGCAGAGAATTGTAGGCCTAGACCTTTCTCCAAGCCCGCTTGCAGGAAAGAGAACCTGAGACACGGAAAGCGTGTCCTGGCTGTGCTGAATGTGTCATGCACCATGACTCGAAAACCTTCCAGACCCAGACATAGGCAACTGAGGTGGAGTTCTTTCGTGCTTGGAGGAGGGTCGAGATCACCGCCTCCGGATAACCACGGCATCTCTCAGTTTGCACCTCTCAAAAGCCAAGCCACAAGACAGAAGCGATCTGCCTTGTCGAAAAATATTGGACCTTGACGTAGCAGTTGTGGAAGATGACCGAGGCGTAGGGGTCTGTCCACCGCCAGGTTGAGTAGGTCCGCGAACCAGGGCCAGCGGGGCCATCAGGATTACAGCACCGTGGTGGTGCTCGATCCTCCGTAGTACCTTTCCCACTAGTAGCCACGGCAGAACTAGGGCATCTATCCCCTCCGCGCCACGTTCTCTTCTGCGGCTGAAAACAGAGGAGCCTTTGTGTTGCGGGCTGTGTCGCCATGAGATCCAAGTGGGGGGTCCCCCAAAGTTGTATCAGCAGGCACATCGCCTTCCTCGGAGAGCTCCCACTCTCCCGGATCGAGATGTTGACGGCTTAGGAAGTCTGCTTGAATGTTGTCCACTCCTGCGATGTGTGAGGCCACCAACCAAGCCAGGTGGAGTTCCGCCAACTGCATGAGCTTGTCCTTTTCCAGCAAGACGTGACGACTTCTTGTGCCTCCCAGGTGATTTATGTACGCCACCGTGGTCGCATTGTCAGAGAGTATCCTGACCGCCCGATGGCGAACGAGAGGAAGGAAATCCTTCAACGCTAGTCGGACCGCTCTGGTCTCCAAGCGGTTGATCGGCCACCGTGCTTGAGATTTCGTCCACTGTCCCTGCAGGGACCTCGTCTGACAGACTGCTCCCCAACGGAGAGGCTGGCATCTGTGGTGACTATTATCCATTCCGGGATGTCCAGAGGCATACCCTGAGCCAAGTGGAGAGGGGTCCAGCCACCAGAGAAAGCTGTCCCCAACCGGCCGTGGGAGCAGGAGGGATGGCCTGAAGTCCTCGCGACACTGGCTTCCAGCGGGAGAGCAATGCTCTCTGCAGCGGACGCATGTGCGCGAAAGCCCAAGGTACCAGATCGATAGTGGACCGCCATGGAACCCAGGACCTGAAGATAATCCCAGGATGTGGGCAAAGAGAGCCCAGAGAAGCATTGGATCTGGACCCGTAACGCCTGGGCCCGATCCGGCCGCAGGAAGACCTTTCCTTCCGCCGTGTTGAATCGCGCCCCCAGGAAGTCCAACGACTGGGATGGAGTAAGATTGCTCTTGGCGTAGTTGACGATCCAGCCGAGGGACTGGAGGAGTTGTACCACTGTCGACTGCCCGGTAACCCCGACTCAAGGATTTCACTCGAATGAGCCAGACGTCCAGGTAGGGGTGAACTAAGATTCGCTCCCGATGGAGGGCAGCCACCATCACCACCATGACCTTTGTAAAGATGCGTGGGGCCGTTGTCAGACCAAACAGGAGGGCCTGGAATTGAAAATGTTTATTTATTTATTTATTTATTTAATTTGTTATTTTTATTATACCGAGTTTCATGATAGGAATCACATCAACCCGGTTTACAATTAACAATGTGAGTAAAGGCAGAGAGTAACAAAGTAAAGAACATTTCCCAATACAAGAACAAATATAGTATGAAACTTAACAAATATTATAACAATATTTTGGATGTGAGAAAGTTACAAAAAACATGGAAAAATAACTTGGATATGAAAGGAGAAGAATTGTAGAACGACTATAAGCATTTTGTCTTAAGCATGTTGTCTTAAGCATGTTGTCTTAAGCATTTTGTCTTAAGCATTTTGTCTTAAGCATTTTGTCTTAAGATCTTGAACCGTAGGAATCGTTGATGTGCCTTGAAGATTGGGATGTGCAGATACGCCTCCGTAAGGTCCAGAGAGGCCAGGAACTCCCCTTGGTGGACTGCCGCGATAACCGAGCGCAGGGTCTCCATCCTGAAGTGCAGGACCTTGAGGGCCTTGTTCACAGATTTGAGGTCCAGTATTGAGCAGAAGGTGCCCTCTTTCTTGAGGACCACGAAATAAATGAAATAGTGACCCCGGCCCACTTCTGAAGGAGGCACCGGGACAATTGCCCCCAGCGCGAGGAGATGGTCTAGTATCTGGCGTACTATGATCTGCTTTTGGGGTGACCCACAGGGGGAAAAGAGGAACCTGTCCCTTGGGACCCAAGCAAGTCCAATGCATAGCCGTGCTTTAGGATATCTAGGACCCACTGATCTGACGTGATCCGGACCCACTCCTCATAGAAGAGGGACATCCGGCCCCCTATCCTGGAGATCGCGGAGTGGGTCGGCCTGACATCATTGAGGAGACGTGGAGGACGTCCTGTGGGCCATCCCCTTCCTTGGCAGACCTGCACCCTCAAAATGGCCGGGTCCAGGAATGAGAGCGGGACGAGGGCGTCCATGGAGTCTGTTGTCTCGTGGTGCGGAAACAGCGTTGATTACGAAATAGACTACTGGAGAAACTGAAAGATCTTGTGGTTCGCGGCCGATCCTCCGGCAGCCTATGCACCGCATTTTCCACGAGGAGACTTAATGATCTGATCCAGACCCTCACCGAAGAGGAACTTGTCCTTAAAGGGAAGGGATACCAGACGAGTCTTGGAGGAGGAGTTTGCCAACCAGTTCTGGATCCAAAGCAGACGTCGGGCCGACACCGCTGCCACCATCGACCTGGTCAGGACCAGCAGAAGATCATCCGCCCCATAGGCAATTACGGCCTCCAACCTGTCTGCCTGACGTGTCTCCTCAGGTGGCAGATCCTGAGAGGTGAGAAGCTGTTGCACCCAGCGGAGACCTGCTCGTTGCGCCAGTGAACTGCAGATGGCCACCTGAACACCCAGCGTCGAGACTTCAAACACTCTCTTGAGGTATACCTCTAGCTTCCTGTCCTGAAAGTCCTCAGCGCTGTGCCCCCTGTGACCGGTATGGTGGTGCATTTGGTGACCGCCGAGACTGCGGAATCAATAGTTGGGACCTTGAGTATCTCCAGAAAATCCTCAGGGAGCGGGTATAGCTTATCCATGGCTCTACTAACCTTGAGGGTTGCCTCGGACGAGTCCCATTCCCTGGATAAACAACTGGAGGAACGTGGGATGGGTAAGAAAAGCCCTCGCTGGCGGACGGAGCCCTGCCAGCACTGGATCCTCCTTCTTCACCAGAGGTTCAGGCCCAGGAGGTTCCGGGGGGGGGGGGGGGGGGGCGCAATCGAGGGACCCGAGGATCATCCCCTTCCATCTGAGCCGCGAGGAGGGGATCGTCCATGGCAGAGTCTGGAATCGGGTCCCCTCCATCCCCGGGGGGGTACCCCATCAGCAGTCCAGGTAGACCCTGGGCTGCGCCCGTAGCCCCCCCCCTGCTTGGATTGCGTCCTGAGGGGCTCCCCCAGGAAGAGGATCTGCTCGCGAAAGCTGGGGGGGGGGGGGGGGCCTGGGGTGAGATCCAGAGGCTGGTAACATCCTGGCCAAGTATGCATTATGCATAAATACAAAATCCAGAGTAAAAGCTGGTGAGCCTGGTGGGAGTCTGGATGAGGAGTCCCCCGGCTGAGGCAACGGATCCAAAGGTGGTACAGGAGCCAGGGACGGTGGAAAAATCGAAAACGGGGCCTCCGCTTCTTCCACCGAGGAGCCAGAGTCCATCGTGTGCTGATTCAAGATGGCCACCGTTCCCGCGCTCAGCGGGATCGGAGCCTGCCGCTGTCCGCCAGGTCGGTCCTGACCGCGCAGTTCCGAAGCAGCTGTCGACTGCAAGCTGCCCTCCCCGCCGGGGAGGCAGGCAGTGCAAACCCCCTCCCGGGATAGCCGGACGCCCACACGCGGTACAATGCCGATGCTATCTGCATGTCACGGGGGGGGGGGAATCGCGGGGAAATAAAACCTTGGCGGCGCCGCAAATTTCTGCTCCAGGACCCGGAGAGGCCGCTCCTATCACCCCACCGACCCAGTTCCACAGATTACCCGCCAGGGAATGTGATCTCCCAGCTGGCGGCGGCCCCGGGGAAATGAGCGTCACGGGGCCGCGGGTGGGAAGAGGTTGAATCCTCCAACTTACAAACCCCAGCGGCGCGATGGTAAAGAGCTCTGAAATTAAAAATAACAACAACTTACCCCGGCTAGCTACCTAAGACAGGTAGAAAGGCAGAAGAAACAGAGCCAAAGTGAAAACAGAGGAGAAAGAGGTCTGTTGGCAAGAGCTCAGTGGAGAGCCAGAATCCTTTGGCTCTCTCTAGATAATGATGCCTCAAAACACAGTAAAAGAACCAAAGGATGAGAAGAAATACACTAAAAACAGTGTGCTGGGGAACCGATGTTCCCCTGCCATCTGCTGGAGTCAGAAAGATACTGAAGAGGGATAGTTGGTATGCTATCCTATATGGTAGCACCCTCAGAAGTTCTTGTCTCACTCCATCTGCTGGACGGGGGACATAACCCACAGTCTGGACTGATCCTGGTACGTACATGCAATGCTGTGTGTGTTACCTGGAATCCTGTAAGTACATAAGTTGCCATACTGGGTCAGACCAAGGGTCCATCAAGCCCAGCATCCTGTTTCCAACAGTGGCCAATCCAGGCCTCAAGTACCTGGTAATAAGCAGTGGCTATTTCCTAAGTCAGCTTGACTAACAGCAGTTTATGGACGTCTCCTCCAGAAACTTGTTCAAACCTTTTTTAAACACAGATAAGCTAAGTGCCTTAACCACATCCTATGGCAACAAATTCCAGAGCTTAATTATGCATTGAATTAAAAAGAATTTTCTTCTATTTGTTTGCTAACTTCATGGCATGCCCCTAGACCTTGTATTATCTGAAAAGTAAATAACTGATTCACATTTAGCCTTCCTGGTCCTTTCATGATTTTGTAGACCTCCATCATATCCCACCTCAGCCGTCTCTTCTCCAAACTGAACAGTCTTAACCTCTTTAGTCTTTCCTCATAGGGGAGCTGTTCCATCCCCTTTATCATAGGTACAGAAAAGGGTGACCAAAATGATAGAGTATTCTCTGTAGCTCTGGTGTCCTTAGGAAAGACAGCTACTAGAGCCCCACACTTGAGTTCCCAGGCTTACTTTCTTCTTCTCACTAGATGAGGGTTCACTCCCTGAGCAGCGTCCTGGCTCCACCCCAGTCGGGCCTTTAGCTCGGCTGCAAGACTTAGCAAGACTGCTCTCAACCAACTCATCATCAAATTTCTTCCTCTTGATAAACCTGGAGAGTGGCAGAATAGGGAACATCAGAATTATGAGAGATAGATAAACAGCAAGCCCCCTTCCTCTCCAAGGCTCATCATGTTACCTGGATGAGCTCCGGCGTTTGGGGATGACTCCAGATATCTGCGACATGCTCCTTTTCTGGCCTGCCAATGACTCCTCATCCTCTGACCTGCTAGCAGTACCCGAGGCCATTAGCAAATCACCTGGGCCAGGAGACATATACAGAATTCTCTCATATCCTGCAATAAGCACCACAGTCGCATCACCCAGCTGCAGCCACAGAGAAAGTAGGAGACTCACTCCATACACTTTTGAAGTAGTCTAGATAAAGCCAGTTATCACAGGCAGTTGGTTTTGGTTTTTTATTTAACTTTTTTACAAACTATTTTTCCAAGGAACAAGATGGAAAATTATGTATTGCGTAACATGTAGGTGTACTTAGGGTTCAGTTCCCTAAAATGGGCCAGTCTGAACCAAACTCAGGACTCCCCAACGACATTTAGAAGGGAAGCACCATTCTAATTTTCAGTCACATCAGGCAAGTTGTTCTGCCATTAGACCATGCATATAGACAGATAGACCAATCATTGACAACATGTACCCAATCAGACACTCCTTTGCAGTGTCATACATATGCAAAGGCAGTCTATTTAAGTCTATATAATACCTGAGCTAAAGAAGGGTGTGATTGTACAAGGAAACTGCTACACTGAGAGACCTCTTGAGCTCTTGCAAGGCGCCTCGGTGCATTACTAATATCTTGAACAGTTGTTCCCATACCCATCCTCGGGGATCCCCCAGTTGGGTTTTCAGGAAATCCACAATGAAGAAACACGAGATATACTTACATTTCCCTATACGTACCCAGTTCAGTCCAGATTCCTGAGTTTTGCCTCCCTTCCAGCAGATAGAGACAGAGAAAGTTTTGCAGGCATCGCCTCTTAACCCGGTATGCCACTTGCATCTCCTCAGTATTTCTCTGTCTTCAGCAGATGGAGGTGGTGCAAAACCTGCTGTTCTGTACCTGATCAAAAGAGAAAGAATTTTTCCTTTTGGTTTTTGGGAAGCAGTGCCTCACAGGAGGTGGCAGGTCCTGGTGGGACCATTGCGCCTGGTAGCAGGTGATAATGAACAGGGAGTTGGGAACCCCAAATTTGCTTAGGTCTCTGCGCTGGGTGGTGACAGCCAGTGGTCTGGCTCCCTCCCTCTTCAACACCATTGACAGGAATGCCCTTGCCTCTCTCAGAGAAGTATGCTGCACCGTTTAAAGTTGTTTTTTTTTTTTTACTAAGAAAAAGAATCAGATGCTTGACATTGGACATTAGATCACAGTGACCCAATTGCATTTTCCCCTCTTCAGGGGCATTGCGCACAAGGTAGACAGGCTCTTTCCCGGGATGCCTCGTGGCTAAGAGGGTGCCAGTGCGGGCTGCGCGACTACAGAGCTGCTCACCATGCCGCGTTCCAGCCAGTGCACAGCCTGTGGGGAGTCTCATATGCGACTGTCGCGATCTGGCCTTTGCTCCCACTGTCTCTCTGGAGGGGAGGGTTCATCAAAGGGAGCACCAGTAGACAATTTGCAGCAGCGCGGTCCTTCATGTTCGGTCAGCACGGGAACGGCAGTCATCTTAGATACCTGGGAACAATGGGCAGCAGGGGGGGGGGGGGGGGGGGATCTCACACCACCACTGTTCCTGGCAGATTCTAGCCCATGAGAGCCCCGGGAGGAGGGGCATGGATGGGCACAAGGAGGACTTAGATCCCCTGGTGGGGGGATGACCATCATTATCCGGAATTCTCCCCTGAATTTATTTTACTGATGCATCAGGCCTTTTTGGCCCAGGGGGCCAAACGATCTTGCCCTTTTAGACACAGGCCTTTAGGTGGCCCCTCTATTTAAAAAAAAAGGTGGAAGGGGGCAGAGCCTTCAGTGGCCACCTGGATGGCACCTTTCTGTGGATGTTTTGTCTTCAGATGACTTGGATCAGGGTTTGGGCCCTAATGATCCTCCAGAGGCCTCCCCCCACCTTCGGGCCCCCAGCAAGAGGATTCAGGAAAGGCGACAACTCCAAGGTGGTTCACCATTTTCAGAGGGAGGAACTGGGCCCTCTCATTCCTCATGTCCTTGCAGAATTGGAAATTGTGGTCCCGCAGGAAGAGAAGGACCATGATATGGTGGATCCTATCATGGCTGGCCTGACAGGACCGGCTATCTTGCCTTTCCATAAGATGGGACACTCCGGAGACTGGTCTGAATGTCAGAGCCATGGATAAGCTATATCCATTACCCGAGGATACTCTGGAGCTCTCTGTTTCTGCAGTCACGAAGAGGACTACTATTCCAGTAGCTGGCACAGCGGCACTGAATGATTTACAAGACCAAAAGCTTGAAGTATATCTCAAAAAGATTTTTGAGGTGTCCTCCTTTGGCATCCGGGTGACAGTTTGCAGCAGCATCATGCTGCAAGCTAGCTTGCGATGGTGCAGCTGTTACAAAGTGCCAAGGATCTGTCGCCCAAAGAGTCGGAACAGGCGGAACATTTGGAAGCAGCGGTTGCCTATAGGGCTGATGTCCTGTACGATCTTATCCGCACATCCTTGAGGACCATGGTGTCCGTGGTCTCAGCCAGGAGGCTCTCATGGCTGTGCAATTGGTCGGCTGATGTTTCTTCAAAGGTGCAGCTGGAAGCTCTCCCCTTTAAAGGAAAGTAGCTTTTCGGCAAAGACCTGGAGCAGTTAATCAAGCACCTAGGCGACAAGGTGCACAAGTTGCCCAAAGGACAGGCCGAAAGTATCCAAAGGTTTTCAGCCAGTTCGCTCTCTATTCTGGAACCAGAAACGCTTCCGTCAGAGCAGAGCTCTGGGGGCAAGTCAAAGGCAAACCTCAGGGAGGTCTCAATCCTGGAACCAACCAGTCCTTTCGGAGCCATTGGACCACTTGTGAGGGCTCAGGCCAAGGGCCAAGCGGGCCCAAATCCTCACAATGAGGAATGGCTGGCCCACTCTTCCACTCCAACCAATCATCGGGGGTCAGTTGGCCCTTTTTTTTTTTTTTTTTTTTAACATGAGAAGTGGGTCAAAATCAGGTCGGACTGGTGGGTTCTGTGTGTGATTGAGAGGCTGAGCAAATTCTGAAACCTGTTTATGGTCTCTCCCTGTATGGCAAAGGCAAAGAAGGTTATCAATTGCGTTTTGTTATTTCTCCCCTAGTTAGAAATGATTAATACTTACTAATTTGATCATAGTCCATTTCCTATTACCTGAATGTTACAATTGTTACTTGTAAATGTTTATCTTTCATTATTTATTCACCTGTTCCATGTAAACCGATACAATGTGCAAACAGTTATCGGTATAAAAAAGCCTTAAATAAATCAATCAATCATTCGCCAGATCATCCAAAGACTAATGATGCTGGGAGCCATTGTGCATATCCCCCTGGAAGAGCGAGGGACGGCGCGTTATTCAATTTACTTCGTGGTGCCCAAAAAGGAAGGGACTTTTCGCCCCATCCTGGACTTACAAGAAAGTGAACGTGACCCTCAAGGTACCCAGTTTCTGGATGGAAACTCTGAGGTCGGTAATAGTGGCTGTATGAAGTGGGGAATTTATGGCATCTCTGGACCTCACAGAGGTGTATTTACACATCAGCATCCACCAGGATCATCAAAAGTATCTCAGATTCATGATCCTTGGGGAGCATTTTCAGTTTTGCGCTTTACCTTTTGGTCTTGCCACAGCTCTGAGGACCTTCACCAAGGTCATGATGGTGTTAGAGACAGCACTCAGAAGACAGGGCATACTATTTCACTCGTATTTGAACGATTGGCTCATCCAAGCAAAGTCGGAAGCTCTTTGCCATCAAGCAGTGGATGTGGTGTTTCACCACCTAGCCTAAGGACCTCAGGCAGTGTATCTAGCCAAGAGCCATCTTTTGCCCTCTAGGTCCTGGAATTCTTGAGCATGAGGTTTGATACCCATGTAGGAAAAGTCTCTCTCATGGAGGAGCGTATTTCGAAGTTAAGGGCACAAATCCACAGGCTCTTGGAGATTCAGATTCCCAAGGTCTGGGACTACTTGCAGGTCCTTTGTTCCACGGCCTCAACCCTGGAATTGGTCCCGTGGGCATTTGCACATATGAGACTGCTTCAGAGAGCTCATCTTTCCCATTGGGATCCCAGGTCGGAGCAGTTCCATCTTTCCCTTCCACTTACGGAGTCTGCTTTGCCGGGACCATTTGATCCATGGGGTGGATCTTGAGGTTTCTCAGTGGATAGTCGTGACTACCGATGCCAGTCTTTCCAGCTGAGGTGCTGTGTGCAAGTTCCAATCAGTGCAGGGACTGTGGTCGACGGAGGAAGCTTCCTGGTCCATCAATTGTCTGGAGACGAGGGTGGTTCGGTTGATGCTCCTGCATTTTTCTTCCACTCATGTGCAACCATGTTGTCAGAGTCCTATTGGACAATTCCACGACAGTGGCCTACATCAACCACCAGGGAGGGACCAAGAGCAAAGCGGTTGCTCTAGAAGTGGAGATGCTGATAAAATGGGCAGAACTGCATCTGACTTGGATAGTGGCATCGCATATAGCAGGCTCAGACAACATTCAATCAGATTTTCTCAGCCGTCAACACTTGGATCCAGGAGAATGGGAGCTATCGGAAAAAGCGATGCTTCTCATCTCGCACAGGTGGGGCAGACCTCACGTGGACCTGATGGCGACATGGAAGAATGCCAAGGTGCCATGCTTCTCCAGTCGCAGAAGAGAATATAGAGCAGAAGGCGTCAATGCTCTGGTTCTGCCCTAGCCTCACAAAGTTCTACTCTATGATTTCCCTTCATGGCCTCTAGTGGGCAAGATGCTGCGCAGAATAGAGATTCACCCAGGGCGCATGATCCTTGTGGCTCTTGAGTGGCCGAGAAGGCCATGGTTTGCAAATTTGGTCAATCTGGCAATTGACGGTCCTCTGAGACTGGGCCATCTGCAGAACCTCCTGCAATAGGGTCCTATATTTTCGGATCAAACAGATCGCTTTTTCTAGCGGCTTGGCTTTTGAAAGGAAGAAGCTGAGAAAGAAGGGATATCCGGAGGATGTGATTTCTACTCTACTGAGGGCTCACAAGCCCTCTACTTCCTTGGCCTATGACAGAGTTTGGAAGGTTTTTGAGTCTTGGCGAGTTGTGCAGGGTATTGACCCTCAGAGGGCATCGGAGGCGCAGATTCTGGGTTTTTTTTACAGAAGGATCTGAAAACGGGCCTGTGTCAATTCCTTGAAGGTTCAGGACTCGGCTCTGGACTGTTTACTAGGCAAGGTCAATAGATTATCCCTAGTGCTGCATCCGGATGTGGTGAATTTTCTCCAGGGAGTGAAGCATTTGCGCTCCCCCGTTCCTAAGGTATGCCCTTCCGGAACCCTCAATCTAGTCCTCAAAAGCATGTGCGCCTCGCCTTTTGAGCCTCTTAAAAGGGCTACCATAAAGGATCTCACTTTGAAAGTGGTCTTCCTGGTGGCTATTTGTTACGCTAGAAGGGTTTCAGAACTTCAAGCCCTATCCTGCAGGGTGTCTTTCCTGCGAATTTCTGACTCAAGGGTTTCGTTACGGATGGTTCTTTCCTTTTTACCAAAAGTCGTGTCGGCTTTTCATCTGAATCAGTCGGTTGAACTTCCCACTTTTCAGGATCTGGAAGCTGGTTCGCCTCATGCTAAGGACTTAAGGCGACTCGATGTTAGGGGAGCCTTATTGCATTATTTGGAGGTTACTAACAGCTTTAGGCTATTGACCACCTGTTTGTGTTATAGAGTGGAGCCAAGAAGTGTCAGAAAGCATCCAAAGCTACTATTGTGTGGTGGTTGAAGGAAGCTATTGCGTCCATATATATCCTGCGGTTGTCCTGTCCTGGAGGGGTTAAGGGCGCATTCTACCCATTCCCAGGAGGCTTCCTGGGCAGAATGTCAGCTGGTGTTGCTGCAAGAGATTTGCAGGGCGGCTACTTGTAAGTCTTTACATACCTTTGCCAGACACTACTGGTTGGACGTCCAGGCTCAGGACGTCGGCAATTTCGGTGAGAGCATCATTCGAGCGGGACTATCCCGGTTAGGGAAGCTTGGGTACATCCCAGGAGTCTAGACTGATCTGGGTACGTACAAGGAAAGGAAAATTGGTTCTTATCTGCTAATTCTTGTTCCTGTAGTACCACAGATAAGTCCAAAGTCCCGCCCAGGAGAGGTAGAAAGTACATGGTGAGTCCACTCGATCTATCTTTTTCCTTTCATACGGCATACTTCTGAAGAATGGCACAAGCTGTTTTCCGGTCAATTACATTTGATTGAAGTTTGATTGTTATTCTTTTCCCCTGCTCGTTATGGTTAACTTTAGAGTAGGTTATAAGCTTCGGTTTCTTATTTCTGCTTAGTACTGAGTAATACTAAGGACATGCAGGTGACACACGGGGTTAAGAGGCGGTGCCTGCAAAACTTTCACTGTCTCCATCTGCTGGAAGGGAGGCAGAACCCAGGAGTCTGGACTGATCTGTGGTACTACAAAAACGAAAATTAGCAGGTAAGAACCAATTTTCCTATACTGCCTCCTTTATAGTAAGATCCCTGAGGCAGGCCCAGCGCAACAGAGTGTGCAATTGCATGTGACAGCATACTAAGGGGGCCGTGCTAGATCAGCTGGTAGGTGACTTGGTTACAGTCCCCAATGGATTCGGGCCTGGGGGATGGGGGGAGGAAGCATGCTATGCCAACATATCTGAGCTGCAGCGGAGCTGGCAGCAAGACAAGGCAGTGAGGAGGGGAACTGACAGCGACTGCCACTTTTTTTTTTTTTTTTGTTTAATTTCAGTACCTTCCTGCTGCTCTGCACCAAGGGCCGGTCCACCTGACCCAACTGACCTCATAGGCAGCCAATGGCTAGAACTGGCAGGGGCTGCACAACTTATCTGCACAGAGGCTGGCTGGAAACAAGGCAAGAGCAGCAGCAACAGAAGCTTTGAGGCGGAAAGGAGCTGGTCAGAAGGAAGCTGCACTGGGTGTCTTGTCAGCCTGCATGGGACTGGGGAGGGGAGGGGGGGTTGCAGCAAGCAGGAGGGCAGCACAGCAGCAGCTTTGCTTTGAGCAGAAGAGAGGGCAGAGGTGTTATCCTGTTTGGAGCTGGAAAAGGTAACCTGAAAGAGAATTGAAATGAAGGGGGCAGAGAGCAAACTGGGCAGAGCATTGATCTGAAGACAGGGCATGGAGCAGGGAGCAAACTGGTCAAAGCATTAAGCTGGGGGAGGGGATCATGGAGAAAACTGGGCAGGGCACTGAGCGGAGGGAGGGGGCGGAAGGAAAAGGAAAATTAGTTTCTTACCTGATAACTTTCATTCCTGTAGTACCACGCATCAGTCCAGACTCCTGGGTTTTGCCCCCTTCCCCCTAGCACAGAGCTTTCCAAAGTGTGTGTCGCGACACTTTAGTGTGTCACCTGAGGTGTGCCGGTGTGTCGCGCAAGCCCGGTGCACGTGACACACCTGCAAGTGGGAGCCAATGCGGCCGCCGGTGGAGCTCATCCCACTGGCGGCTAAGCAGTGAAGAATCGTTGTGCTGTGTGCTGCAGACACACAGCAGGAAGATTGGTAAGGCCGTGGTGAGTTCACGTCACCACGGCCCGAAGAAAAAGGGCACGTCTAAACGTGCAGGTACTCCGCCTCCTTCCTGCCCTCGCGGCCCCGGAAGAAAAATGTTGCCGGAGCCGCACGGGCAGGAAGGAGATGAAGCAGCCGCGTGCAGAAGAGGAGCCGCATTGTTGCAGCGGGCGAGAAGAGGCCCGGTAGCAGGGCCCCCACCGCGGATCGGCCCGAGAAGATCAGGGCCGCTGCAGAGCCGATCCTGCAGCGACCCGTGAAGAGGAGGCCCAGAGGTAAGAGAGAGGCTGAGGGCCCGTAGAGTGCGTGTATTAGCTGAGTTGAGAGATTGGGTGCCTGAATGAGCTGAATTGAGAGATTGTGTGCGTGTATGAGGCGAGTTGAGAGATTGGGTGCCTGTGTGAGTTGAGAGATTGGGTGTGGGAGTGAGGACCTCAATGTTTGCAGAGACAGCATGTGAGAGCCTGTGTGTGTGAGAGAGAGACAGCATGTGACAGTTAGAGCCTGTGCATGAGCAAGACAGCATGTGGGAGAGAGAGAGCCTGGGTGTGTGAGAGTCAGACAGCATGTGCAAGAGAGAGACTGTGTATGAATGATTGTATGAGAGAGAGAGAGCATGTGAGAGTGAGAGCCTGTGTGTGTGTGAGAGAGAGAGAAAGCATGTGAGAATGAGAACCTGACTGTATGTTTGAGGGAAGAAGATAGATGGAGAGAAAAGAAATAGAAAAAAAGACAATATGAAATGAATTGGCAAAAAAATAAGAAAGGGGAGGTGGAACAAAAAAGCCTGGGACCAACCGATTAGAAAACTAAGATCAGACTGCAAAGGTAAAAAAAAAAAAAAGAAATAAATTACTTTTTACTGATTGGCACATGTAATCTTTGTTAATGTCAAGAGTAGCACTTTCTCTATGCGGATCTCACAATGTACGAGATAAACATGGAGGAAGTGGAAACCCACGGGGCCTGCACAGAGGCGGCAGCAGAATGGGCTTCAGTGCCAATAGCAGCAATCAGCGCCTCCCCAATAGCCATGCAGCATCAGTGGCAGCAGAGGAATGAGAGAGGCTCTGAGGTTGCTGGCAAAAGAAAGAGAGGGGGTCTGCCTTTAGTGTGTGCATGTGTATGAATGGGTGCCTGCCTGGGGGTGTATGTGTGTGAATGGATGGGTGCCTGCCTGGGGGATGGTGAGGGAGTGGTGTGAGAATGATTGGGAACTTGCCTGGGTGTGTGTGTTTGTGTGTATGTGAGGGAGCCAGAGAGAGTGTGTATGAGAAAATCCAGGGGAGTAAGAGTTTGTGTGTGGGGTGTGTGTGGAGGGGGAGAGAGTGTCTTAGAGCCTGAGAGTGTGTCAGTGTCTGTGAGAGCGAGAGCGAGAGGTTATGGTGGGTATAAGAGCATGAATGTGTATGTGTGAGAGAGAATGGACATGTGAGTCTGTGTGAGAGAGGATAACCTCTGGGAAATTGTAAAAAATGTATATGATTTTAATTAACAGAAATTCTATTTATCAGTAGTTTTAAAATATTCTTTTATTAGTATGGTTTTACTATTATAACTGATGCTTTATGTTTCTTGATTTTATTTGTTTTATGAGGAATGGTGGTTCTGTTTTTCCATTGTTAATACACAGAGTCTGGCTTCTTGGAGTTTCCATTTCAGTTTTTGTCTAATTTGTGCTCCTTTATTTTGTATTTGGTGAGGGTCTGTCTCTGCTCTGTGTGTGTGACCATGATGAGAGATTCTGCTAGCATAGGGATCTATAGCAATCGGGTTTGTTTTGTTTCCTCAGTAGGTGGTGTATTGGTATCCTAGGACCCAGTGTAATATTTACCCTTGCTTTTTCACAGGTAGAGTTATTGTTGTTTGAGTCCTTGGTGTTATTACTGTTATGTTACAATGGGATTGCAGTATAGATTTTGAGTGTCTTTTTTGCGAGGTTTTATTTTAGTTCACAATGTGCCTGGCAGTGGAAGGTGTTTGTACTGCTGTTACTGTGAGGTGACACCAGCATTTGAAAATATCTTTTAGTATGATGAGCTGTAAGGGAAACATCCAAGCTCCATTGTTTGGGGGAATTTCAGTGGATGCACAGAGTTACAGAACTGGAGGTGCAGGATTTATATTGACATTCTGTCCCTTCCTATAAATTCCAGATTTCACTCTCATAGCCATATAGAATTAGTTGAATGAGGCTATCAAATAATTATATAGTGTGAAACTGGCCAGCTTTTTAAAATTATGCAGAAGACCCTTTGGACTTTTTTTTATTAACACCAAATATTCAAAAGCTGTGTTCATCCCATCAAGCTCATATATCTCATTAAAGAGGTAAACTGAATAACACAATAACTTTGTTTTATTATTGTTACTCATAAATTATAACAACAACATTAATCTTGGAATATTATATATTTTTAATATAAACGAAAGGTTTTCACAAGATATGTTGTGTCGTGAAACATTTTATTATGTATATATTTAAGGAAACATACATAAATTGTCGAAATACATTTCATTCATTTAACCTTTAACCTCCGGTTTGCTTGTAGACTAATTACTGTGTCCCGAAATTATGTTTGTCTAAAAAGTGTGTCACCAACATGAAAAGTTTGGAAAGCTCTGCCCTAGCAGATGGAGACAGAAGTTTTCAAAACAAAACTCCGCCTTATATAGGATGGTGCTACCTACAGTCCGGCAGTATTACTCAATGTCAAAGCAGAATGGCTCTCAAAAAAACCACCATAGCTATGTACAATAACCAGGTCACTTAAACCTTCTAGGAACTGAATCTGTACAACCACTTGAGGACAGTCAATCCAATTTCTGCAGATCTGAAAACAAATCAATCAATAACTGAGCAGACTCTCCCTTACTTCCATGTGTTCCCCGGGCGGGACACTGGACGGATCCGTGGTACTACAGGAACGATAATTATCAGGTAAGAAACTAATTTTCCTTTCCCTGTACGTACCCGGATCAGTCCAGACACCTGGGATGTACCAGAGCTTCCTTACCTGGGATGGGATCTGGAGAGGCCCACTCTAAGTACTGCTTCACCAAAGCCTCCTTCACCCCCGTGCCTGAACATCCAGTCTGAAGCGTCTAGCAAAGGTATGTAAAGACTTCCAAGTTGCCTCCCTGCAGATATCCTGCTGTGAGACCATTTGACACTCCGCCCAATAAGTTGCCTGTGAACGGGTAGAATGAGCCCAAAGATCAAAACGGTACAGGCTTACCACACAGCAAATATGCCGAGCCTATAACCTCTTTCAACCAGCGCAAAATCGTAGCTTTAGATGCCATATTTCCTTGTTTCGGACCAGCCCACAGCACAAAAAGATGGTCCGTCATATGAAACGAGTTAGTAACTTCCAGATAACACAACAACGCCTGAACATCCAGTTTCCGTAAGTCTTTAGACATTAGGTCTGACCGGTCCAAAATGGGAAACGATGGAAGCTCCACTGACTGATTCACGTGAGAAGCAGACACCATCTTCAGAAGAAAGGAAAGGAACCGTCCGCAAAGACACACCAGAATCCAAAATTCTCAGAAACTGCTCCCTACAGGATAGAGCTTGGAGCTCCGATACCCTGCGAGCAGATGTGATAGCGATAAGGAAAATCACCTTTAATGTGAGATCCTTTACTGTAGCTGTTTTCAGAGGCTCAAAGAGTGCCGTACACAGAGCTGAGAGAACCAAGTTCAGATTCCAAGAAGGACAAGAGTGCCTGATCGGGGGACTTAAATGCTTTGACCCCTTTAGGAAACGAGCTACATCGGGGTGAGCAGCCAACGCCATGCCTTGAATGGAACCACGCAAACAACAAAGAGCTGCCACCTGAACCCTCAGGGAACTACACAATAAGCCCTTGGCGAGTCCGGATTGTAAGAAACCTAAAATATCCGACACCGAAGACAGAGTAGGAATAATCACCCGGTCCACGCACCAAGATTCAAAGATTCTCCACATGCGCACATATGCGAGGTTGGTGGATGTCTTGCGTGACCAGAGAAGTGTTGCCACCACAGCGTTCGAATACCTCTCAAAAGCCATGCTGCTAGACAAGGATCAACCTCTTCCAAACACACGGGCCCTTGATGGAGAGGGTCCGGGAGCAATGGCAACCACAGGGGACCGCCACTGCAGGATTGACCAGGTCTGCAAACCAAGGCTGTCTCGGCCACTCTGGAGCTAAGAGGATGACTTCTGCTGGGTGTAGCTCCACTCTCCTGAGCATTTTGCCTATCAGCGGCCAAGAAGGGAAGACGTACAGCAACACGGTGGTCAGCCAGGGCATCTACCCCTTCTGTTCTTGTTTCTCTGCGGTGACCGAAGAAGCACGGAGCCTTGGCGTTCTGAATTGTTGCCATGAGATCCACGTGGGGTATGCCCCACGTGTCTCATATGAGCTGGAAAGCTTCATCTGCGAGCTCCCATCCCCCGGGATCGAGGCGGTGCAGACTGAGAAAGCCCACCTGAACGTTGTCGACTCCCTGCTGTGCGATTCACTGCAATATGTACTAAATGGTTCTCTGCCCAGCTGATCAGCTGCCAGGCTTCTGTGGCCACTGGCTGGTTCTTGGTTCCCCCTTGGCGATTGATATAAGCCACCGTGGTCGCATTGTGGAAAGAATTCTGACCGACTTCCCCTGGAGGAGAGGGTGGAATGCTTGCAACGCTAACCACACTGCCCTGGTTTCCAGATGGTTGATCGACCACAGATTCTTCCTGGGACTACTGTCCCTGCACAGACTTCCTCGGGCAAACTACTCCCCAACCGGAGAGGCTGGCGTCCGTGGTGACTGGAGCGCGCCGTATCCATAAGAGGGAGAAGTAAATGAAACTGTTCGGAGACTGGATTCCAACACCAAAGCAATGCTGACTGTAAAGGACGCATATGAGCAAAGGCCAAGGGCACCAGCTCCAGGGTCGAAGTCATGGAGCTGAGAACCCGCAAATAATCCCGCACTCTGGGGAGATGGTCCGAGGTAAGGAACACTCTTCCCCTGTTGGGTGTCAAATAGAGTTCTCAAAAACTCCAAAGACTGGGTAGGCACCAGTCGGCTCTTGGCTAAGTTGATCACCCAACCCAGTGATCACAAGAGTTGAAGCACTTTGTGAATTGCCAATTGGCTGAGCGACTGACTTTGCCCGAATTAGCCAGTCGTCCAGGTATGGATGCACCAGGAACCGCTCTCTGCGCAGATGAGCCACCACCACAACCATTACCTTGGTAAACTTTCTGGGCGAGGTGGCAAGACCAAAGGGCAAAGCTTGAAACTGAAAATGGCGACCCATCACCGAGAACCTCAGAAACTTCTGGTGGTCGGCCCAAATGCCTATGTGAAGATATGCTTCCGTTAGGTCCAGTGATGCCAGAAACTCTCCTTTTCTTACCATGGCAATGACTGATCGTAATGTCTCCATGCGAAAACGTGGCACTCTAAGGCAGCGGTTTACGTGCTTCAAATCCACAATGGGTCAGAAGGACCCCTCTTTTTTGGAGACTACGAAGTAAATGGAAAAACGCCCTTTTCACTGCTCCGCCTGAGGAATCAGGGTGATGGCGCAAAGTTGCAGAAGGCTTTGCAAGGTATCTTGTACTGCCTGTTATTTCTCTTCGTAACCACATGGGGGGACCAGAAACCGCTCCGGAAGGCGGTGTGCAAGATCTAAAGCATAGCCTTGATTTATCACAGTAAGGACCCAGTGGTCCGACGTCACCTTGACCCATTCCTCGTAAAACAGGGACAATCTGTCCCCAACAGCTGGAACTGAGGAATGGGTCAGCGTCCCTTCATTGGGAAGACTTGGCCCCAAATGCGGACTGGGTAGCCCCAGTTCTGCCAAAGCGTCGGCCACGAAAGGGCTGAGACCAGGACTGTTGGCGACCAGACGCTTACCGAAAGGAAGAAGCTGGCGCTCTGGACGGACAAAATCTCTGATTCCCTCTGAATCGAGACCATGAAGAAAAGGAGCTCCTCGACTTGGACCTATCCTCTGGCAGTCTGTGAACCTTGTTCTCCCCCAGGGACTGAATCATATCCTCGAGGTCCTTGCCAAAAAGCAATTTACCCCTGAAAGACAACGACCCCAGCTGAGCCTTGGAGGAAATATCCGCCGACCAGTTTCTTAACCACAGGAGTCGATGAGCCAAGACTGCCGACACCATGGATCTGGCCGAAGTCCGTAACAGATCATAAAGTGCATCCACACTATAAGCGATCGAGGCTTCCAGACGCCCTGCTTGCTGTGCTTCTGCATCGGAAAGACCTTCATTAGACTAACTGCTGAACCCAGCGAAGGCCCGCTCGTAAGGCAAAATTGCTGCACATAGCTGCCCGCACTCCCAGTGCCGAGACTTCAAAAATTTTCTTGAGCTGCAGCTCCAACTTTCTATCCTGCAGGTCCTTCAGGGCTGTAGCCGGGATTGTGGTCTTTTTGGTGACTGCGGACACTGCCGTGTCCACCATGGGCACCAGCAGTATGTCAATTACTTCCTCCGGAAGAGGATATAGTTTATCCATAGCCTTGCTAACTTTCAATCCCAGATCCGGGGTATCCCATTCTCTATATAGCAAGTCCGTGGCAGAAAAATGAAAAGGAAAGGAAGTAGCCAGGCCCCTCAGATCCAACAACACTGGGTCCATCGCCCCTAGCCTGGACTCCTCTGGTGGCCCATCTATGTCTAGCTCTCAAAGTATGGCAGGGATAAGCGGAGCCAACTCCTCCCTCCTAAACAGACTCACCACCTTAGGGTCGTCTCCTTCCACAATGTGAGAGCCTCATGCTGGATCCTGGGGATGTTGATCAGGTCTGTATCCACCCCCATCGGAGGCTTGCCCTGCGGGTCCTGGGCCCGTATCAGTCTGATGAGCCCCTGTACACAAAGGGCGCTTAGCTTTGGAGGACCCAGAGATTCCCTTAGACTTAAGACTGCTTTCGAGAAAGAGACTTAAGACCACTAGAGGAAGTTTTACCCCCAGCCTGCAGCTTCCCTTCCCTCCTGGCTTTAAAAGCCTTATGGAGAAATAAAATAAACTCAGAGGAGAAGGAGGAAGAGGAGGAGGAGTCAGAAGCCCCCTCAGGGCTATCCTCTGTTGCAGTTGAGAGAGGCTGTAAAGGTTTGCTCCCTCCAGGAAACCCTGGCTGAGGAGAGAAAGGAGGAGGGAGAATCCCCTCTCCCATAGCTGCACGAGTCGCTGATCTAAAGGATTCCAAAATGGCCTGTTCCCACGCGCAGCAGGAACGGATCTGCCTCAGCTGATCTCAGTGCAGCTAACACTGAAGGAGTTCGGGCAGCCTTGCCTTTAACCATTTTCGCGGCCCTGGAGGATCCCCCTCTTCCAGGAAGACACGCCGAGCACAGCCCCTCCCGAGAAAGACGCATGCGGGCCGAGCCACATGCGAGGCACGCAGACAAGCACAGCATTGGGCAGCGGGCCTGAGAAAGCTAAAATTCAATTCTGTAAAAAATAATCACGGTCTGCCCAAGCGCCAAGTCAGGGAAGGAAGAGAGCTGCAGTGCCGGTGACACTGACAGAAAATGAAAGAAAATCAAAAAGAAAATTATTCTTTACCTGCTAATTTTCGTTCCTGTTGTACCACGGATCAATCCAGACAGTGGGTTATGTCCCCCTTCCAGCAGATGGAGTCAGAGCAAAAACTAATAGGTTGGCGCGCCCTCTGTGCCCCTCAGTATAAAGAATATCAAAGCAAGCAAGGAACATTGAATGGATCAAGTAACACTGAATTCTTTTTAACTTTAAACATGTAGAACTGAGTCAAAAACTTGCAAAAATGAACTATGAGTCACATAACATCACAAGTGAATTAAGCAGTCAAGCTAAGAACAATCCCTATCCCATAGATCCTTAGGAAGGGCGTCTGGACTGATCCGTGGAACTACAAGAATGAAAATTAGCAGGTAAGGAATAATTTTCTTTTCCCTGTACGTACCCGGATCAGTCCAGACAGTGGGATATACCAAAGCTTCCTACAAAGGGAGGGCCCCGGATAGCCCAGCAAAAATGACTTGAGCACCAAAAGAACCAAACACCGGTGGTTGTACATTCAAGCAATAATGACGTACAAACGTATGCAACAATTTCCAGGTAGCTGCTCTGCATATCTCCTGTGGAGAGACGGCCCGGCTTTCTGCCCAGGAGGCCGCTTGAGCACGACGCGAATGAGCTTTGATGCCATCCGGATGTGAGCGACCCGCACCGATGCACACTGAAGAGATTGCTTCCTTTAGCCAACGAGCAATGGTGGTTTTAGAAGCCTTGTTTCCTCTGTTGGGACCACTCCAAAGGACAAAGAGGTGGACCGCTAAGCGGAAATCATTAGTAACCTCCAAATAGTGAATGAGGATGCGCTTAACAGAGTCGAAGTTCTCTGGATTCTTCGACCGGAAAAGATGGACGATCCACCGTTTGATTCACATGAAAAGCGGAGACTACCTTAGGCAGGAAAGAAGGTACCGTGCACAAAGATACTCCAGAATCTGAGAAACGGAGGTAGGGCTCCCTACACAACAGAGCTTGTAGTTCAGAGATCCTCCGAACAGGTAGTTACCAGGAAAACCATCTTGAGTGTGAGATCCTTGACGGTAGCTCTTGCCAGTGGCTCGAAAGGCAGACCGGTGAGAATCTGGAGGACCAAATTCAGGCTCCAAGAGGGACACAAACTGTGAACCGGTGGTTTTATGTGCTTCACTCCCCGCAAAAATCATATAATGTCAGGATAAGATGAGAGAGGAGCTCCATCCACGTGGGGAACCAAGGGCCGCCCCCTGGACCCTCAGGGAATTGTAGGCCAAGCCTTTCTCCAGGCCTTGTTATAAAAAGGAGAGAATGTTGGCTACCAAAGCACGACGTGGAGAAACATGCACGGAGTCACACCAGGTCTCAAATACTTTCCAGACTCGCACATATGCGATGGATGTAGACGTTTTTCGGGCTTTGAGGAGGGTGGAAACAGCAGCATCTGGGTAACCTCATCTTCTCAGTCTGTGCCTTTCAAAAGCCAGGCCGCAAGACAGACGTAATCTGCCCGGTCGAAAAATACCGGCCCCTGACGTAGGAGGTTCAGTAGATGCCCCAGCCGAAGAGGTCCTTCCAGTGCCATGTTGACTAAGTCTGCAAACCACGGTCTGTGGGGCCACTCCAGTGCCATGAGGATTGCTGGCCCTTGGTGGACTTCTATTCTTCGAATCACTTTTCCCACCAGGGGCCATGGCGGAAACATAGAGTGGAAAGTTTTGTGGCCATGGGAGGACTAGAGCATCCACTCCTTCCGTGCCGTGCTCTCTTCTGCAACTGAAGAAGCGCGGGGCTTTCGCATTCTGTTGAGTGGCCATGAGGTCTAGATGGGGGGTTCCCCATAGTCGGAAGAGCAGCTGCACTGCTTCTGACAGTTCCCACTCTCCGGGATCTGAGCGTTGACGGCTTAAGAAGTCTGCCTGAACATTGTCCACTCCCGCGATGTGGGAAGACGCTAGCCTGGTGAGGTGAAGCTCCGCCCACACCATCAACTTGTCCATCTCCTGGGATACATGACGGCTCCTTGTTCCTCCCTGACGGTTGATATACACTACTGTCGTCGCGTTGTCGGAGAGTATTCGCACCGCTCGCCCCTGGACTAGGGGGAGGAAACGCTGCAACGCGAGATGAACTGCTCTGGTTTCCAGGTGACTGATCGGCCATTGCGCTTGCAAGGGCATCCATTGACCCTGAGTCTACAGCCTCTCGCACACCGCCCCCCCAGCCGGAGAGGCTGGCATCTGTGGTGACGATCACCCACTAGGGAACCTCTTAAGTCCACTCCCTGCAATAAGTGATCCAGGCTGAGCAGGCTGTCCCTGGCCGAGTCCGGCAGCGGGAGCCATGCTTGAAACTCCCAAGATACTGGCTTCCAGCGAGAGAGCAATGCACACTGTAGAGGACGCAGATGTGCGAAGGCCCAAGGAACTAAATCTAGAGTTGAAGCCATAGAGCCCAGTACCTGGAGATAGTCCCATGCTGTGGGAAGCGGAAAGCAACTGAAGCACTGAACCTGAGCCAGTAGAGATTGCGCCCGGTCCCGAAGGAAGACCTTGCCCAGCCTGGTACTGAAATGTGCTCCTAGGAAGTCTATCATTTGCTAGGGCGTAAGACTGCTCTTGGCAAGGTTGATAACCCATCCAAGCAAGCAGAGAAGATAAAGGACTGTCGACCGCTCGTTGGCACAGATCCCTGGACTTTGCTCGGATGAGCCAGTCGTCCAGGTAGGGGTGCACTAGGATCCCTTCCTTCCATAGAGCTGCCACAACAACAACCATCACCTTGGTGAATGTGCGCGGTGCAGTCGCCAGACCAAAGGGCAGAGCCTGAAACTGAAAATGCTGGCTGAGGATCTTGAAGCGGAGAAAGCACTGGTGATCTTTCAGTAAAAGGATGTGTAGATAGGCATCTGTCAAGTCCAAGGAAGCTAGGAATTCCCCTTCGTGTACCGCTGCTATCACAGAGCGCAATGTTGCCATCCGGAAATGTGGAATTCTAAGGGCCCTGTTGACCATCTTGAAATCAAGGATTGGACAAAAAGACCTTTCCTTCTTGGGAACTATGAAGTAGATGGAATAATGGCCTACCCTTGTTGCGCCAAGGGCACCGGAGGAATGGCCCCTAAGTCCAGGAGACGATCAAGTAACTGGCGAACTATGCATTGTTTCTTCACTGGTCCACAAGGGGAGAAGACAAACCTGTCTCTTAGGGGCCGAGCAAATTCTAAAGCGTAGCCGTGTTGTAGAATATCCAGGACCCATTGGTCTGAGGTGATTTTGACCCACTCCTCGTAGAAGAGAGACAGCCGTCCCCCTATCCTGGGGGTCAAAGAGTGGACCGGCAATATTTCATTGGGAGGGCTTGGAGGGAGTCCCTTGTGAGGGATTATCCTTGATTGGTCTTCGTCCCCGAAAGGAATGGGACCAAGACTGCGACCTGGAGGAGAGCGTCCTCTGTGAAACTGGTTGTGATTGCCAAAAGCGACATTGTCCCCGGAAATGGGTACGAGTAGCACTGAATGTCCTGGAACTCGGAGGACAATCCTCGGGTAACTTGTGTACCTTATTCTCACCAAGGGACTTGATGAGCTGGTCCAGCTCCTCCCCAAACAGCAACTTTCCTTTGAATGGCAGGGAGCCCAGCTGAGACTTGGAGGAAGAATCAGCTGACCAGTTGTGGAGCCAAAGCAGGTGTCTAGCCGAGATTGCAGAGACCATAGATCGGGCCAGCAACTGGAGAAGGTCATAGAACGCATCTGCTCCATAAACTATTACCGCTTCCAAGCGTTCCACCTGCTACGCCTCCCCTGGAGGTAGCTCTTGAGTACTGAGCAGCTGTTGTACCCATCTGAGGCCTGCTCTTTGCATAAGAGAGCTACAGACAGCCGCTCTGACACCCAAAGCTGACACCTCAGACTCTCTTTAGGTATACCTCGAGCTTACGATTCTGCATATCTCGCAGAGCTGCGCCCCCAGTGACTGGAATGGTCGTTCTTTTTGTGACCGCCGACACTGACGCATCCACCTTGGGGACCCTGAGGAAATCCAAGGAGTCTTCAAGGAGTGGGTACAACTTCTCCATCGCTCTGCCGACCCTCAGAGAAGCCTCCGGAGCATCCTACTCCCTGGACAACAACTGAAGGAGCATGGGATGAAAAGGAAATGTCTTAGCTGGTGGGCGAAGGCCCGCCAGGACGGGATCACCCTTCCTTGCCGTCGGATTGGGCCCTGTAGCGTCTTGTGGGGCCTCAATATCCAGTTCGTCCAGTACATGGGGGATAAGAGGATCTAACTCATCCCTCTGAAAAAAATCACAACACCCGGGGATCAGCCCCTTCTAGTTGGATCATCCAGGTTTGGATCAATAGCAGGGTCCTGATGTGGTGGATTGGAAATGAGAGGGTGAGAAACCATCCATACCCGGGAGGACCCCTGTGGTACCCCTGGTGCTTGGGGGACCCCAGGGAAACTCCTGGTGCTTGAGGAGTGGGTGCCATAACATTCCCAGACTCATCCAGCCTAATTACCTTGGGGGGGGGGCTGACACTGGGTCCATCCTTGCTAAATAGGAATTATGGAGCAAAAGAATAAACTCTGCAGAGAAAGGCTCTGGAGGAGCAGGTGGCGGGACCGCAGGAAATTGCCCCGATGGTGCGTCTGTATCTGGGAGAATCGCGGGAGTCAAAATCGGCTGTGAGGGAAAACATTTGCAGTCTGCAGCTGAATCTGGCTGTGTCGGAGCAGGCAGTGCAGGAGACAAAATAGTCGCCATTCCCGCGTTGGACGGGAACGGGGCCGATCTCTCCGAGGGCATGCGCGCTCGAGCGGGCGAAGCAGAATGCCCCGCTGCTCTTGAGGTACCCTCTTCACCGGGGAGGCATCTCACACATAGGTCTTCCCGGGAGAGCCGCGATCCGGGCTCTCCACAGGCACAACATCGCATCGGACGCAGCATCGAGTGGGGGGGGGATGGGACAGAGCCGGCACAGAAATCACCCCCCGGAGGCTGTCAGCAGCAACAAGAAAAACCTGTGCTGGCAAGGTAAACAAACGACAATTTAAGGAAATAAAATTTAAACAGAGGAATGGGACCTCTCTGTCAGACTGTAGGTGGCACCATCCTATATAAGGCAGAGTTTTGTTTTGAAAACTTCTCCATCTGCTAGGGATGGGGGGTCAAAACCCAGGAGTCTGGACTGATCCGGGTACATACAGGGAACTGGGTATTTAGCTGAGGGAAGGGAAGAGCCTGGGAATGGGGGGCATAAACTGGACGTTGAGGTGGGGGAGGTAGAGTAAGATGAGTTTGAGCCTAGGGAGAAGAAATGTTGGGGGCTGTGGGGTGTTTCAAGCAGGGTCAGATTTAAAATTATGGCACCCATTTTTTTTTTTTTTTTAATGCATCTCTACTGTCTGCTGGAGTCAGAGAGATACTGAGGGACTGCAGGTGGCACTCTCTCTTATGTAGCAGTGTCCAAAGTTTTGTCTCTGACTCCATCTGCTAGTAGGGATGCATAACCCACTGGTCTGAAATGATCTGAGTATGTACAGGAATTAAAATTATGGCACCCATAGGCAAAGAATCAGAGGTGGAAGATTTTATCCCCAGAAATCAAACAGCCACAGAGGGAGTCCCAGTTTGTGGTACCTTTAGAATTTGGTGACCAAGGCACGTTCCTATGTTGCCTATGTCTGATGTAATTTTACAGTACTCCTGGGGGAATTTGGCATCTGATATCAGATATAATACAAAAAATGAATTATTACTCAAAGGGAATGATTGTATTGTGCTTTGATTTTAAAATATTGATTGTGCACTGAATGTGCTGGAAACTGTCTGTTTGGACTGTGACAAGGCAACATTTGTAAAGGAAAATTGGTTCTTACCTACTAATTTTCGTTCCTGTAGTACCAAGGATCAGTCCAGACTGCTGGGTTATGCCTCCCTTCCAGCAGATGGAGTCAGAGAAAAGCTGAAAAGCACCCCCCATATAACCCGGTGTGCCACCTGCGATCCTTCAGTAGAATCAATATCAAAGCAGAATGAAGTAAATTTAGCAACCAAAGACTAGATCAACACGAGAACCTTGTAATCAATATAACTTGTGAATAAATAACCATGTGGTAACATAGGTGCTCAACACTGTGGGGAAAAAAGGAATGTTCTTCAAAGAGAATAAACAATCAGCTGAGCGGACTCTCCTGTCTAGCATCCCTTGGGCGGGCGTCTGGACTGATCCTTGGTATTACAGGAACGAAAATTAGCAGGTAAGAACCAATTTTCCTTTCCCTGTATGTACCAGGATCAGTCCAGACTGCTGGGATGTATCCAGGCTGTCTTAAATGGGGCGGGACCCGCTCGAAGCACACTGCTGCCAAACGAATCCATAGCCAGATCCCGAACATCTAACCGGTAATGCTTAGCAAACGTGTGCAGGGACTTCCAAGTAGCTGCCCTGCAAATCTCTTGAGGCGATACACATTGGCTTTCCACCCACGACGACGCCTGCGACCTGATGGAATGAGCCTTAAGACCATCAGGAACTGGACGCCCATGACATATGTATGCCGAAGCAATGGCTTCTTTCAACCAGCGGGCAACAGTCGTCTTGGAAGCCTTACACCCTTTCTTAGGACCACTCCACAAGACAAAAAGATGATTTGACAACCGGAAGACATTAGTCACCTCCAATTACTGCATAAGGATCCTGCGAACGTCGAGTTTCCGCAAGTCCCGAGACTGAGGAGAGCCAGAATCCACCTCTGGAAAGGCTGGTAACTCCACTATTTGGTTGACGTGAAACGCCGAAACCACCTTAGGTAGAAAAGAAGGTACCGTCCTGAGCAAAACCCCAGAAACCGTGATACACATGAAAAGGCTCTCTGAAAGATAATGCCTGAAGCTCCGAAACATCTAGCTGAAATGATAGCCACTAGAAACACCGCCTTAAGCGTTAAGTCCTTCAACGTGGCTCGTTTAATAGGCTCGAAGGGAGAACCACAGAGCCCCCGAAGCACCAAGTTCAAACTCCAAGAGGGACAAACTGACCTCACTGCGGGTGCAAATGCTTGGCTCCTTCAGGAAACTAACGACGTCCGGATGTCCTGCAATGGAAGTACCATCAACCTTACCTCTCAAGGAACCTAACGCTGCTACCTGGACCCTGAGGGAGCTATACGCCAGTCCTTTCTTCAAACCTTCCTGCAAGAACATGAAAGATAGAGGCCTTCCGTGGCGACACGTGCAACCCACTGCACCAGGAATCAAACACCTTCCAAACTCGAGAATAAACGAGAGAGGTAGATGTCTTTCGAGCCCACAAAAGGGTGGTAATCACTGCCTCCGGATAGCCCTTCTTTCTCAATTGCCTCCTCTCATAAGCCAAGCCGCCTGATCGACATATACTGGACCTTGATGCAGAAGGTGTGGTAGATGACCCAGACACAGAGGACCATCCACCGCTAGGTTGATTAGATCTGCAAACCACGCCCTTCGAGGCCACTCCGGAGCCACCAGAATGACCGGTCCTCGGTGGGATTCTATGCATCTTAGAACCTTCCCCACCAACGGCCAAGGAGGTAACACAGAGGAGAATGTCTGGAGGCCATGGGAGGACAGGGCATCCACCCCTTCTGCTCCGTGCTCCCATCTGCGACTAAAGAAGCGAGCCACCTTGGCATTCAGTCAAGTCGCCATTAGATCAAGCCGGGGCATCCCCCAGCGGCGAGTCACCAACCTCATCGCCCCGAGGGCAGTTCCCATTCCCCGGGATCTAGCCGCTGTTGACTGAGGAAGTCTGCCTGAACGTTGTCTACCCCAGCAATGTGGGATGCAGCTAAGCAGGTCAGATGGATTTCCGCCTAGGCCATCAATTTGTCCACGACGGAGGCCACCGGCTAACTCTTTGTCCCCCCCTTGCCAGTTTATGTACGCCACGGTGGTCGCATTGTTTGAGAAGATCCTTACTACCTGGTTTCGGACAAGCAGCAGAAAGTGTCGCAACGCTAGGCGTACTGCTCTGGTTTCCAAAGATTTATAGACCAGCTGGCTTGCTGAAGGGTCCATTGACCCTGTGCTGAATGCGACTGACAGACTGCCCCCCAACCGGTCAGGCTGGCATCCATCGTCACGACTATCCATCGGGGATTGTCCAATTCTATGCCCTGAAGCAAGTGATCCGGGACCAATTACCAATCCAGGCTGGACCTGGCCAGTTCCAGCAACAGCAAGGGCAGATGGAACTCCTCCAACTTAGGGTCCCAATGGGAAAGCAAGGCCCTCTGCAAAGGTCTGATATGAGCAAAGGCCCACGGAACCAACTCCAGGGTAGACACCATAGAACCAAGAACCTGCAAATAATCCCACGCCGTGGGTAAAGGAAGGTGCAGCAGGCGTAGAATCTGAGACATCAACTTCTCCATCCTCCCCCGAGGCAGTGAAACCTTGCCCACCTTCGTGTCGAATTGTGCGCCCAGGAACTCCAGCACCTGGAACAGGACAGCTGGCTCTTGGTGTAATTGACAACCCAACCGAGGGAATGCAGCCGGTGCAAAACCAACCGTAACACTGCTGTGCAAAGTTCCTCCGACTTTGCCCAGATGAGCCAGTCGTCCAGGTAGGGATTAACTAAAATGCCGTCCCGACGAAGGCTCGCCGCCACTACCACCATTACCTTGGTGAAGACTCGAGGAGCTGTAGCTAGCCTGAAAGGGAGGGCTCAAAACTGATAATGCTCCCCCAAAACCACGAACCTCAGGAACCTCTGAAGGTGCTGCTGGATTCCTATGTGTAGGTAAGCTTCCGTCAAATCCAAAGAAGCCAAAAACTCGCCCGTGTGGACAGCTGCAAAGACGGATCTCAACGTCTCCATCCGAAACCGAGGTACCTGCAACGCTCTGTTGACCATCTTTAAATCTAATATTGGCCAGAACGATCCTTCCTTTTTGCGGACTACGAAGTAAATGGAATAACGACCAGTCCGACGCTCAGCCGGCAGAACTGCAACAATCGCTCCCAGCGCTTTCAAACCACGACAGAGTCTGAAGCACTACGTGCCGTTTTGCCTGCGACCCACAGGGAGAGACTAGAAACAGGTCCCGAAGCGGCCGAACAAAATCCAAAGCGTAACTGTGATTTACAATATCTAGCACCCACTGATCAGAGGTGATCTTGACCCATTCCTCTCGAAACAGGGAGAGCCGTCCCCTGACCTCCGGAACGGAGGAATAGGTCGGCACACCTTCATTGGGTAGCTTTGTTGGCAGCGAAACTAGGAGAGCTCCCGGAGCGTGGAGGCTGTTTGCCTCGAAAGGAATGCGCCCATGCCTGAGACCAGGGCGAAGTTTGCCAAGGAGCAAAGGAAGAGCCCCTGCCGGACTGGAGACAGCGCTGTCCCCGAAAACGGCCCCGAACGCACGAGCTGGTCTGGGCTTGCCTTCTGGGAGCTTGTAAACCTTGTTGTCCCTCAAGTCCTTAACAAGTTGTTCCAACTCGTCTCCAACCAATAGCTTCCCCTTAAAAGGAAAGGAACCTAATCGCTACTTAGAAGAAGCATCGGCAGACCAATTCCAGAGCCATAATAGCTGCCTCACGGACACAGCCGAGGACATGGTACGTGCAGAAGTGCGGAGTAGATCGTACAGCACATCCACTGTATAGGCTACTGCTGATTCCATACAGTTAGCCTGCACGGTCTCCTCAGGAGGAAGCTCCTGAGATGTGAGCATCTACTGAATCCAGCGGAGGGTAGCTCTCTGCATAAGGCTGCTACAAACGGCAGCCCGTACACCTAAGGCGGAAACCTCAAAAATCTGCTTGAGTAAAACTTCCAATTTTCTATCTTGAAGATCCTTGAGAGCTGTCCCCTCTATGACCGGAATCGTGACTGCAGAGTCCACCTTTGGAACTCTGAGGAGCTCTAATAACTCACTCGGGAGCAGATAAAGCTTTTCCATAGCTCTGCTAACTCGCAAAGATGCCCCCAGTGCATCCCATTCCTGGGACACAATTTGGAAAAACTTTGGATGAAAAAGGAAAGCTCTGAGGCGGACCGCGAAGTCCAGATAAAACAGAGTCTCTCGAAGAAGAATCCATCACCTGTTGCAGAGCCAGAATCTCCAGCTCCTGAAGCACGTGCAAGATTAACGGGTCCAGTTCCTCTTTACGGAACAAACGGATCACCCCCCTCCAGGGGGCGGCCCCCTCTACATCAGCACTCACATCCCCTAGGGAAGGGTCTGGGACCATGGGATCCAAAGGATAGGAGGGTATTGGGAGACCTGCATCTGGAACCGGACGTGGGAGCCGCAGTCCAGCCCCACTCTGGCCCTCCGTTTGATAAAAAACCTTAGCCGGAGGGGGGAGCTGCTCTTCCCAATCAATTTCTGCTTCTAAATAAGCTTTGTGCATTAGTAATACAAACGAAAAAGGGTGCTGTCGCTTTAAGGGCCCCCCCAAGGGAGAAGCGGAATCCTGAGTCAATGCAGAAGGAGGAGCTACAGTAGGCTGCAATCCCCGGTGCCTCTGAGGGCAGGGAATCTCCTCCCTCCGAGCTCTGCATATCATGGTCAGGCAAGATGACCACAGCTCCCGATGTACCGAGGGAGGGAGGAGTACTCTGTCCCCGGGTTGCCTGCCTGTTTCCCAAGCCGCGCGATCGCGGCAGAGCCGTTTTTATCCCGAAATCGGCCCTGGCGAATGCCCCTCGCCCCCGGGAATACATCAGGAGCAAAAGCCTTCGCAGGAGAGTCGGTAGACCGGCTCCCCAAATGCTGCACAAGGAGACCCACACGGCATTAAAAAAAATGCGCGAAAATACAGCTGCAACCAGGTGAAGAAATCCACCCCTGCCGGAGACCCGGGAGAAGATCGGCAGGCTGGGGCTGACTAAAAAGGTAGAGAGCACTGTAAAATCTACCTGTTAATGTGATTTTTTTTTTTTATGTCAGCCACCGAGCAGGGGAATCACCCTCCCTGCCTCCACTATACAGGCACTAGCACCCCCAAGAGGAATGACTCGTCTCTGGATCTGTATAGGAGGGGGGGGGGGGGGGGAGGAGAGGGGCCAGCCCACCGGTAAATCTCCCCCACCAAACTCACTGGGAAAGGGACAAAGCTCCGGGTATAGAGACTGTAAGGCACTGCCCTGCCTTGCCTGCCCTTAACCAATGCGCAAACATTTTTTTTTTTTTTTTTTTTAAACTTACAGCATGTTGAACTAGCCAAAGGAATAATCAGTAAAGCACTGACTATAATTTAGTAACCCAACAATAATTTTCTGAAAGGATCAGGACCGCAGGTTATGCCATCCTATCATCTGCTGGAGCCACAGAATACTGAAGGATCGCAGATGGCACACCGGGTTATATGGGGGTGCTTTTCAGCTTTTCTCTGACTCCATCTGCTGGAAGGGAGGCATAACCCAGCAGTCTGGACTGATCCTGGTACATTCAGGGAAATTGTAATTAGTGGTCAACTATTCTGTATTTGGTGATGGTATCTCTGTGTTCTGCAAGTGTGATTGACGTGAGATGATGTATTCTGCTAGTGTATAGGGATCTGTAGCAGTCTTGTGCATTTTGTTTTCCCAACAGGAGGAGTATTATTTTGTAGATCCTGGTGTAAATTTTGCAGTGCTGCTCTTCCATTGGTAGAGTTGTTGCTGTGTGAATCCTGCAACTTAGTATTGCTATGATATGGCAGGTTTGAGGTTGGCTACATATGGCGTGTTTGTCTTCTTTTTGCAGAATTTTGTATTATTTCATGCCTGGTAATGGAGAACATTTGTGATACTGTTGCTTAGACGACACCAGAATTTGAATTTTTTTTTTTTTGGTATGGTGAGTTGTACAGGGCCCTGCGCTGCCCACTTTCCTTTCTATTGTATGTTTTGTTATTGGGAAAAAATGCTTAAACAAGTCTTAGGAAACAGAATCTGGCAGGGGGATGGGGCAGCATAAGCACTGTTCGCATGGGGCAGCATAAGCACTGTTCGCATGGGGCAGCAAAAAGCCTAGCACCGGCCCTGCCCTGAGGACAGATTTGGAAATCACTAACCTGAAGAGGAATGGCACTGAACTTACCTTTCTCCATCCCTTCTGATGCCTCTTCTGCAATTAGACCAGAGCGAGCCGTGGCAGTCACTATATACCCCCAATCCCTTGCCCTTGCGACTAACCCTTCAGCAAAGCTAGCACTGCACTTGGTGGATGTCTACGAGGAAAAAAGAATAAAAAACCCAAACAATCTTAACCTGTAGTCAGAGGTTATTACAATTATCTAACAAAGCCACAAAAATAAAGATCCATAAATAGGATACAGCATGCAGGTGACCTCTTACTAGTGAGAATATGTTCAAACTGTTTTCCACAGCTACACTCCCTACCAGATCAGCATCCCCATTCTGGGTCACTTAGGAAGAATTCTCACCTGCACCTTCTTTTCTAACCTTTATGAATTTTACGCAAAGCAGACTATAACAG
Organism: Rhinatrema bivittatum; assembly: GCF_901001135.1. NCBI lineage: Eukaryota > Metazoa > Chordata > Amphibia > Gymnophiona > Rhinatrematidae > Rhinatrema > Rhinatrema bivittatum. The sequence goes on from NC_042617.1 coordinate 274,821,296, forward strand.
TTGCCAACTGCCACTAAATGGAGCTTTAAAACTGACCTCCCTGTGAATCCCGACAGCCCTCTGACCGCTTGTGTTCCGTCGCTCGGATAATGACGTAACCCTACCCGCTCCACCAATCAGCAACACGACCCTCCTCCTTACCTTCTGCTTCAAGCTGTTGTTTATAAAAGCAACGTTTGTATTGGTTGGCCACTTGGATCTGTAACGTTTTACTATTGGTTGATGCTGTCAATTATGTATTGATGTCATCAAGTCAGGGTGAGAAGAACTGAATTAGGCGATGAGATAAAGAGAGGTTGAAGTGAGGAAGGCAGGGCTATTTTTTTTGCTGCCCTGTGACAACAATGATTGTGCTGCCCCATCCCCCCGCCCGATTCTGGTTTTCCAATACTTTAAGTGTTTTTCCAACAACCAAACATACAATAGAAAGGGAAGTGGGCAGTGCAGGATATTTCCCTGTACAACTCGCCATACAAAAAAAAATTTAAATTCTGGTGCGGTCTAAGTAACGCTAACACAAATGCTCTCCACTACCAAGCAGATTGACATTGTGAAATAATACAAAATTCTGCAAAAAGGCAAACACTCAAGACATATGCAGCGAACCTCAAACCTGTCATATAGCAATACTAAAACGCACGAGTCACACAGCAACAACTCTACCTATGGAAGAGCAGCACTACAAAAATTACACCAGGATCTACAAAATACTCCTCCTCCTGTTGGGAAACCACAATGCACAAGACTGCTACCGATCCCTATAAACTAGCAGAACACATTAGCTCACCTCGATCCCACTTGCAGAACACAGAGCACCCACCACCAAATACAGAATAGTTGACCACTAATTACAATTTACAAATGTTGCCTCCTCACAGTCCAAACAACCAGCCTCCAGCATATTCAGCGCACAATCGATATTTTAAAATCAAAGCACAATACAATCAATTCCTTTGGGTAATAATTCATTTTTTGTATTATATTTGATTTACTGCTCAAAGATACCAAATTTCCCCAGGAGTACTGTAAAATTACATCAGGCATAGGCAACATAGGAACGTGCCTTGGTCACGAAATTCTAAAGGTACCCACAAACTGGGACTCTCTCTAAGGCTGTCTGATTTCTGGGGTCAAAATCTTCCACCCCTGGTTCTCCGCCTATGGGTGCCACAATTTTAAATCTGACCCTGCTTGAAACACCCCACAGCCCCCAACATTTCTCCTCCCCAGGCTCAAACTCATCTCACTCTACCTCCCCGCCTCAACTGCCAGCTTACTCCCTCCATTCCCAGGATCTACCCCTTTCTCAGCTAAATACTCAGTTCCTTTCCTGCCCTGTGCCCCCTCCCTCCACTCCATGCCCTGCCCTGCCCAGTTTCCCCTCCCTCTGCTCAATGCTTTGTCCAGTTTCCTCCCTGCCCCCTCCCCAGCTCAATGCCCTGCCCAGTTTCCTCCTTTCCCCATACCCCCATCCCCAGCTCAATGCTCTATCCAGTCTGCTCTCTGCCTCCTTCCTCCCTCCCTCAGCACAATACTCTGTTTCAGGTTACCTTTTCCAGCTCCAAACAGGCTGACACCTCTGCCCCTCTCTTATACCTACCCAACACAAAGCTACTGCAATGCAGCACTCTTCCTCTTTGCCGCTTTCTGCAACCCCCAGACCCAGGCAGGCTGACAGGACACACAGTGCAATTTCCTTCTGACCAGCTACTCCACCGCCCCCCCCCCCCCCACCCCAAGCTTCTGTTACTGCTCCTCCTGCTGCTTGACACACCAAGAGGCACCGTGGGAAACTGCTGGGGCAATAGAGAGAAGCGCACGAAACACTGTTTCAAGAACCCACGGCAGATCCTAGCATCTCCAGCGTAGCGAGCAGGCGGCGGCAGCTGAGTCACGGGAGAGGCTGCATCCTCAGGTCTCGAACCCACAGCAGGCGAAGAACGAGGATCGTGGGCATCCATTCAGGCAGCCAGTTGCCCAACGGATCCAGCCAGGACACCCAGGTATTGTTGTTGCTGTTGTAGCTGCAGAGCCAACCCAGGAAGATCCTGGGGTCCTGGTACCTCGGCCGAGTCCATGGCCTTGCAATCTGTTGTGAGTGAGCTGTTTAGTGGACCCTTGGGCCGACCTGTGAGAGACTGAGAAGAGGTGTATTATAGTCTCTAGTGAGTGACAGGTCAGGAGGCGGATACCAGGCAGGAGCTGGAAGTGAGCTTCACCCTGGAAGCCGGTACTCCCCCGGGAGGAGCCCGTAGGAGCCCAGCCACTGGGACTTAGGTGATTCACCCTGGAAGCCGGTACTCCCCCAGGAGGAGCCCGTAGGAGCCCGGCCGCTGGGATTTAGGAGATCACGGAAGCTGGAGCTGGCGCGGGCAGGCAGGGTCAGGAGTCAGGCAGGAACTGGAGCAGGCTGGAACTGAAACAAGCAGGAACTGAAGCAGAACTGGCTACAGGAGCTGAAGCAGGCCTGGCTACTGAAACCAGACAGGAGCTGAAGCGGGACTGGCTACTGGAACCAGACAGGAGCTGAAGCGGGACTGGCTACTGGAACCAGACAGGAGCTGAAGCGGGACTGACTACTGGAACCAAGCTGGAACTGAAGCAGAACAGGTTACTGCAAGCAAGCCAGACAGAAGCAGGACTTGGGCACGAAGTGAAACAAGTGTCAGGCAGGAACGGAGTCGCTAACGTAATAGCACACTCCGGGGCACGGCGCAACAGAGAACTGCAAGGAACCCCATTGCAAGGCAAAGTCCTGGGCTCCGCGGCGGCCGTACATAGGCCGCGGCGTCTGACGTCACGGATAGGGCGGAGCCTTCAGTGGTGGGAAACGGCCTTCATAAGTGCGGCTTGCGCGCGTGCGCCTAGGGAGAAGGCGTCCAGGCAGGGCTTCTCGGCGGCGTCCCCCCTGTGGGGATGCCGCGAAACAGGCCGCAGACCCTCGGAGACGGGCTGGGACCAAGGAGGTAAGGGCCTAGTCGCGGCTGCCGCGACTGGGACCACAACACCCTTGCTCCTTAAATTGCCTCTGCCTCCAACCTCCATTAGTTCCATGATAAGTTCACAAGATTAATCTCGAGGTCTCCACCTGGTCACCTCCACCTCTTCCTCTCCTACTTCATTCTTGTCCCCTTTTTTTGGCCTTGCCATCTTTTCTTCCTTTTTTTAAATTACAGAGGAGGAAACTGAGCATCTTCTCACCTCCTCCACACTAACAATCTGTCCCTCTGACACCTCTTCCCACTCAGTTCTAGCTCCCATGCCATTATCCTCTCCATCTGTCACATCCTTACTCTATCCTTTCCACTGCTATTTTTCCCACTGATTTCAGACATGCTGTGATCACACCACTCCTCAAAAAAACTTCACTGGACCCTGCCTGTCCTGCTGTCGTCCCGTCTCTCTCCTCTCTTTTGCATCCAAACTACTCCAACGTGCCATTCAGCTCCACTGGCATATTTATTAATTTATATTTTTATTTATTTATTTAACATTTTTTATATACCGATAGCCATATGCACATCGTACTGGTTTGCAGGGAACAGGCAGCAGGCCAGAAAAAGGCAAAGCTGATACATAGAACACATAAGTGTAACATATGAATATCATTAATTGAACATAGGCAAGATATTTGATGGAAAAGAAGCAAAACATATTAACTTAGCATTAAAGTAACATTAACAATCTGGTAAGTAATAGCATTAAATAACATATGAAAGTATTTGACTTGGTCTTATAATAACATATGGAGGTATTTGAATAAAATAACATATGAAGGTATTTGAATAATAAATAACATATGAAGGTATTTGACTTGGTCTTATGATACTACATAGATTGAGGTGCAAGTTGGGGTGGGCTGCTATAGTAAGTTCAGGAGAGGGAGATTTAGGGGCAACTCCAGAGCAGTTGGAAAAAAAGGGTGGAGAGTACAGGGGGACAGTTTAGGTAAAGGCCTGTTGAAACAGCCATGTTTTAGTTTGGTTTTTTTAATTTGAGTGTGAAAGTTTCTGTTCGGAGATCGTGGGGCATGGAGTTCCATAAGGTTGGACCGGCTATAGAGAAAGCTCTTTTCACTGTGGAGGCAAATTTGGTGAGTCTGGGAGAGGGGAGGTGTAGGGTACCTTGATGGATGGTGCATGTCGGTCTATTGGAGGTGTGGATTTGGAAAGGTTGTTTGAGCCAATGTGTGTTGTCATTAATTATGGATTTGTGAATGAGGGAAAGGGATTTGTATTGTATTCTTGCGTTGATGGGAAGCCAGTGGAGATCTTTCAAAATAGGGGTAATGTGGTCTCTTTTGCGTGGGTTGGATAGGATTCGGGCTGTGGCGTTCTGCAGGAGTTGTAGTGGCTTGGTGAATAAGGTGGGGAGGCCAAGGAGCAGGGAATTACAGTAATCAATTTTAGAGAAAATAGTGGATTGAAGTACTGTACGGAAATCAGAGAAGTGTAATAGTGGTCTTAATTTCTTAATCGTGTGTAGTTTAAAATAGCATTCTTTTAGAGTGGCTTTGATGAAAGGTTTTAGAGAGAGTTGGTCATCTTTGATGATTCCAAGGTTTCTAGCATGTGGGGAGACTTGGATGGGGAGAGAGCATTGAGGGTCGAGTTGGAGGAGATGATGAGTAGTTCAGTTTTTTGCGGGTTGAGGGCGAGGTTCATGTTAGTGAGGAGCTGATTAATGGCGGAGAGGCAGGTGTCCCAGGATTGACGAGCGTTCGATATGGAGTCAGTGAAGGGGTTGAGAATTTGAATGTCGTCAGCATAGATATAGTGAGGGATTCCGAGGTTGGTGAGGAGGTTGGCTAGCGGGAGCATATATATGTTAAATAGGGTAGAGGAAAGAGAGGAGCCTTGGGGGACACCACGGTTGAGACTGATGGGGTTAGATTCATGATTATCTAGGGTGACAGTGTAATGTCACCCTAGACATTAATGTAATGTGGATTGTAGCCAGCATAGGGCAGTACCAGTAATGCCGATGCTTTTAAGGAGGTTGATTAGGATATCGTGATTGACCATGTCAAATGCGGCTGAGATGTCTAGCATGGCTAGAAGAAAGAAGCTACCACTGTCAGGTCCTTTGAGTAGATTGTCAGTAAAGGATAAGAGGAGGGTTTCCATTCTGAGGTATTTTCAAAAGCCAAATTGGGATGGGGAGAGGATTTTTTGTTGATCAAGGTATTCAGTAAGGTGGATGTTGACTAGTCTTTCTAGGAGTTTAGAGAGGAAGGGTAGGTTTGAGATGGGTCTGTAATTGGATAGGATGGAGGGGTCCAGATTGGGCTTTTTGAGTATAGGTTTGACTATGGCCTGTTTTAGAATGGTGGGGACAGTGCCTTGTTCTAGGGAACAGTTGAGTATATCTGATAAGGGTTTGGCGATAGTATTAGGGATAGTAAGTAGGAGTTTGGGTGGGATGGTTTCAGCTGGATGGGAGGAGGGTTTCATCTTCTTTAATATGTTTTCAATTTCCAGGGAGGACGTGGTTTCGAGTGCTGAGAGAAACGTGGTTGGTTTTGGGAGATGAAAATTGTTGAAGCTGGTGTCCTGGGGAAATTGAGCAGTAATGGCAAAGATTTTGTTTTGGAAGTATTGGGCTAGGTCATTGCATTAGTTGGAGGTTGCTGAGTTCAGAGTAAGGGTAGAGGGGGATTTAGTAAGGTTGGAGACAATGGTAAATAGGGCTTTGGGGTTAAATTGTAGGTTGTGAATCTTTTGGGCATAATAGTCTCGTTTCGTTTTCTGAATTGTGTTCCTGTAGTTGTGCATGGCAATGTAGTAGGAAGTTTTCATGGTTGGTAAGGGATGTTTGCGCCATTGTCTTTCTAGTTTTCTGAGGAGATTATTCAGTGCTCTGAGTTCCGGGGAGTACCAGGGTTTTTTATTGGATTGGGAGGGATTAATAGTTTTTGTGACGGTAGGGCAAAGATGATCAGCAATGTTGAGTGTGATGTTGAACCAGGAGGAGATTGCATTATCGGCTGTAGTAAGATCAATTTTATTGCTGATGTTGGAGCAAGCAGGTATTAAGTCATCTCTCAAGCATGACTTTCGGTATTTGAAGGTGTGTGTGTGTGTGGAGGGGAGGTGTGGATGGTTTGCCTCAGGGAGAAGGTGGTTTTTATGATGGAATGGTCGGACCAGGGCATGGGGGAACAGGAAGGGGGTTCTATGTGCTGATATTGGAGTTTGTGAAAATAAGATCTAGAGTGTGGCCTGCTTTGTGGGTGGGAGAGTGCATGATTTGCGTAAAACCCATGGCTTTGAGAGAAGAGATGAAGGCTTTGCATGCTGCAGATTGTGGGTGTGAGTTCACGTGGAGGTTAAAGTCCCCGAGTATGTTAGTGGGGAGGTCAGGGAGTAGGGAATTGGCAAAGAATTCGATTAGAGGGGAGGAGTCCTTTTCTAGGAGTCCTGGGGGAGTGTATATTTATTTATTTTTAATTTTTATATAGCGATGTTCCTGTATAGAATACATATCGCACCGGTTTACAGAGAACTGAACTGTTGCCTCAGGGGCGGATACATTGAAACAAGGTTGAAATTAAACTTACAGAGAACAAGTGATATGCAATTCAAAACATGATTAGTTAAAATAAAGTACAAATCAAAACATATTTACAATGGGATTGCTGGACCAGCGAGGGGGATTTAAAGAGTCCCACTTCATATTTGGGGGGGGGTGTTGACCTTATGTGAGATCAGTTTAAGATCTTTTTTGCAAGCGAGAAGTATGCCATCTCCACATTTCTTTTTTCTAGGTATAGAGATGAGGTCATAAGAATCTGTATTATTTATTTATTTATTTAAGAATTTTTTATATACCGGGGCACGTTAAAAACATCACCCCGGTTCACAATGTAATGTAACGTAGCAACAGGCTTTACAATAATTTAGAATAGATAAGCATAGATAAACATTATTTAGCTTTACTATAAATTAGAATAGATAAACATTATGACAACTGTTCAACTTGGGATAGGTGGTTTATCAGGTGTTACGTGATAAACTCATGAGGAGAGTAGAAGAGAAAAGGTGATTGGAATATGGGCGGGTAAGGAGAGGTAATTCTTAGGAGGGTAGAAGAAAAATAGGTTCTTTAACTATTCACAAAGTGACAGGTAAGAGGGCGTGTAGACATTTGGTTGAGGAGAGAGATGTCAGTGTGTTTTAACCAGGTTTCTGTGACGGCACATAAGTCAGGGTTGTAGTCAAGGAGAAGGTTGTTGAGGAAGTGAGTTTTTTTCAACAGTGATTGGGCATTGAATAGCATGAGGGAGATCAAGGAAAGGCCGAGGAATTGGGTGAGGGGGGACGCCATAATCGGGATCAGCTTCCTTTGTGAGAAGGATATGGGACTAGTATGAGGGGGGTTAAGTATACGGGGGTATACGGGGGTAGTACTTGAGGGTTGGGATGGGGCGTGGGAGAAGCGTAGGCAGCATTTAAAAGGTGTAAATGCTAGTAGAAATGGGTGGGAGGTAGGTTGGAGGGTATTTGTAGAGAGCGGGGTAGGGCGGAAGCTTTTGTTTCAGGGGAAAGAGAGGGGGAGAAGGGGATGAAATATGGTTAAGAAAAAGGATAAGGGGAAGCGCAAAGGGGAAGCGCAAAGGGGAAGCGCAAAGGGGCGCACTAAGGGACTGGCCCCTTAGTGGCGCTCCTTTGGCGCGCGACACTGCAGGCGAGTTGAATCTTTTAAGTCCCTCACCGGTCGCACTGATGATGTCAGCGAGGGGCGGGCTCTGGGGCCGACACGAGGAGGGCTGCAGGACGCGGTCTGTGGGGCCGGGCAGCGGCTATCCCTTCCTCCTTTAACTTTCTCCCCATCTCCCCCTCCCCTCCTTTGTTCGAGCCTGCTCCATCACCCGCTCCCTGTTTTTTGTAACTTTCCTCCTTTCTCAAGTTTATTGTAAACCGGCGCGATGTGCTCGCACGAACACCGGTATATTAAAAGCTGTTAAATAAATAAATAAATAAATAAAATAAATAAAAGACGCTGGATACGCTGAGCCGAGGGAGCGAGGGACGGCCGCAGGCAGAAAGGAATATTTGAATATTCGATTTACCGTAAATTCTTTGAAAACATTAGTGCAGTTTTGTTATAATTAGTGAGGTTTGGGTGGAACCTTGGACACTGTGGCAACTAACCACGCCCACAGGGGGAGGTCCCGTGAGGGGCTACTGGTCAGGCTCAGCTGAGGACATACAAACACAGAGATTGATCTTTTGTGGTGAAGCCACCAGAGGTGGCAGTGGTGAGTAGTTGAAGTAACCCGGCTGGGCTAGTATCCCTCAGGCCAGCGGCGGATTCACGATGTCGGACCGGCCTGGGTATTCGCCGCCCAGGCCGGCCCAGGACACATCACGAGGTCTGCCGAGCGCAGCTCTGTCAAGGCTGCGCATGGCAGACCACGTGACTGGAGCGATCGGCCCACCGGGGGATGCCCGATCCACCGATAGGCCAATCCACCCCTGCCTCAGGCGCTGGAACAGCGACTCCTCCGGTAGCAGTGCTGTAGTGGAAAGAACTGAGAATAATGAGTACAGTGGAATATGCACAAAGCCCCAGTATGAAGAACTCCAGGATAGGGAGAGCAGGCCCTCGAGGAGCGAGTACCTGATCCCTGAGAGCTGAGAGGCTTGAAGGTAATGTACTCACACAGCGGTTCCACGTAGGAGATGGCACCAGGGCTGGAACGGAGGCAGGCCCTCGAGGAGCGAGTACCTGATCCCTGAGAGCAGAGAGGTTTGAAGGAGATGTACTCACACAGCGGTTCCACATAGGAGATGGCACCAGGGCTGAAACAGAGGCAGGCCCTCGAGGAGCAAGTACCTGGTTCCAGGGAACAGCTCTGAGGTGAAGATGGTAGTACTCACTGGTGTTGAAGATAGCGAATCCTTCCAGACAGAAGAGAAGGTAGGAGCAGGCAGCGAGTCAGGGCCCTCGAGGAGCGAGTACCGGTTTCCTGATAGCGACCTGAAAAGCAAGTGAGGCCCCCGAGGAGCGGGTACCCCATTAGCGTTAAGAGTCTAATGGTAGATTGGAGCCAGAGTAGCTGGGTACGGAGAGCGAATCCCATCCGTAAGGAATCCCCTTGCTAACTCAAAGGCTAGCAAACAAAGTAGGCTTTAAATATCCAGGCAGTGTGACGTCATCACAGGGGGACACCCCTGAGGTTCGTGCCAAGTAGGAAATAAGAGTGAGGGCCGCGCGGCGCGTGCGCCCTAAGGTATAGGCGGAGCATGGCGGGAGGCAGCGCCCAAGCCGGTCCAGGGACGCCGGAGGGGACGGCAGGCAGACACCGCGGCAGCCAGGCGTCCATCAACAGCAAGAGGAGGTGCCAGGAAAGAAAGGCGGAGTGAAGCCGTCGGGAAGGGACAGTTGCAACAAGTTTGCATACCGCTACTGAAAATTAGTTTAAAAATAGCCAAAATGTTCTGTCTTCACAATGTGTTTTATATGTTTCCCTTATTGCACTGCCACCCTGTGACCTATTGTAATAATGTTTAGCTTAGCTATTCTGCAGGGCATAAGACCTTTGCTTTGATAGGTCATTGGAGCTACTGTTTGACTGTGTTGAACTTCCTGATTGGACATTGCTTGTTCTTCCTTTTCAGTTGGCCCCTTTGACCCAAAGCAGCCTGGGACAGTTTATTACTTGGAGGGATTTTCAATTGGAAAAAGATTCTCGGCAAGCTAGCTATTTCTTCTCTATCCTTTATTCACAAACTCCTGAGAAGGTCCGAAGTCGAGGAGGATGGCGGCGGCGTCCAGACCGCCATGAGGAGTCCCGGGGAACACAACGGTGAAAGCTGGCCCGAGACGCGAGCAGCCCCGGGGAGGGCCAGCTGTTTCTTACCATCTGCAGTTTGAACTCCAGCTTCTATCACAGTTGCAGTTTGCTTCATTAAACTCAGCTAAAACATTAGAGGAACTCATCACAGTTGTGACAATTCCAGAATTTGTGCAGTTAATCTTGCCTCCATTTCTTCACAATGAGCGACATATAACTATTTGTTCTAACATTTTGAAAGTTAAGTACCAAGTCCATCTGATTAGCTAAAGCTGGATCAAAACGTTATCTGACTGTCTAGCAGCAGAAGCAAGAACAAAATGTGTTTTGCAGACATAGCACACAACAAAAATCTGTTATGCCCATCGGTCGCAGACGGCTGCGACCGTGTGTACTTACTTCCTACACTGCTCTCTTGCCCTCCCCGGGGCTGCTCGCGTCTCAGGCAAGCTTTCACCATTGTGTTCCCCGGGACTCCTCATGGCGGTCTGGACGCCGCCGCCATCCTCCTCGACTTTGGACCTTCCTAGACGTGCACGCCACCGGACCCTCCTTTGAAACCTCATCGGCGGGAACCTTGGGGGCATCTCCCGTTGATGACATCATCAAACCAGTGTATTTAAATTCCACCTTCGCCCTCAGCTAGCCGACTTGGCAACAAGTTTTGATTGTCTTCGACTACTGCCTACGTGTTCCTGAGACTTGCGTCATGCCTTGGACTTTGACCCTGTCTGATACCTGCTCCTCGGGGCCAGTGCATGCATTGGGGACTCGCTCTCCTCGCCTACCCAGCTCGGGCTAGCTCTTGGGTTCTAAACCGCAAGGCCTCCCGTTCCTCGGGACTACCTCTGGGACATCTAAGCTATCTGTGAGTTCTACAGAGGGGCTTCCTCGCTCCTTGGGGTTGCGACCGCAACCTGAACAAGACTGTCCGCGCCTCCCGCTCCTCGGGACTGCGCTTACATTGTACAGTGACTGCCAGGGCTTCCCCGCTCCTCGGGGTAGTGCCCTCCGGCTTCTCTGCGATTTGCATGCTTCTCTGCTCCTTGGGACTGCGCTTACGTTGTACAGTGACTGCCAGGGCTTCCCTGCTCCTCGGGCTTGCGCCTACGTACTATATCGAGACTGCCAATATTTCCCCGCTCCTCGGGTCGGTGCTACGTTATCACCAGAGACTCAGCTTGGGCTTCCCTGTCCTGTGGGTTGGCCTGCGGTGTTACATCATCATCCTAAGCTGTGCAGCTCCTCCCCTCGGGGGTGCCCTCCGGAGTACCTCCTGATTGGCCAAGCCTCACGCCCTCTACTCTGCGGTCTGTCTGGCACCCCTCCCCTCGGGGTCCCTGCCCAGGTATTGCCTCCAGTCTACTCTCACGGGGGTCCTCTCCTGGTACCGCGGGCCCTCTCCATTGCCTCACCCAGAGCTCTCCGCTCTCTCTGACCTCACCTCCCGACAGTGCAGACCTGTGGGGGTCCTTCCCACAGGTAGTAACAACTTGCATCTCGGGCCAAGGGCCTACATACCCCCAAATCATAACAAAATCTAAATAAATATTAGCATTAAAATCCTTAACAAATAAAATTATAGTGTTAAGGAATACAGATTATAAATAAATTAAAAGCCAATATAAAAAACAGACAGCAGTAAATCCTCATCAGAGCATAATACATAATATATTAACAAAGAATTAGGATATGTACAAGCATAGATGGTAACTTTGATACCAGCGCATGTGTGCACATTTATTTGTGTATCTCGGCTCGTGCCAATGTACTTGGCCATTTTATAACATATGCGCTATGGGGCGGATTTTCAGAGCCCTGCTCGCCTAAATCCGCCCAAAACCGGGCGGATTTAGGCGAGCAGGGCCCTGCGCGCCGGGAAGCCTATTTTACATAGGCCTACCGGCGAGCGCAGAGCCCCAGGACTCGCGTAAGTCCCGGGGTTCTCCGAGGGGGGCGTGTCGGGGGCGGGCCCGGTCGTCGCGGCGTTTCGGGGGCATGTCGGCAGCGTTTTGGGGGCAGGTACGGGGGCATGGCTACGGCCCGGGGCGGCCCGGGGGCATGGCCGCGCCCTCCGTACCCGCCCCCAGGTTGCGGCCCGGCGCGCAGGAGGCCCGCTGACGCGCGGGGATTTACGCCTCCCTCTGGGAGGCGTAAATCCCCCGACAAAGGTAAGGGGGGGGTTTAGACAGGGCCGGGCGGGTGGGTTAGGTAGGGGAAGGGAGGGGAAGGTGAGGGGAGGGCAAAGGAAAGTTCCCTCCGAGGCCGCTCCGATTTCGGAGCGGCCTTGGAGGGAACGGGGGTAGGCTGCGCGGCTCGGCGCGCGCCGGCTATACAAAATCCATAGCCTTGCGCGCGCCGATCCAGGTTTTTAGCAGATACGCGCGGCTCCGCGCGTATCTACTAAAATCCAGCGTACTTTTGTTTGCGCCTGGAGCGCAAACAAAAGTAGGCTATTCGCGCTCCTTTTAAAATCCGCCCCTATATGCACAAATGGTATAAAATAGGCTGTACGCACAATTTTATATAGAAGCACGCAAATGCCACCTCTACTGCATAAGTGGGGGGATTTTAGTAGATGCACGCCGACGCAATTACCGGTTTCCCCAGTTCATTCCCAGTTCACCCAGGACTTCCTAATCCCCCTTTAGTTAAATAGCCTCCCTTTTACCCTGTTAGCACCAATCCTTAAAACCCCACTGACTAGCCTAGATTTTTTTATTGTATTACTTACACACTATCCATAGCAGTTGTAAAATTACACGGCAGGGGACCCCGGTGCACGCTTGCACATGCAAATACTTACGCGCCCATTTCATGTTAAAGTCCTGGAATGCCCGTGTCCCGCCCAGACCATGCCCATGCTCCTCCCCTTTTTCAGCTTTTCCACTTGTGCGCATACCAGGAGATAGGCGCATACATGGTCGCCTTTTAAAATCCATGTGTTGCACTCCATCCCAACATATTCATGTATCTCCCAGTTTTGGCACACGCAAGACTTTTAAAATTCACCCCATAGTATCATAACATAGAAACATAGAAATGACAGCAGAAAAAGACCAATGGTCCATCCAGTCTGCCCAGAAAGCTTCCCATGGTAATATCTGCTGTGCCCTGCAGGTTTCCCCCATGTATCTGTCAGTTTTGCTTGCTTATGGACTTGGCCATAGAAGCAGTCCTGTGTTTTTTCCTTAATGTCTGAGCACCAGTACCTCAGGCTGTAAAAAAGACATGGCTATTGTTGGTTGTCCCTGAATCTAAATTTCTCTTTCCTTTCAGCCCCCACCCCTTCCTTCGAAGCAGAGAGCAATGTTGCAGTTGCATCAAAAGCATCAAGGCTTATTGGTTAAGGCTGGTAATCCCATGCTTCTATTAAAGGTAGTAACCGCCTAACCGGCCGCTACACTATTCTGGTTACCCCCATGCTTGTCAGTTCCATAGACCATAAAAGTCTGGACCCTCAATGGCTGCTGTCTAAATCCAATTCCCCTTTTCCTCTGCCATTGAAGCAGAGAACAATGTTGGAGTTACATCAAAAGTATCAAGGTTTATTTGGTTAAGAATAGTAAACGCCACACCAGCAAGTTACCCCCATGCACACTTTCTTCTTTTCCTTTAGGACTTGGTCATAGAAGTAGTCCTGTGCTTTTTCCCTTATGTCTGTGTAAAAATATCCCAGACCATGGAAGTTGGGGGTCCTCAGTTGTCATCTGAATCAAATTCCTCTTATCCCCCTGCCGTTTAAGTGAGGAACAATGTAGCAGTTGCATTAAAAGCATGAAAGCATATTGGTTAAGGGTAATAATCTCCATGCCTTCTGCTAAGGGTAGTAACCACTGCACCTGCAAGTTACCCTTCTGCACGCTTATCTCATTTGTCTTCTAGCCTTTAGAGATCCACAGTGTTTATCCAAACCCCCTTTGAATTCTTTGACTGTTTATTATAAAAGCATTTAGTCACAAATAATTAAAATCAAAATCCTGATCAAAGATAGTATATAGAGCAGTCCTACTTGGTATTGCGCAAAACTCAAGACTCGTGAGGACTTCTGGTCATACTCTAAGGGAGGTGGCTGTGGCCTGATCAAGCTCCCGCCGAACTTGTTTCTTCTATATACTTTGTTACACTTCCTGGTCCACTGAATTAAAGATGTCTCAACCTGAAGAGGCAGGCAAGCATTCCATACCTTCTTTATGGACAATCAGTTGAAAAAGGCTAAAAAGATGAAAAAGAAGACCCCTGTTGATAGGTTTGCACATATGGATATTTTGGCCTTGGAAGATGAGACAGAAGCCAAGCCAGTTGAATTGGGGGAAAACACAAGCTTTATTCATAGCTTAATGGAAACATTTGTGGGGAAAAATCTCTAAAAAACTGGACTCACGTTTGAGGATTGTCGTTGAAAAGGTAGCTCAGCTCATAGAGTCCATAAAGGACAACATGATGAAATTAGAGGAACACAAGGTGAAATTGCAGGATCTTGAAGTGTCACTAACTTTTGTCAAGTGCTAAACCTGAGAAGATGGAGTGGATCTGTGGTTCTCTGCCTGTAAAGCTCGATGACCTACAAAACCGCTCTTGTCAATGCAACATTAGGATTATTGGAGTCCTGGGAAAAAACCAAGGATGACAATGCAATTCAGTACTTTTCAAAATGGCTGCCAGAGATTATGAATTTTACCCTCAGCAAAGGCACAGTTAACACTAACTGGGCACACAGGGCACTCACTCCGGTTCCCAGTCAGGGAGGCAAACCGTGAGCTGTGATTGTTAAACTTCATAAATTTAATGATAACTGACTCATTTTGAATGCAGCCCAAAATATTAAAGACCTCACCTTTCAAGGGCATTGTGTAATAATCTAAATTTGATCATGTAACCCCCCCCCCCCCCTTTTAGTTGATCTACATTGGCTCCCAGTGTTTCTTCGTATCCAGTTTAAAATTGGTTGTCTTATTTTCAAAGCTCTGCATTGGGGTACCCCCTCTTACCTTGCATCTGTGATCTCTCCCTATCTCCCTTCTTGACAGTTGTGATCCTCACAACAAGAACTTCTAGTGTTGCCTCCCATTAGGAATATTCGTTCTGAAAGTTCGAGAGCAATTTGCTTTTCCTATCTATCTCCTTGTTTCTGGAACTCTTTACCCCTTAATATTCATCTTGAGAAAGAGTTTGTGAAATTTAGGAAAGCACTCAAGTTACACCTGTTTTTACAATTAATTGTGATTAATCAAGCAATAATAAACATAAACATCTGACCTACAGCAGAAATGCCAAGCTTTCTTGCATGTTAAGCATCAGTTGCAGAAAATGAACATACGGTTCCCTAGCATGCATTCTTTGCAGGAGCAGAGCATGATATTCTGACAGTATTGTTCGGAATTGTTTCTCATTTTTGCTAAATACGGGAGACGCTAAGTGCGGTATGATCCTGCAACTATTTACTGCAATGCTTTTTGGTTTCTTTTTTCAATAACTCTGATGACTAACACTGAGGCTACGATCAATGTTTTCCTCTGGATATCTATTTACTTGATGTTGGACTGGCCCCAAAATAGGGCTCAGTTTACCATGAGGTATGATGCAATGGTGGACAGGCCTGTTGATATATTGGATCTGAGCTCATTACCAGAGTCTCGTGGTACTTTTATAAATCTTATCATATCTCGATTGCCTATCACGGAATCTCCTCTGATTTGGACGTTCTACCTAGTTTCTCCGATGTCCAGATTTGGACTGCATCAGGAATTGAACTTTTATTTGCTTTTTTTCTATTTTTGTCTAATCTTCTTTCTCAATATTTTTGCATCGGGTTTTGGACAGCAGGCTATGTCTTTTTGATTTCTCTGCCCAAGTGGTTTATTGTGCAGTTTTGGCACAGTGTAACTATGTTTGGTTTTGCAGTGCTTTTTTCCTTTATGTTGCTTTTTTCTTGCATTGCAACATTATGGATTTGGACAGTGGAGGTGGGCTGGGGAGTTGGATAAGTGGGGAATTGTTAGGAGAATGTGTTTTGTGACTCGATCATCCAGTCCTGATTAGGTATCCAACGGAGAGTTGTAGGATCAGTTTTGGTGATATGGGATTGTTGAGTATTGGAAAAGGACTGGCTGGGGTGGGCTGAGGGAGGTGGGGATTCATCAGTAAGTTGGAGTTTTAGCTCATGAGCCCCAGTTGGGCTTTGGATTTATACTGAAGAGTTGTAATATAAATGATAAATCTACAGCTCAATGTGCAAAGATTATTGTACACTTTGTACAGGTGGCTCATCTTGGTTACAAGGTAATACTGTGGGGTTTCAGTGCCATGGTTCCATTTTTTTCACACATTTATATATACATTATTTCTTCATGAGTTCCCTGGTTAAGTGTATTTCTTTGAATGTGTCACCATTCCTAGTGTTCACAGTTCCCCCATTTAAGGGAGAGGACTTCCAAACACGCCCTAGTTTGATAGCCTCCCTTCTCTCCTGTTAGCTCCTACCTTTAAAACCCCACTGATCTGCCTATATCTTTTTGTTTTACTACTTTATACCAGAAGTAAAGGCACGTGGTAGGGGACCCGAGAGCGCGTGCCTGTGCGCGTAAGTATTTACGCGCAAATGTCAAGGCGAAACCCAGGAATGCCCATTGCCCACCCCAGACCAGGCCCACACGCCGCCCATTTTTTTTGGGAACTTTTCATTTGTGCGCACAGCAGCAAGTACGCATGTAAACGGGTGCCTTTTAAAATCATGCCGGCGCAACATATTCGCCATTGAGCTGTTAATTTTTCCAGACTATTCAGGAAGGTTTTGGCCTTGTGTAAGGAGGTGATGCCCTACTCTGTACTGACAGTGTGGGACTATTTGCAAGTTCTGAAGTCCATGGCGTCCACATTGGATTTGGTGCCATGGGCGTTCGCACATATACAACCTTGTCAACTCACGCTCCTGTCCAGGTGGAATCCGGTGTCGGAGTACCACCATCTGCATTTGCCCTTGCTACGAGAATCCATGTCCAGTCGATCATGGTGACTGTCATGTCACAATTTGGAAAAAGGTGTGGATCTGGAGCCCCCGGACTGAGTAGTGGTCACCACAGCTGCCAGTCTCATAGGTTGGGGGCGATGTGCTTGGGTCACTCGGCTCAAGGGCTTTGATCTCCAGGGGAGAAGCCCTGGTGCATCAATCGTCTCGCGATGAGGACGATCCAGCAAGTACTGGAAGCCTTCCTTCCACTGATCAGGGGGTCACTGCTATTAATTGCATCAGTAGCATGGGATCTTCTTAGTGTTTGGATAATTTCCAGGTTCTTGTGGCCTGGTTTGGCCTCTGTTGGAAACAGGATGCTGGGCTTGATGGACTCTTGGTCTGACCCAGCATGGCAATTTCTTATGTTCTTATGTTCTTACTGCTCTCAAATGTTTTCGAAGAGCATTACATTTTCTCTGCAATATCCCGGCAAAACTGAACATTTTTCATGAAGGGTGAGCAAGAGTTTTTACCACCAAGGGAGAAGTGAAAAACTTTATAGATCCATCTATAAAGTCCAGTGGTCATTTCTGGATTTTCGTCAGGTTGCCATTATGATCAGCAGCATGTAGAGCGGCGAGTCCAGCCTAATATGCGATCCCTAATTTTTTATACAGTGAGGGTCATAAACTCTTTGCATCATGTAAGGCATGGCTCCTTGTGATTAGCTATTGGTTCCTGGAGTGCCCCTCAAAACTGGCACATCTTCCATCCACCTGGGGCTGAAGAAAGAAGATCTCAAGCTATGGACATGGTTTTCATGCTTTCTGTGGGGTAATGGAGTGTTAATTCAGTTTTGGGGCAACAAGGGGTTTGAGGGGGGGATTGGCAGTAGGAAGTGTACAGAGTGTGTGTTGGGAAGGGTGTGTGTGCTTTCTTTAGTCATTTGTTTTATTTTTGCAAATTGCTGCAACTGCTATTTTTACTGAGTTTGTTACTTGGTGGGGGCTTTTGCTGGGGAGCTCTGACTGGGAATATCTGGATAATTTTTTTTCTGGTATTTTTGCTGTTTTTGAAAATGATTAGTCTCAATTTTTGCTTTCTCAATATAGATGGTTTTCACTCTCCTATTAAATGAAACAAAATGATGAACATATTACGTAAAAATGAGGCTAATATAGTCTTTCTACAGGAAACTCATCTCCATGAGTTAGAACACCAAAAGCTGCGCCGAGTATCGCTAGGTCACTGTTATTTTTCTTCCTTCTCTGATAGTCAGAGAGGGGTGGCCATCCTGGTGAACATAAATATGCCTTTTATTTTTGAGCAGCAATTCTTGGATCCTCAGGGATGTTTTGTGATAGTCTTGGGATCCCTATTTCGTATTAAAATATTATTGGTTAATATTTATGCCCTCAATCAGTATTTACAAAGTTTTTTTCTCTAATTTGGTTGCCAAAATTTCAATGTGGGAGAACGATGCTGTTTTTGTTGGGAGGGTTATTTTATCATCACTGACTACAGATATAGCTTGTGCATTGTAGCTCTGATAGTGGTCTGCAGCATGGGGTAAGCCAGAGGTAGGTGTTGGCAATTGGCACAAGACAGCGTGGATCCGGTAGTGGTCCGCAGAGCGGGGTAACCCGAGGATCCCACACAGCAGGATGGATGAAGTAACGAAGAGTAGGCCTCCATAACATGCAAATTTTCTCTCATGCATATTCATTGTGGATATCCTGAAAACCCGACTGGCTGGTGGGCCCCCAGGATAGGGTTGGGGACTACTGCAGTAGAGAATATGTGCAAGCAGCAGCGGAGATCCAATGCAGGAGAACCCACTTAGCTGAAGAAAGTGAGACAGACAGGAGAGGCTCTCCAAGGAGCGGAGAGCCCTGAGTGCAGCAAAGCCCCCAAGGAGCAGGTACCTGAGTCACTCAGCCAGGAACGCCGGTATACGGATGCAAAGCGTCTCAGAGAAAAGAATAGCAAGATGGAATCCTTGCTAACTCATAGGTAGGAAAGTCTGGTTAGCTTAAATACACGTAGGCAGTGATGTCATGTGGAGGGGACACCCCGAGGTTCCCGCTATGACATGCACAAGAAGGAGGCAGGCGCGCGCATGCCCTAGGTCTCTCTGGGTTCAAGATGGCGATCAGGATCGCCCTTGCCGTCCCGGGAACACCAAGAAGGTCGGCGTGCAGAGGCAGAGACAGCCATCTTAGCCAGAATCGAGACTACTGGGCAAAATGAGGAGAGCAGCAAAGGTCGCAGGGCGCAACAACCAGCTCTCATTCCCCACAGGTTGAGCCTTTGGGTGCCGGGACTTAGGTGGGCCTCTGTTGCAACCGTCGCTGTCCGACGTCTCCACTCCGCCCACCTTACCTCTTTGGCGACTCCCTCTTTGGTTGATGGAAGTTTGGCTGCCGCGGCATCATCTTGCCGACCTCCTCCGGCGTTCCCGGACCGGCTAGACGCTGCCTTCCACCATGTCCTCCTGAGGCTTAAGGGTGCGCGCGCAGCGCGGCCCGACTCAAGTATCAGCTGTGGCGCCAACCTCAGGGGCGTCCCCCTGAGATGACATCATCATTACCAGATATTTAAGGTCTCTTGTTTTGCTAGCTAATCGAGTTAGCAAAGGGTTTCCTACCTAGCTGCCTCCAGGTATCGCTGCGGATGGGATTCACTCTCCACTTACCTTGCTACTCTGCCTCCTCGGACTTTACCAGGGGTACCCGCTCCTCGGGGGCCTCTCTCTCTCTCTTGCTTTTCAAGTCGCAGTCTGGAACCGGTACTCGCTCCTCGAGGGCCCACGTTCCCGGACCTGCTACCGAATATAACTTCTGCCAGGAAGTCACCGCTGCCTACAATACCAGTGAGTTACCATCTCTCTCTCAGAGCTTTCCCTGGAACCAGGTACTCGCTCCTCGAGGGCCTACTCCATTCCAGCTCCTGGGCTGTTCTAAGAGACTACAGTGTGAGTGTTACCATCAAGGTTCTGTTCCTGATCTCTGCATACTCTGCCTACTCACTATCTCAGTTTCTCTACAGCTCAGCCATCCTGGGATCGCTGTTCCAGTGCCTGAGGGACGACAGCCCAGCTGGGCTCTTCCAGCTCACTACTGCCACCTCTGGTGGTTCTCTAAAACAGTTTAATAAAAGAACTGGTGTGTGTCTGTCTCCCAACTCTGAGCCTGACCAGTGGTCCCTCTCGGGATCTTCCCCCGTGGGTGTGGTCATCTGTCACCGGCCCAAGGATCCACCCACAATTATCACAAATAATAACAGCCTCCATATGTCGTCGTCGATGGGGAGATCAAGGTCAGCCCTGAGACAGCAGTAGAGAGATGGTACAGTCTGGTACTGGACGAGGTAGTGTCCCGGAGACTCTGGCACCAAAGGAACAAAGTCAGACAGGGGGCAAACCGAGCAAGAGCAGGCCGAAGCCTGAATAGGCCAAGTCCAGGACATAGGCTGAAGAGGTGTCGTAGAGCAAGCTGGAGTCAGTGTTGCGATCCCGGGTCGGCCCCGGGACCGCCGCCGCTTACCTTCGCCCGGCTCCGGTCCCCTTCAGCCCCGGCCAGGCCGTGCAGGCCTCGGACGCGGCGCTGCCGCGCCGACATAGCTGCCGGCGTCCTGTCGCGGCTGGCTCCGCCCCCTAGCCGCGCGTGCGCGGCTGAGCCCTGAATTTAAAGGGGCCAGCGCGGGAGAGCCTTGCTCCTCCTCTGCTGACGTCAGACACTGTAGGGCTATTTAAGCCCTGCAGTTACAAGCCTTCCCTGCCTTGCAACGAGGTTCACAGGTCTCCTGTTGCTAGTTGCTGCGTCCTGCTTCCTTGGATCCACGGTTTGACCCGGTTTGCCTTCTGACTTCTCTCCGTCTTCTCTCCATGACTGGTTCCATCATCTGACCTCCGGCTTGACCTTGCTTCCGCCCCCGACTTCGGTCTTGGATTTCCCTCTTGGCACTGTTACGATCTCTGACCTCAGGCTTGACCCTGCTTCCGTCCCCGACCTTGCTTTTGGATTGTCCTCTCGGCTTTGGTATGACTTCTGATCTTTGGCTCGACCCGGCTCTGACCCCGACTCTGACTTGGTTCTTCGACTGGATCACTCCCTGGACTCCGTCTTGGATTTACACCGCCCTGTGGTTCCTGCGTCCGCTGGCCCAGAAGATTCTCCTAAGTCCCAGCGGCTGGGTCCCTACAGGCTCCTCCTGGGGGGGCTCCGGCTTCCAGGGCGAATCTCCAAAAGTCCCAGCGGCTGGGTTCCTACGAGCTCCTCTCGGGAGGGCGCCGGTCTCCAGGGTGAAGAGTCTTCCATCTTCAGGGCCCAACGACCGTCCAGCCTGCATGCCTTGTCGAGTCCCTGGTCACATGGGACTCCACCTTGTTCCGGCATCCAAGTAAATCCAGGTCTGTCGAGCCTGACCTCCGGCTTGACCTTGCTTCCGCCCCCGACTTCGCTCTTGGATTTCCCTCTTGGCACTGTTACGATCTCTGACCTCAGGCTTGACCCTGCTTCCGTCCCCGACCTTGCTTTTGGATTGTCCTCTCGGCTTTGGTATGACTTCTGATCTTTGGCTCGACCCGGCTCTGACCCCGACTCTGACTTGGTTCTTCAACTGGATCACTCCCTGGACTCCGTCTTGGATTTACACCGCCCTGTGGTTCCTGCGTCCGCTGGCCCAGAAGATTCTCCTAAGTCCCAGCGGCTGGGTCCCTACAGGCTCCTCCTGGGGGGGCTCCGGCTTCCAGGGCGAATCTCCAAAAGTCCCAGCGGCTGGGCTCCTACAAGCTCCTCTCGGGAGGGCGCCGGTCTCCAGGGTGAAGAGTCTTCCATCTTCAGGGCCCAACGACCGTCCAGCCTGCGTGCCTTGTCGAGTCCCTGGTCACATGGGACTCCACCTTGTTCCGGCATCCAAGTAAATCCAGGTCTGTCGAGCCGCCTCCCGGTTGGGATCTGCTGCTAGGGTTCTCCACTGCCTCCCTACACTCATCCCGACCGGCCCAAGGGTCCACGAGTCACAACAGTCAGGACTGGCGGCAATCTGGAAGCAGTGGCAAGCAAGGCTGAAGTCTGATCACGGAGAAAGTCAAATGTAGTCAGGCAAGATGGAGGTCTGGGCTGGAGAGAAGCAACGGAGTAGTCAGGCGATGCAGAGGTCCGGGTCTGGAGAGAAGCAACGGCGTGGTCAGGCAAGCAGAGGTCCGGGCTTGGAGAGAATCAACGGCGTGGTCAGGCAAAGCAGAGGTCCGGGCTTGGAGAGAATCAACGGCTTGGTCAGGCAAAGCAGAGGTCCGGGCTTGGAGAGAGTCAACGGTGTGGTTAGGCAAAGCAGAGTCAAAGTCCCTGTAGGCAATCCGAGGAAGGGTGAAGAGCACGAACGTTAGAGCAAAGGAATCAGGAACCAGGATCAGCAAGGAACAGGAACACAGGAAAGAGACGAATCTCTCAGGAGGCAACGAGTACTCGACCAGCAAGGAGACCTGTTGCAAAGGCAAAGCTAGGGAGCGGAGCCTGGGCTTAAGTACCAGTGCTCCGCTGACGTCATCATCCGGGGCCGCGGCTCGGTTCCCACCGCGGGCCCTACTTAAGTTTCAGTGATGCGCGCGCTTAGGGAGAGGTCCGGCATGGAGCAGTAGCGGTGGTAGCTGAACTGGAGACACCAGGGTCTGTAGCTGAGCTGGAGGCACTAGGGGTGGCCCGAGGACGGAGCCGGCGACCTTCCACCGCCAGAGATGAGGTACCAGGCGCTGGAGTTACTGAAGAGATGTGAGGGGGCCGTGCTGTGGGTCTGCCACGGACGGCATGGGTAACACAGTCGAATCGTGACCCTATCCTTATGGAACACCAGATATGGATCCCTACACAAGAGTGCTTGTAATTCTGAGATCCTTCTTGCCAAACATATAGCTACCAGAAAGACTGTTTTTAGAGTCACATCCTTCACTGTGGCCTCTCGCAATGGCTCAAAGGGAGGTTCTGCCAGGGCTTTCAGAACTAAATTCAGGTCCCAAGCTGACACTACCTGACGAACTGGAGGGCAGACATGTTTTATTGCCTTCAGAAAATGTGTCATGATGAGGTGGGACCCCATCAAGAATCCTTCCACCTGGCACTGAAATAAGCTAGCGTTGCTACTTGAACCTTCAAGGAATTCAGCGCTAGCCCTTTCACTAGACCTGCCTGCAGGAATTCCAGGATTGCCTCTATCCCTGCACTAGTGGGAACTGTTTTTTCTCTCATACCATGCTTCAAATACCCTCCATACATTTCTTCGCTTTAAGAAATGTAGTAATGACTGCCTCTGACTGAGTACCCCTGATTTTCACTTTTCTCCTCTCAACAGTCAGGCTTTAAGACGGTAGGGACAAGGGTCTTCCATGGTCACTGGACTTTATCGCAGAAGGCCCTTGATCCCTTCCAGCCTGATTGGGCCCTCCTTCTGCAGCCTTACCAGGTCCCCGTACCTTGGACACCTGGGCCAATGTGGCACCACTAAGATGACCCAGCCCCTGTGGTAGGAGACCTTTCTGAAGATCCTTCCTATCATTGACCACAGTGGAAAAACATACAGTAACTCGTTTGTTGGCCACTTCTCTATTCCTTTGCACTCCCTTGCTCATCTGACTGTAGAGGCATTCCAATTTCAAAGGCAGGTTTCAGGTATTTTTATTTATTTATTGTTTTTATTATATACCGACATTCGATCTCAATTGAGATATCACACCGGTTTACATTCAGGTACTGTAGGTATTTCTCTATCCCCAGAGGGCTTACAATCTAAGTTTTTGTACCTGAGGCAATGTAGGGTAAAGTGACTTGCCCAAGGTCACAAGGAGCGACAGCGGGACTTGAGCTTGGAGCTTCTAACTCCACTCTCACAACATCAAACGGTAATGAAACCCACAAGGGAGGGTGTGATCCTCAATCTAGTACTCACTAATGGGGATAATGTCTCTGATTTTCAGGTAGCAGCTCACCTGAGCACTAGTGATCATCAGATGGTATGGTTCAATATCGCAAATAGGATACAGAGAAGTCACACAAAGGCCCATATTTTGAATTTTACAAATACAGACTTTGTCAAAATGGGGATTTACCTGGAAGAAGAACTAGAAAATGGGTGAGGTGGAACAACAATGGGCCAAATTAAAAGAAGCTATTATAAAGGTAACAAATCTATTCATTAGGAAAGTAAAGAAGAGTAAGAGGAAAAAGAAACTGATCTTGTTTTCTAAGGAGGTGGCTGAAAAAATTAAGGCAAAAAGAACAACATTCAAGAAGAATAAAGGATCTAAAAAAAAAAACACAAGGAAGAATAGTGAAATTGAAAGGTGATAGGTAGCATTGTGTGGCAAGAGATGAAGAAATGTCAGAAATATTAAACAAATACTTCAGTTCAGTGTTCACTAAATAAAACCCAAGGGAGAAGGACCATTGCTGGTTGACAAGACCATAGATGGAGATGGGGTAGATGAAACTATGTTTTACAGAATAAAATGTATGAGATGCGCTCGGAAAACCAAAAGTGGACAAGGCCATGGGGCTGGATGAGGTTCATCCCAGGATACTGAGGGAGCTCAGAGATGGGCTGGTGGGTCCGCTGCATGACCTGTTCAGTAGATCCCTGGAAACGGGAGTAGTGGTGAATGGAGAAGAGCGGTGGTGGTCCTGCTTCACAAGAGTGGTGGCAGAGAGGAGGCTGGAAACTACAGGCCAGTTAGCCCCACCACGGTGGTGGGAAAATTAATGGAGACTCTGCTGAAGAAAAGTATAATGAACTATCTACAGTCAGTAGGATTGCTGGATCCGAGACAGCTTGGATTCACCAGGGGAAGGTCCTGTCAGACAAATAAGATTGATTTTTTTGATTAGGTAACTAAAGAATTGGATTGAGGAAGAGTGCTCAATCTGACCTACTTGGATTTCAGCAAAGCTTTTGATATGGTCCTGTATAGGAGGCTTGTGAATAAAATGAGAAGCTTGGGAGTGAATGTCAAGGTGGTGGTGTGGATTACAAACTGGTTGATGGATAGAAAACAGCGTGTGATTGTAAATGGAACCTAGTCTGAAGAGACAACAGTGTTAAGAGGAGTGCCACAAGAATTGGTGGTGGGACCGATTCTGTTCAGTTTCTTTGTGAGCAACATTGTGAAAGGGATAGAAGGTAAAGTTTGTCTATTTGCAAATGATACTAAGATCTGCAACAGAATAGACATGCCGGAAGGAGTAGAGAGAATAAGACATGATTTAAGGAAGCTTGAACAGTGGTTGAAGATATGGCAGCTGGGATTCAATGCCAAGAAGTACAGAGTCATGCATCTGTCTTATGGTAATCAAAAAGAGCTTTATGTGATGGGGGATGAAAAGCTGTTTTACAATAACCAAGAGAGAGACCTTGGGGTGATAGTGTCTAGCAATCTGAAGACGGTGAAGCAATATGACAAGGCAATAGCTAAAGCCAGAAGAAGGCTGGGCTGCATAGAGAAAGGAATAACCAGTAAGAAAAAGGAGGTGATAATCCCTGTACGGTTCCAGTTGCGCGTCCCGGCCGCACTGGTGCCGCGACCAGGCCTGCTCACCTCGGGCTTCCCTCCACAAGCTCCATTCTGTCCTCCCTAGCTGCAGCAGCCAGCTCTTGGCGTCCCCAGCGCCAGCCCCGAACGCCTCTGGCTTCACAGGCTTCTCAACAGAGCTCCCACAGGGGCTCCGCGTCTTCGGCATCCTTGGCCCAGCCCCCTAGGCGCTCCCTCTTTTAAAGGGCCCAGGGCGGGAACCTCGGGCCGGATGCCTCCCGATGACATCACCTAGCACCATATGTAAGGCGAGGGCCTTCCTTCAGTTCCTCGCCTTGGCAAACGGGTCGTCACGCTTGTGTGAAGCTAGTTGCCGTCCTGTGTTCCTGCATTCCTTGATCCTGTGCTTGTTCCAGTGTTCCTACGTTCCTTGTTCCTGTGCTTGTTCCTGCGTTCCTATGTTCCTGTGTTTGTTCTAGTGCTCCTGCGTTCCTGTGTTCCCATGGTCCTTCCTGTGTCCCAGCGTATGTTCCTGATTCCTGTTTCCTGTTCTACGTTCTGCTACCCAGGTTGTACCTTCTCGGACTGATACGCGTACTGATCTCGGCTTGCCTCTGACCACGCTCGGACTGATACACGGTACTGACCTCTGCTTGCCTTTGAACATGTTTGGACCGCTGCCTGAAACTAACCCATGCTTGCCTCTGACCACGTTTGGACCGCTGCCTGGAACTGACCTCAGCTTGCCACTGACCATGCTCGGACTGATACCTGGAACTGAACCTTGCTTTGGCTGACCACCCTCGGATGGATACCCTGGCTTTGACCCTTGCGCTCCATTCACACACACTCTTTGCTTCTCCTGTGACCACCAGGCCTGCCTGCTCTGATGCTGCCTGCGGCCTTCTACAAGCTAGATCAGTAGGCGCTGCCTATCCTGCCTGGAGGACCTTCAGTCCCTGTCTCATTCCAGTGGTCTCCGGTACACTCTGTTCCGGTCTAGCTCATCCACTAGCCATGCACCTTTGCTCTTGGTGGGCACACTTCTCCGCTACCTCTCTAGGAGACCCTCAGAAGCCCACCTAAGCCCAGGCGGTCCGGGAATCCAAGGGCTCAACCCCCGGAACCCCCGGACTGTTATTGGTGAAGTTCCAGCTAGCCTCTGTCTCCTCGTGTGCTTCGCCTCCTGGTGGCAGCCGCCTCTGGGAGCCCTCAGAGGGCCGTATCAATCCTGCGCCAGGCCAAGGGTCCACCTCCAGCGCAACAGTTCTTGGTGAGGCCGCACGTGGAGTACTTTTTTTAAGGAGTTAATAAATATGTAGATAAAGGTAACCGGTAGATGTAGTATATTTGGATTTTCAGAAGGCATTTAACAAAGTTCCTCATGAAAAGTAAAAAGTCATGGGATAGGTGGCGATGTCCTTTCGTGGATTACAAACTGGCTAAAAGACAGGAAACAGAGAGTAGGATTAAATGGACAATTTTCTCAGTGGAAGGGAGTGGGCAGTGTAGTGCCTCAGGGATCTGTACTGGGACCCGTACTTTTCAATATATTTATAAATGATCTGGAAAGAAATACGATGAGTGAGGTAATCACATTTGCAGATGATACAAAATTGTTCAGAGTAGTTAAATCACAAGCAGATTGTGATAAATTGCAGGAAGACCTTGTGAAATTGGAAAATTGGGCATCCAAATGACAAATGAAATTTAATGTGGATAAGTGCAAGGAGATGCATAAAGGGAAAAATAACCCATGCTATGGTTACACAATGTTAGGTTCCATATTAGGAGCTACCACCCAAGAAAGAGATCTAGGCGTCAAAGTGGATAACACATTGAAATCATTGGTTCAGTGTGCTGCGGCAGTCAAAAAAGCAAACAGAATGTTGGGAATTATTAGAAAGGGAATGGTGAATAAAACAGAAAATATCATAATGCCTCTGTATCACTCCATGGTGAGACCACACCTTGAATACTGTGTACAATTCTGGTCACCGCATTTCAAAAAAGATAGAATTGCGATGGAGAAGGTACAGAGATGGGCGACCAAAATGATAAAGGGAATGGAACACCTCCCCTATGAGGAAAGACTAAAGAGGTTAGGACTTTTCAACTTGGAGAAGAGACGGCTGAGGGGGGATATGATAGAGGTGTTTAAAATCATGAGAGGTCTAGAACGGGTAAATGTGAATCAGTTATTTACTCTTTCGGATAATAGAAAGACTAGGGGGCACTCCATGAAGTTAGCATGTGGCACATTTAAAACTAATCGGAGAAAGTTCTTTTTCACTCAGCGCACAATTAAACTCTGGAATTTGTTGCCAGAGGATGTGGTTAGTGCAGTTAGTGTAGCTGTGTTTAAAGAAGGATTGGATAAGTTCTTGGAGGAAAAGTCCATTACCTGCTATTAATTAAGTTGACTTAGAAAATAGCCACTGCTATTACTAGCAACAGTAACATGGAATAGACTTAGTTTTTGGGTACTTGTCAGGTTCTTATGGCCTGGATTGGCTTGATGGACCCTTGGTCTGACCCAGTATGGCATGTTTATTTATTTATTTATTTATTTATTTGTATGTTTTTATATACTGAAGTTTAGCAGTGGCCTTCACTCCGGTTTACCGGTATAACAACAGTTTACATGAAAATCAACGGTTTACATTAATAACTGTAGGAGGCGGCACAGGCCCTCACTCCGAAATACAAATAGAAACATAGGTTTGCATGAACAGCCAAATGGATTATATTAGTAACTGTGGGAGGGGGTATAACAAGGGTTTATATTAACAGTCATACTATGTACATTAGTACCGAAGTGGGTATGGTTTGGTAATTACATGATCTAGTTTTAGGGCTTTTACCGTGAGGTGATGCTTCGTATTGAGTATATTTTACAAGTGCGAAATAGTAATTGGATGTAGTGGGCTCAACCAGTTGTGCCGGTAGGTATAAATGTTGGGAGGGGTTAGCGGGTAGTAAAGTGCTTAGCGGTGATTACTTTTCTTGTGTATGGTAGGGTAATTGTTTAGCCTATCCCTTCTTTGTAGGCTTGTCTGAATAACCAGGTTTTGAGTAGTTTTCTAAATATTTTTGTGTTGTTTTGTAATCTTAGGTTTTCCGGAAGGATGGTCCAGAGGCGTTATCCGGCTGTTGATATTGCTCTTTTTCTTACGGTAGTGAGTTTGGTGGTTGTGACTGATGGGATGTTTGTGTTCCGCGCCCGTGACCGTCCACGGGCGCGGCCCGCCTACCATGCCCCTCCGGGAGTTCCGGGAAAAGCCCCGGATCCGACGTCCCTCTCTCCGACAAGGACCCCGGTGCTGGTCGCCGGGTGGGGAGCAGTCCCTGCTCCTCCCTCGCGGCGTCCAGTGGCATTTCCTCCACGGAGAAAATCCAAGATGGCCGCCGCCAACCTTAGGCACCAGGCCATGCCCCCTTCTCATATTTAAAGGGACCTGATCCCTTTAACTAGACTCACCTATTTCCTATGAGCCAGAGCAGAGGAAGTATAAAAGGAGACTTCCTCTGCTCATTCGTTGACTTGGCAACTTCCGTGGTTAGTCAGGTCTGCTTGCTTCGGTGAGTTCTTGTGCTTTGGATCCTTGTTCCTGTTTCGTCTTGGTGTTCCTGGTTCCTGACTTCAGATCGGCTAGCGGTGATTCCTGGTGTGTGACTTCAGATCGGCTAGCGGTGATTCCTGGTATTGACTTCGGATTGGCAAGTGGTGATTCTCTGGTGTGTGACTTCGGACTGTCAAGTGGTGATCCCTCGGTGTGTGACCTCAGACTGGTAAGCGACGACCCTCTGGCACTTGACCTCGGACTACTTCGTGACCGTCGTCTCCAAGGGCCCGCCTAAGTCCGAGCGGTCCAGGTCCCTACGGGCTCCTCCCGGGGGGATCGCGGGCTTCCAGGGGTGAAGCTCCAGTCGTCCCTTGCACCGAACTTCTTGACCTCTCAAAGGTCCACATAAGTCCCAGCGGTCCGGGTCCCTACGGGCTCCTCCTGGGGGGACCGCGGACTTCCAGTGGCGAAGACTCACTTCCTTCCTTCGACGTCACGACTCTTCGTCTGCCTCCACAGTCGCCTCTGTCTCCAGTGCCAAGGATCAGCTGGTCATGTCTTCTGCTCCTGCCTCGCCACCCGACGGGAGAACCTACGGATCTTCCTCCTAAGGTACTCCATCCTCCCGTCGGCCCAAGGGTTCACAAGCCTGAGCATAACAGGATGTCAAGTTGGGCTTTGTGTGTTGATCTAGTGTTACATTGAGTAATGTGTTTTTGTATTATGGTGTTTAGGCAGGCGCTTTCGCTGTTGTGTAATGCATTGTGAAGGATGGTTAATGCTTTTATTCGATTCTTTTAGCACCGGGGTGATGTGGTCTGTTTTTTTGCGGCCGGTGATGATTATGGCTGTGGCATTCTGCAGTAATTGGAATGGTCATGTAATTGATTTGGGTAGGCCAATCAGAAGTGAGTTGCATGTTCTTATGTTCAGTTCTGGAGACCGTATCTCAAAAGGGATAGAGGCAGGATGGATTCGATCCAGAGAAGGATGACCAAAATGTAGGGGCTCTCTATCAAATGACTTATGGAGGAGAAGTTAAAGGACCTAAATATATAATATATAATTCTCTGGAGGAGAGGAGGTGTAGGGGAGATATGATTATAGATCTTCAGATACCTGAAAGGTTTTAATGATGTACAACCAACAAACCTTTTCTGTTAGAAAGAAATCAGTAGAACTAGGGGTCATGAAATTAAATTCCAGGGAGGACAACACAGAACTATCAGGAAATATTTCTTCACGGATAGGTAAGTGAATACCTGGAATGCCCTTCCGGAAGACGTGGTGAAGACAAAAACAGTGAAAGAATTCAAAGAGGTATGGGATAAATACTGTGGATCCCTAACGGCTAGAGGATGGAAATGAAGAAAAGAGTGCATTGGGGGTATCTTACTGGTGTGGTGGTTACTACCCTTAACCAATAAGCCTTCATACTGTTGATGCAACTCCATCATTGTTCTCTGCTTCAATGGAAGGGGGAAAAGAGGAAAGGGGACTTGGATTCAGACAGCAACCAACAAGGACCCTGACTTTTACGGTCTGGGGAAACAAGCATGTGGGTAATTTGCTGATGCGGCTGTTACTACCCTTAACCAATAAACCTGATACTTTTGTTGCAACTCCAACATTGCTCTCTGCTTCAATGGCAAGAGGTAACAGGGAATTGGACTCAGACAGCAGCCAACAAGGGCCCTGACTTTGACAGTCTGGGAAATTGATAAGTATGGGGGTGCACCGTTTCTCTTCGATTTGGACTCCTTTTATAGAGTCATTGCCGGACCCTGTTCGCTCTGTTATTATTGAACGTATCCGTAAGACCTGAAGAACTGTTTTTCGATATGGCATATCTGTTCAATACTGTATTCTTCATTTTTCTTTTTATATGTGCCCTTCCACCTATGCGGCTAGTGAAAGCCAGTCTATTACCTGTATTATCTGTATGTTTATTTTCGATATTCTATGTCCCCAGACAATATGATATCTTTCATATATTTCTCTGTACAGTATTACCAGGGTTGGGAAAGGAGAGTTTGGGCATATGGGAGTTCATTTTTTTGTTAACTTAATAAAAACTTTATTTAAAAAAAAAAGTACGGGGTGACCTGTATGCACAAGGCTGTAAAGTTTTCCTAGGGCCTCTAATACCCTTGCACTGGCCATGAGCATTGCCTACAAACATTTAACAGAGTCTCCCAACTCGTGGTGTCATGTGTTGTATAAAGGGGGAGGGTGCAGTTTTTCACTTGGCCATAGGCACCAAATTGCTTAACTACAGCTCTGGCAGATTGGATTATACTGAGGATCTGGACCAGATTATGTACAGGGCCACATTTGTGGAAGAGTGGGAAGTTGCTACTAATACGTAGAATTTCCAGTAATATAAGGAGAAAAACCCTCTGTGCCTCACAACTGTCAAGCCATTCACAACCATATACATCAGGCACATCCCTCGCACAGACTGTCTAATATTGTACATATATAGATATATAGACATGCTTTTCAAAGACTTGATTGCATCCATTATGACTTTAAAAGCTTTTGCTCCTTAGGGAGTACTGAATAATTGAGCCAGACTTTCAGTTACCCAAGCTTCATGGGCTGTTATTCGCTTAGCAAAGGGGATGTGCTTGCAGACTGCTATTTATTTGTTTTTGCTTAGGACATCTCTGAGAAGCTTCCTTGGATCCCGTGCTGTTGGAAATCAGAGTCTCCCCCCGGAAGATACATTACATTAACATCTGTTTTCCAGCTACCTTCAAATTACCCTGCTCATGGACAAGCCTTCGAAGTCCTATGACAAGTAAGAGGGTCGCTTGAGTCATGAAGGACATTAGGGGATCGGGATCCAGGTGACACTAGTAGGGCTTTTCTGAGTAATCCCTGCTCTTGAATTGTAAATTTGGAGGTTTGTCCCTGATTTCTCTGTCAGGGGAGAGGGATTGTTTCTGTTTATTTCTTTCTCTGAGTAGGGAGGGGAAGAGGTGAGAGGGAGGACTGTTCCTGATTTCTTTGCCCTTGGGAGGGGATGATGAGGGGGGGGGGTTCCTCTCCCTATTATTCTGTCTGGATGAGAAGATCTGTCCCCGGTTTGAGAGGTGAGAGAGCGGTAAGAGGTCTGCTCCTGAATTTTCTAAGGCATGAGTAAGAATATGGCTTATAGCTTTGTTAGATACCCATGATGCTGCTGTGTTTATTTTCTGGTTCTTTATGTGGGTACCTTAGAACTGGAGGTTGATTTTTAGGAAAACAGTGAACAACATACTTCGTAAAAAGGTTTCAAAACTGACAAGGAAGAGATGTGAAAAAAAGACAACTGGTAAGAAACTTCTAAATGGCAGAAAAAAATATCTGTGTTCCATAAACGTCTTTTAGCTTTCCATTTTATTTACTCATCCTTAGTACAGTGTGCGTCTCTCTCCTTTAATCGCACAGAAATGCAGTGATGTGGAGAAGAGATTGAAGGCTCAAGGCTTGTCCATCATGGAGATGGCAGACTGCACCCTCCCCAGCTCTGCAGATGGTCCATGTGGTAGGGAGGTGGGGGAGACGGGTTTTCCTCTCAAGCTCTGCAGTCAGTTCGTGTGTTGGGGGAGAACAGGTCAAGCTCTGCAGTTGTTTGGTGTTGTAGGGAGGAGCTCTCCCTCCCAGCTCCAAAGTCAGTTCATACTGTAGGAAGCAGGATGGGCATTTGGGATGGGGTGGGGAAGTCAGGCATTGCCCAGAGTCCCAGCAGTACAATATGTCCCCTCCCCCCTTGACAAAGTTTAGAGACATCACTAAGACAGAACTTCAGGGTACCTAGCACTGCCCAGGCCTGTAGGGAACATGCCACAGTAATAAATTATCTGATATGAAAACCAAATAACATAGGTTACAAGTTCAAGAAAAGGGAACAGAACATTACACCTTTTCTTGAGGTAGAGAATGAGATTTTTATTGTAGCAGCATAAGCATACAATGATTTATATATGGTAGATAATAGTTTTTAAGTTTCTGGTTTAAAGAGCAAAGCACTCTTGTTTCAAAGGTTATGAAAGCACTTTTTGTTTAATCCTAAAGTAAATTTGCACTTCTCAAACACACATTGCCAATTAACTACCCCCAGCTAAAGTATTCATTAAACCAGTTTATCTCACCCTTCGCAATAGTAGGGTCCCACTTTTGGATGATCAGAGATCCTGTCTCAGCACGAAGAGCAGCCAGCCAGCTGGATCTCTGGCAGCAAACGACAGGTAAATGCCCCAGTTTCAAGGCGACACCCAGAAGCTTACAGAAACCTATGAGCTATGCAGGCAAGGAAGGGGTGGAGATGTCTTGGCTTGCCAGGGCTTTAGCAGGAACGAGGTTGGCAAGTCTGACTTTTGACTAGGCAGCTACTCCAAAGTTAATGGAGCAGCACTGGGGCTAAGATCAGCCTTGAAGCTTAGCTAGCTTTGTGAAGCATCTCAGTTGCCAAGTTCACAGATTGCTTGAATGGCAGCAAGGGTCTAAAGTCTATAAATCCAAAGTCTTTTCTTGCCCCAGTACTTGATACTATGCATATGCATAGGTTCAAAAGTTTGGATGCTACCACAATCCACTGGCATAGAATTGGTGGGATTCCGAAATGACTTCATCTTAGCTGGTACATATGTACATATTCCCACAGAGGTGATGATGTGTATCAGGAGACATCTGTTGAACAATGCTTGCTTCTTGGCTGAATATAATGTTTTTGTCAAGGCCACAGCTTAGTAGTTCATGTACCAGCAAAATTGTAAGCTTAAAACAGATCATGATATGAGACAAAAGAGCAGCATCTTCTACTCTGTGTAGTTCCCACAGGCATTAAAACTGCAGGGGCCATCACATGGATGGACTCCATCTTTGTATGGCTTAGGCCTATGAACTTTGGTTCAGTCTGTAATGCTCAGACCTAAGGTTTGGTTCAACTGCACACTCCTTTTAGGGTGACTGGCTTATATCTACAGGTCTATTCCTTAGTTTCTACCCTGGCCCCAGTATATCTAACACCAGATGTGGTTGCGAGGAGAAAGAGACTTTCCTCCCAATTTGTGGATGACACAAAATTGTGCAGAGTAGTAAAATCTCAAGTGGATTGTGATAATCTGCAGGAGGACCTTGTGAGGCTGGAAGAGTGGGCATAATAGGAATTATTAGTAAGGGAATGGCAAATAAAACAGGTAAATGTAAATCGGTTATTTACTCTATTAGACAATAAAAGGACTAGGGGGCATTCCATGAAGTTAGCAAGTAGCTAATTTAAAACAAATTGGAGAAAACTCTTTTTCACTCAATGCATAATTAAGCTCTAGAATTCATTGCCAGAGGATGTGGTTACAGCAGTTAGTGTAACTGGGTTTAAAAAAGGTTTGGATAAGTTCCTAGAGGAGAAGTCCATAAACTGCTATTAATCAATAAGGAACAGTAGCTTGAGATCTATTTAATGTTTGGGTATTTGCCAGGTACTTGTGACTTGGATTAGCCACTGTTGGAAAGAGGATGCTGGGCTTCATGGACCCATGGTCTGACCCAGTATGGCAGCAACTTATGTTCCTATGTTCTCCCCAGTTCCATGGATGGTTGGTGTTATATGGAGGGGATTTCCTCTCAGCTGGAAGTCAGTAAATATTGTAGACAGGGGATCATCCCTGCTTCCCCACCCCCTCCATTCTGCAGTCAGTTGATATTGTAGAGAGGGATTCTCCTCCCCAGATTGGATCAGTACCTGTTCAAGGAAGAGCAGTGGCATTTTCCCCTTCAAGCTCCTCATTCTCTTGGTTTTGTAGGAAGGGGAGAGGGGTTCGCCATAGGGATGAGAGCAGAAAACATTTTCAGTTCAGTCCATTTGGCTCAGTGATTTATTCTACTCGGTTTGAGTCCCAAAATGTAATTAATTTCTTTTTTTTTTTTTTTAATTACATCTTTATTGAATTTAATAATATGCAAATCAAGAGATTTCTTGACATTGACAAAAAAACAGATTGATCAAATCAGAAATATCACAATTATAGGAAAAGAAAATATGATTGGATCAAATATGTATGTAAACCACAATTTGGGGGAGAAATCACAAAAAAAAAAAAAACCAGGAAAATTTCATAACAAAAACAATCATCAAGACTCATAACACCCAAGCTAGCAACTGGAAACCCTACTCTGAAGGAGCTTCTCTAAATGCCCAGTATTGAAGACCACATACTTTATATTACCCTAAGAAACATTACATTTACAAGGGAAGTGCTAAAGAGTTTACCTCCCAAGGCAGTAACTATCTGCCTCATATCCAAGAACAATTTACACCTATGTTAAGTAGCCTTAGATATATCTGGAAAACTTGCTTTCTTATTTCCAAGAAAAAATGTTTCTTTCCTTTTGAAAAACATCTTTAACAATGCTTGCTTCCACTATTCCCAACAGATGAATCAGCTCTTATTAAAGAACACACGATATCACATTACTTCTAACAGGGAGATAAAATACTTTAACCAGAGTAGGAAATAGATCAGGAGAAACGTGCAAACATTCAGTATAAAATCCCCATAACATATCACTGGCTGTAAATGAAGAACATTTAGGGAAATTTATTAAATGCAAATTCAGCCTGCATGAGTAGTTTTCAGCATTTTCCAATTTGCAATGAAGGATTTCATTATCTTTACTTATAGCTAGAGAAGAGTTTTGCAATGTAAAGATATGGGAACTCATATTCATTATTTTCCCTTCGTGCTCCTGAATTAATAAAGAAAGAGAGTCAAAGTGAGAAAGAACCTGATCCAAAGAGCCCATAGTTCTGTCAATCCGGGAGGGTAGAGCCTGCTCTAAGTTCTTAATTGCAAACTAAATAGCTTCCAAAGTAATAACAGGAGGTTGAACCAAAGTGGACAGAGCAGAGACCACAAGCGAGCCACTAACCCCAGAAGGGTGACTGCCATCTTGAGTCCCCTGTGCAGCAAATCTGGTTCCAGCAGAAAGAGGGGAGCTGAAAACTATATTAAGTACCTGTTTCCTGTCTTCTGAACTTCCATGTCTCTCCATATCTAGGAAGGGTGGCAGGCTAGTATCAGTACTCAGCGAGATGGAAGCTTTGGATGGTACAGAAGCCGAGTCCTCGAGAACTGACATCAATACTATTGTGCTAGGATAAAACATATCCAGTGTGGTTTGAGAGAAATATATATGAAGGACTCCTTTCCTCTTCTTATCCATGGAGTCATAATAGAGAGTTTCTGGATGGAGGGGCATGCCCCTTTGGTGCGCAACAAGTGCTGTGCACCTCAAGGTGCCGCAGATTTATAACACGGCAGACGCCTTCAGTGACGTCACTCTCCAGGTGACAGGCTAGCGGCAATGAGGTAGGGTCATCGATCTTCAGTGCCCAGCTCAGCAAACCCAGCATTCTCTCTCAGTTTCTCCTCATTCATTTCTTTCATTTCATTCATTCAATTTCCATTAAAGTCAATGGGGGAAGCAATGCATCCTATTTTGGGCTCTGAAATTGTGGGTTTTCTTTCCAAATTTAGTGAAACCTGCAGGTAGGCAGCATCAGCATAATGAAGAGCACTCCAAGACACCCAGAATGAGGCAATGTGGGCCTCAAGCATGGCATGAACAGCCCAAGGCATCATAACAGGGGCAAAGCAGCTGAAACAGAGGCAAGAACACCCCAAGGCACTATAGGAGAGTCAAAGCAACACCAACAGTGACATCCCAAGGATGCAAAAATAGCACCACCAACGACAATGTCATAAAGTACCCATGCCACCATGAGAGGGGCAAATCAGCATCAAAAGAGGTAGGAACACCCAAGGAACAAGAAAGAGACAAAGCAGCTCTAACAGTGGCAGGAATGTCCCAAGGCATGAGAGAGGGGTAAAGCAGCACAAACAGTGGTATCAACACCTCCATGCACAGAGTGAAGAGTGAGACAGCAAGAGGAGAGGCGACAACACCCCAAGGCATAGAGGGGACAATGTAATAAGCCACACTGAGCCTAATCATGTTTTAGCATGGTTTTTTCAGCACTGACCTTATCCAGCTAAGAAACAAATAAAATAATCTGGGTTTTAGTACTGAAAAAATGCACGCTAAAAAGTCCATGGTCTGATTAGCGCGGGTTCATGCAAATCCCATGTAAAAGAAGGCATTAGCTATTCTCCAGCAATGCAGGGAGGTGTGTTAAAGGGCAGACAGCTTAAATCACATTTTCTTAATATGGGAAATTTAACTCCTGGGTCAGAGCAGGAATAAAACTTAACTCACAGCTCTGGTGGCCATGTTATACTATTGCTATGCTCAGTGTGGTAGTGTCTAGCTGTTCCTACCGCAATGAGCATAGCAATAGAATTACTTTGGCCACTAAATGTGAGTTTATTCCACCATGGAACCAGGAGTTTAATTTTCAGTGTAAGCTCTTGGGCAGGCACCTACAGCTGAATAGATACTGGCATTGTGCATCCTGACTTTGGTGTACTGTTTAACTGTAGGTACCCACCCCAGGGAGCTTACACTTTGCTCAAATAGCTGTAAGTGCCTACTCAGGAGAGCAAATTCTTGCATCTAAGGCCATTTTGGCAAAAATGACGTAAAATCAAAGCTTAAACTCTCTGGGGGGGGGGGGGGGAGCATATACAGCTAGCTTAATAATGCATAATGCTTCTGGGGAGGCATTTAAGGCTGAACAAATTGTCAAAATTTGATGTTCAGCAGAAGGTGCCTTCCCCAGAAAGATTATGCTTTGATTTTCTTGCTATACCTTGACAAAATGGCATTGCATGTGAGATTGGTACTGTGCATCCCAACTTGCAGGCACATTCTTTCGTTCAAATCCATTTTGATAAGAATGGCAAGTAAAATAAAAGAATAAGCTCTCTGAGGAAAGCACCTACAACTAATGAGGATGTTGGGGAGATACTGGCTCCAGAGATGGTTTTCAGGAGTGATGATTCAGATGAACTGAACCGAATCACTGTGAACCTGGAAGATGTAGTAGGCCAGATTGACAAACTAAAGAGTAGCAAATCACCTGGACTGGATGGTATGCATCCTAGGGTACTGAAGGAACTAAAAAATGAAATTTCAAATCTATTAGTTAAAATATGTAACCTATCATTAAAAACATCCATTGTACCTGAAGACTGGAGGGTGGCCAATGTGACCCCAATATTTCAAAAGGGTTCCAGGAAACTATAGACCAGTGAGCCTGACTTCAGTGCTGGGAAAAATAGTGGAAACTATTCTAAAGATCAATATCACAGAACATATAGAAAGACATGGTTTAATGGAACACAGTCAACATGGATTTACCCAAGGCAGGTCTTGCCTAACAAATCTGCTTCATTTTTTTAAGGGGTTAATAAACATGTGGCTAAAAGTGAATCGGTAGATGTAGTGTATTTGGATTTTCAGAAGGTGTTTGACAAAGTCCCTCATGAGAGGCTTCTAAGGAAACTAAAAAGTCATGGGATAGGAGGCAATGTCCTTTCGTGGAATACAAACTGGCTAAAAGACAGGAAACAGAGAGTAGGATTAAATGGTTTTCTCAGTTGTTCTCAAGGCAAACTTTTATTGGAGGTCCCTTCTGTAAAGGCAGCTCATTTTAGTCGAGACGCGAAATCGTGCCTTTCCAGTAATATGGCCGATTCTTTGGAATGCCCTGCCTGATTCACTGAGAGCAAATGAAGAGAGGACCCTTTTTCAGAAGCAGCCGATAGCTTTTTTTTTTGTTTGTTTAGCAGGAGCATAATTACTGGAAGTCATCTTTTGTCCTTGTATAGCAACAGTGTGGAATGCTATGGTATTATGAAGGTGTACTTCTTAATATCGTATCTGAATTGTTTATTCTAGAAAGTTTTAAAAAATGTTTTAACTCTCTGTAATCCGCCTAGCATGGATTCCCAAGACAGGCGGAATGAAAATGGTTGGAAATAAATGAGTAGATAAACCAGGTTTCTGCCAATTGGAACGGGGAGATCCGTCTTCCCAGAGACCTCGCCCTTTCATTTCCCTTTCTCTCTAGCTCCCTTAGGTCTTGCACCTATAGTTGAATCCTGTACGACAGAGGATATTCTCTCTTCCTCTACCCCTTGAGCAGGCTTAGACATCTTCTTGTCTTCTGCCTTTTTATCTCCCCACTCTCTTCACTTTCTACTCTCTCTCCTATGTTATTATCCCTAGGTTCAATAACTATTGGGGCCTAATTCTGTCAGGTCACCCTCGGTTTCCTGCCGTATACCCGCATACCTTTTCTGTAGCCTCACCACCTCCTGGTGCAGATACCTCAGCCACTCCCTTTCCCCCACTCCACTTCCTGCACAGTGTTTCCAGGGGGATCCTTAGGACAAGGCCCCCCTTTCATAAGCTCTGCTACCAAAAATCAGACAGGGGGAGACGATCTTCAAACGTTTCTCACCCGGCTTGTTCAGTCGGACCATTGTTGATGGCCTCTTCAAGATAAGCGTTTCCCAAACCCGCCATGTTCCTGCTTCCACGCTTGCCTAAGGACAGGCGTCTGTAGCATGATCCACTGAAGCACACAGTGAACACTCAGACCCAGTGCTACTATGGTTTTCCACCACCACACCCGGTTTTGGCCGTGCTGCCTGCTTACCCTCACCATCAGTGTGGCTTTGCCCCGCCGTGCTTAGTTTTGACAGGACCACTCCAGCTCTTTCTCCCAAGCCTCAGAGACTAGCTTTTGGCACCCCTTGCAGAGGCTGCCCCTGCTTTAACTATTTATGGGTTTTTTTCCCCTTGGGATCCCCCAGATCCTTTTGAAGCCTCTGTGCTTTCTACTTTTACCGCAGGTCTTACTTCTGCCTCTAATACCTTCCCTCCCCCCCTGTCACTTTAAAAACAGGCATTGTTTCTGCAATTAATACTTCTTCACATATCTCCCCTGTAGTGAACACAGCACTTGTTCCCATTTCTATAGGAGGAACCCCTTCCTTGTGCTTCCACCCCTCACATACAGACAACATTTCCTTACCAGGTGTCCTTATTATATAAGCACTCCACCATACAGCTGAAAACCCAGAACCCCAAGTAACGTTTACTTAAGGACTTCTTTCCTCAACTGCTTCTCCCAAGCTGGTCATCAGAGTCCCCTTTCAAAAGTACTTGTCCAATTCTGCAAGTTTCTTTTTTTTTGTTTTTTTTGTATAAATGTTTTTTTATTAACAGTACGTCAGAGTACAAGCTCACAAACTCAAGAACCATAGTGAAATATAAATCCTGTTCAAGAACCTCTACTGTTAAAACAAAGTACAGCATTCCTTGTAATAGACGAGAGGATTACTCATACTGAATATGCATAACATAATATTGTAAAATACAAACATGTACACTGTTAATTATTAGTTTCGATGGAGAGATGTCTTACACTGGATCACTGCATAGGCCACTGAACCATCCCTTTCCTTCGTTCCCTCCCCCCTCCCTCCCTCATCCCTCCCGATCTGAGGCACTTGTCACTTTGACCAGGTGATATTGAGCTGGCCCGATGTCAGGTAAGAAATAACCTATAGGGACATATAACAAATACATATTAAGGAATAAACACTGTCACAAAAGAAATGTGCATACATAGGCAGAGAGCAAATGTAAGCAGAAAGCTGCATAATTCCTGTACGAGGTTCAAACACCATAGCTAATGTTAATTGTATGAAAGATGCAATCGACTGGATGAAAAACTCCAGTGAATCCTTGTTGGGTTGAAACAGAACTCTCAGTGCTCCACGAAGTCATTCCCTGATACCCAGTTGAAGGATGGGCTATTGAGGCAAAGCCACATTTAAGGGACCAACTATCGGGTAAAGACTTGGAATATACACAAGGAACCTGCTAGTTAGTTGATAAAATCTCAGTTCTCTTTATGATCCTCAGAGCTGTAAATATGGTATTACATCTCCAGATAGAGAGTGTACATAATCCTTCCAGATTAGCTGCATCTGTTATATTGCTTATCTGACCCTTTTTTCATTGTAAGATATTCCATAAGCAACAACTTGTGGAATTGTTGCTTCCAAGATATCTTAAGAGATGGAGTCGGTACTGTCCATTGTGTTAAGATTGCAGATTTAGCTATAAGCAAACTTTTGTCCATCAACCACAGTTGGGTCTCATCTATTTCTAATGTGTTGTCCTCAATTATCCCAAACAACCAGATGTTTGGATGTAGGGGAATAGACACATGCCAGAGCTTATTTACAATGTTTTGCAGATATCCCCAAAACTGCTGTAGTGTGGGACAGGAAAAAAAACAATGAAAGAAATCTGGTATCGGGTGAGAGCATCGTATGCAGAGTCTGTCAGAGGCCACTCCCATGTAATAGGCTCTTTGTGAGCATAGTATGCTTGGTGAAGAAATTTGAACTGCTTG
This sequence comes from Rhinatrema bivittatum, assembly GCF_901001135.1. NCBI lineage: Eukaryota > Metazoa > Chordata > Amphibia > Gymnophiona > Rhinatrematidae > Rhinatrema > Rhinatrema bivittatum. Next base: position 274,862,513 of record NC_042617.1, read on the forward strand.
TCTCTTATATTCACATTTTCCACTATACTGGGTATTCTTTGAAAGCAGTAAGTCATATCCGAAGGCGATAATGAGGCAGGAAGCTATTTGTTCCATTTGGCTGTCAATGTTGATAAATGTAGGTTTGGTAAGAGATCCATTATTGCCTTGTAGAATTGAGAGCATTTTAAAGGCTTTCCATCTAATCCCTTAAGGAAACTATGAATCCCTTGAAATTGAAGAAGATTGGGGTTATTCTTCAGCTCTTCAAATAGAAAATGTCTTAATTGTAGGTATCCATAAAAATCACTGTTAGGAAGTGTGTATATTGACTGAAGCTCCTTAAAGCTTAAAACATATCCCTGATCAGGTCCTTCGCTGATTAGCTGCGATATTGTCTTTAAGCCGTACATATTCCAACGATGAAATATGGCCTGGTCCATCCCTGGTTGAAATAAAGGGCAACTCCAGATTGGCAAACATGCGATAGAGCCAGACGACACTTGGAGAGACTTGCACAGAGCTTTCCATGCCATACGGAAAGGGCGTATAACCACACTGAGTTATATGTTGTGGTAGCAGTGTGTTATGCTCAGGCTTGTGAACCCTTGGGCCGATGGGAGGTATACCTTAGGAGGTGGATCCGTAGGTTCTCCCGTCGGATGGCGAGGCAGAACAGAAGATGTGACTGGCTGACCATCGGCACTGGAGACTGAGGTGGCTGTGGAGGCAGATGAGGAGTCGTGACGTTGAGGAGAAAACTGAGTCTTCGCCACTTGAAGCCCGCTATCCTCCCGGGAGGAACCCGTAGGGACCCGGGCCGCTGGGACTTAGGTGGACCTTTGAGAGGTCAAGGAGTCGTGAGATCGGTGCAAGGGCTAACTGGAGCTTCACCCCTGGAAGCCTGAGGTCCCCCCAGGAGGAGCCCGTAGGGACCCGGGCCGCTGGGACTTAGGTGGGCCCTTGGAAATGATGGTCCAGAAGAAGTCCAAGGTCAAGTGCCAGAGGGTCATCGCTTACCAGTCCGAGGTCACACACCAAGGGATTGCCGCTTGCCAGTTCGAAGTCACACACCAGGAATCACCGCTTGCCAATCCGAAGTCAGGAACCAGGAATCACTAAGACGAGACAGGAACCAAGAAGCAAGGATCCAAGACACAAAAGACTCACCGAAGCAAGCAGACTCAAACAACGCTGGAAGGACGTTGCCAAGTCAAGGAATGAACAGAGGAAGTCTCCTTATATACTTCCTCTACTCTGGCTCATTGAACACAGGTGCAGGCACTTAAAGGGACGAGGTCCCTTTAAATCTAGTGAGGAGGTGCGGCCTCGCACCCAAGGATGGCAGCGGCCATCTTGGATTCCCAGCCCACGGGGGAAGCTGCCCGATGCCGCGAGGAGGGAGCAGGGACGGCTCCCAAGCCTGGTTACCATCGCGGATACTCACGCCGGCGCACGGGGACTACAGGCCTCAGCTTCCCGCGACTTACCCGATGCTGCTGTGGTGGCCTGCCGGTCCAGGTCAGGTAGGGGGACGCGGTCACAGCCGTCCGTGGCCGCGGAACACAACAGTACCCCCCTCTTTAGGGCGCCTCCCCGGAGGCCTGCGCTTAGACAGATGGTCTTTATGAAACTGCTCAAGCAAGCCCCGGTCTAGTACGTTGGCCAATGGCTCCCAGGTGTTTTCTTTGGGGCCGAACCCCTCCCAGGCTAACAGGTACTCCCATTTCTTTCTATGCTTCCGTACGTCAATACCTCCTGGACTTGATAGGTGAGGTCGTCTTCAGAGGCAATAGGATGGGGAGTCGTACTGGAAGGCCAAGATAACACCAGGGGCTTCAAGAGGGAACATAAGTACATAAGAACATAAGAAATTGCCATGCTGGGTCAGACCAAGGGTCCATCAAGCCCAGCATCCTGTTTCCAACAGAGGCCAAAACCAGGCCACAAGAACCTGGCAATTACCCAAACACTAAGAAGAACCCATGCTACTGATGCAATTAATAGCAGTGGCTATTCCCTAAGTAAAATTGATTAATAGCCATTAATGGACTTCTCCTCCAAGAACTTATCCAAACCTTTTTTGAACCCAGCTACACTAACTGCATTAACCACAACCTCTGGCAACAAATTCCAGAGTTTTATTGTGCGTTGGGTGAAAAAGAATTTTCTCCGATTAGTCTTAAATGTGCTACTTGCTAACTTCATGGAATGCCCCCTAGTCCTTCTATTATTCAAAAGTGTAAATAACCGAGTCACATCTACTCGTTCAAGACCTCTCATGATCTTAAAGACCTCTATCATATTCCCCCTCAGCCATCTCTTCTCCAAGCTGAACAGCCCTAACCTCTTCAGCCTTTCTTCATAGGGGAGCTGTTCCATCCCCTTTATCATTTTGGTTGCCCTTCTCTGTACCTTCTCCATCGCATGGAATGTGTTGTGTATCTTGAGTGAAGGCAGTAGACGAAGCTGATATGATACCGCACCAACTTGTCGAATGATGGAAAATGGCCCAATAAATCGAGGGGGCCAATCGCGCTGATGGCAGCTTCAGACAGATGAACTGGGTGCTCAGCCATACTTTTTGACCCGGCCTCAGAGGCGGGTATGGTCTTCGTCACTGATTGGCATACCTATTTGCCACCTGACTGGCTTTGATCAATGCATGCCGTGTGGAAATCCACAGGCGGTGTACCTCGTCTGCAGAGAGTTGGGCTACCGGGGACACGACTGAAGTGGGAACTGGCAGCGGCAGGCGTGGCTGCTTCCCATAGACTATCTGGAATGACGAGGATCCGGTAGCCGTGGAAAGATGAGAATTGAGTGCAAATTCTGCCCATGGCACCAGACTTGCCCAGTCGTCCTGTTTCTCATTTACGTAGATACGGAGGAACTACTTTAAAGTTTAGTTTGTTCTCTCCGCTAGACCGTTGGTCTGCGGGTGGTAAGCAGAAGTATAGTCCAGGGTGACATCGAACTTCTGACAGAGGGCCCTCCAGAATCTGGCAGTAAATTGAGGGCCTCGGTCCGAGAGGATACTTCTTGGTAGATCATGTAGTCTAAAAATGTGCTGGACGAACAACTGGGCCAGCAGTGGTGCGGACGGCAACCCTGGGAGTGGCACGAAGTGTGCCATTTTACTAAATCGGTCGATGACCACCCTTATGACAGTGTTCCCACTGGATGACGGCAGATCAACCACGAAGTCTGTTGCAAGATGGGTCCATGGTTCCAAGGGAACTGGTAAAGGCTGAAGCAAGCCTGGGGTCGAACCTGGGATCCTCTTATGATGAGCACATGACTGGCAGGACTCTATGTAAGACTGGACATCTTTGTTGACCTTAGGCCACCAATAGTATTGGCGGAGGGACTGTAAGGTCTGAGATTGTCCCGGATGACCGGAGCAACAGGAGTCATGAGCCCATGCCAGGACTTGTTTCCGCAAGTACGGCGGAACCAGAGTTTTCCCGGGAGGGATTGTCGTGGTGGTGGACAGTAGGGCACGTGACGGCTCGATGATGAACTGAGGGTCATCCGAAGTCTCCATAGCCTCGAAGACATGTGACAAGGCGTCAGCCTTGAGATTCTTCCCAGCAGGTCTATAGCGAAGGATAAAGTTAAATCGGGTGAAGAATAACGCCCAATGTGCCTGTCGAGGGTTGAGTCGTTGTGCCCGATGCAGGTATTCAAGGTTTTTATGGTCCGTGTAGACCGTAAACTGGTGTTGTGCCCCCTCTAGCCAAGGACGCCATTCTTCTAGGGCCACTTTAATAGCTAAGAGCTCCTTGTCGCCGATGGCGTAGTTCCGCTCTGCCGGAGAGAACTGACAAGAGAGGAAGGCACATGGGCGTAACTTGTGATTTTTTGAAGTCTGGCTCAGAACGGCCCCTACGCCTTCTGAGGATGCGTCCACTTCGATGACAAACGGCCATTGTGGATCCGGATGGCGTAGGCACGGCTGTTGCAGGAACACCTCTTTGAGGCGATGGAAGGCGGCCTCCGCTCCCGGAGGCCAGTTCTTGGGATCCACGCCTTTCCGGGTCAAGGCTGTCATCGGGGCAACGATGGACGCATAATGAGGAATAAAGGATCGATAATAGTTGGCGAAACCCAAAAACCGATGGAGTGCCTTCAGTCCTGATGGCTGCGGCCATTCCCGAATGGCTTTGAGCTTCTGGGGGTCCATACGGAATCCCTCACTGGAGACAATATACCCCAGGAAGGGAAGGGACTCCCACTCAAAAAGGCACTTTTCAAGTTTCGCATACAGTCTATGATCTCTCAGCCGTTGCAATACATGGATGACGTGCTGGCGGTGAGTGGTCAGAGAATCCGAGAAAATTAAAATGTCGTCCAGGTACACGACCACACACTGATACAAGAGATCACGGAGTATCTCGTTCATGGTGTTCTGAAACACCGCTGGAGCATTACAGAACCCGAATGGCATCACCAAATACTCATAGTGGCCATCTCGGGTGTTGAAGGCCGTTTTCCATTCGTCACCCTCCTTGATGCAAATCAGGTTATAGGCCCTTTGGAGATCCAACTTGGTGAAGATCCTCGCACCTTGCAGACGATCAAAGAGCTCAGAGATGAGGGGCAAGGGGTACCGGTCCTTGTCCGTGATAGCATTCAGGCCCCGGTAGTCAATGCAAGGGCGAAGGGTTCCGTCCTTCTTCCCAATGAAGAAGAACTCAGCCCCCTAAACATAAGGCCAAGATGCGGGTGTATAATTTTAGGTCGCAGTGTAACAGGGATATTGGCCAATAAGAGGAGGCCTGGAGGGGATCTTTCCCTGGTTTGGGTAGAATCATTTATAAGCTTTATTAAAGATGGGGGGAATCTTTCTGTATCACGGGCATTGTTAAAGAAGAAAGTTAAAGGGCCTGTTAACTGGCTGCACAAGATCTTATAGTATTCTGCCGTGAAGCCATTTGGGCCTGGGGTCTTATTGCATTTGCTAGTTCTGATTACTCCTTGGAGCTCCACCTCAGACATAGGTCGGTTCAAAAACTCAAGATGGGCAGATGTAAGTTGAGGTAGAACCAGATCCTGAAAAAATGACGCCTCCTCCCCGTTATCGCCTTCCCTGTCTTCCTTGTATAACGATTCATAAAAAAGGCGGAGTACCTCGCATATCTCCGTTGATGTCTTTAACCCACTAATGAAAGCCTTCCGTTGATGTCTTTAACCCACTAATGAAAGCCTTCCTTCTTTTTATGTCCACTAGGCGTGCTAGGAGTTTACCCGATTTGTTGCCATAATGGAAAAAGTGATGCTCTGAGGTCTTTAACGCTTTTTGGGCTCGTAAGTGTAAATGAGCGTTAAGGGTGTTGAGGCAAGCCCAATAAGAGTCTTTACGGGCTGAGGATGGATTCTCCACTAATAATTTCTTAGCTTGTGGCAGTTGAGATTCTAAAGCTAGAATAGTTTGGGGGTTTTTTTGGAAACTATTTTTATTCAATTGAAAAAGTTGAACATCGAACAACAACAATTACATATTTATTTGGTTTTGTTTATGGGTGTCCAAAGCCCCTCTCTCCCCCTCCCCCCTGTCTCTTCCCTCTCCCCCCCCCCTCCTTGTGTCGGTAGCTGGTAAAGAAAGTCAATAGGTGGTAGTGGGTAAGTCCTGTGGAGGATCACAGCCGTAATTCCAGGATGACCTTGATCTGTAGAGGGTAATGTTTCGCCGAGGTCATCATCCCTTGCTGGGCACTAAGGGTCTCTGGTGAGTCCAACTCTAGGAGTAAGGTAAGCAATAAAACCAGCCCAGATTAGGGGAGTATCCACAAATCTCTTTGGCGTTGCCTTCGTAGAAAGAGCATGCTCCATGGAGCAAAGGCACAGCATTTTTCTAAACCAATGATCATAGCTGGGGCTGTGGGGTTGCAACCAGTTAGTCAGAATGATCTGTTTCCCCACCAAACCTGCTTTTTTTTTATAAATAAGCCTTCATATCGGGTTAAGGAGTGGTGGTGCGGGTCAGCCATACCAAACAGCCAAAGATTAGGGTTAAGCGGTAAAACCTTATGTAAAAAGGTTGCGCAGATGGAACTGATCCGTTTCCAAAATTGAGAAATTACCCCACAGTCCTAGAAACAATGGAAGTAATGGCTAGCCGCGTTTGCACATTTGAGGCAGTGATCGGAGTGCACAACTTGCATTTGTTTAGCCCTTATACGGGTGATATAACTTTGCCAAAGAAATTTGTATTGAATTTCCCTCAATATGACATTCTCTGATATCACAGGTAATTCTTTAAAACATTTCTTAAATTCAGTAAATGACCGTGAAGAAAGGTTCCAGGATATCCATTTAGTATATGCCAATTCCACATTTTGTGAGTCATCAAGGTTCATCACTTCTTTACAGTAATAAGAGATGGTAGGTTTTTTAGTCTTTCCCACTTGTATAATGTCCCTTATATTCCGAACCCCTGGGGTCTCCCGCAGCTGTGGTTGTCTGGTCTGTATAAAATGAGTGACCTCTATATATGCAAATTGGTTTGTGTCAGGTATCGCAAATCGTTGTTGCAGTGTATGAAAGGGAAATAAATCCCCTGTTACTTTATCATATAAGTCAGAAATAAGAGTGAGGCCCATTTGATTCCAATGGTGGAAGACTCCTTTCCCTTTTCCCGGAGGAAATAGGTCATGAGCGATAATCGTGAGCAAGGAAGTTAGACGATGCTTCACATGTTCTTTCCTGCAAAACATGAGCCAGGCTTTCCTACACGTATGCAGCAGGTCTTGAGTCTTAATATGATTAGGGAGCATCTGAGTATCGAGTTGCAATAATGGGTTGAGTGACGTTACCCCATACCATTCCAATAAGTGCTTATAAGGGGTGAATGTGGAAGTGGAAAAAAATCCAATCTTTTATATGTCAGAGAGAGCAGGCTAAATTGTACACTGCCAAATCGGGGCACCCCAACCTCCCACTCTCTACCGATCTGGTCAACACCTCCAGAGGTAAGTGGGCATGCTTCCCACACCATAAAAAGGAGCGAAGAGCTTGACGGAAGGTGTTATGGTCTTTTTTTGTGATCCAGAGAGGAGCCACTTGGGTAATAGTACCATCTTAAGGAGCTGTACGCGGCCCATTAACGATAAGGGTAAGGGCGCCACCATTTCAGTGATGCCAACGTGTGATCCAGTAGGAGCTGAATATTGGCTTTATATAATTTATTTACTTGCACTGGGATTTTAATGCCCAGATACCTCAGAGTGTCTGATATCCACTGAAGCTGAAAATTCCGAGGCCAACTATCGTGTAGGAATCCCATAATGTCAGTAGCCTCAGATTTATCAAAGTTGATCTGAAGGCCTGCAAATGACCAAATTGGTTTAGAATATCCAAGACTACAGAGAGCGAAGGTATGGGCTGCGTAAGAAAACCAATAAATCGGCAAAGGCAGCGATTTTAAAAATTTGAGTGGGGCCCCCAAAACCTTTCACCCCCCTGCAGGCATCGATCTTCCGGAGCAGTGGGTCTATGGATAAAATATATAATAGTGAGGACAAGGGGCATCCTTGACAGACTCCTCTCTGGATCTGGATGGCCCTGGATAAATAGTTATTTGCTAAGATCTTTGATGTCGGTTGATCATATAAGAGGGAGATATATTGAAGGAATTTGCCTCTGATACCATATTTTTGCAGGACAGAAAAAAGATAGGGCCAAGCCACGCGATCAAATGCTTTCTCCGAGTCGAGTGCTATAGCCAGGGCTGGAATATTTTGATTTTGGCAAATGTTCATGGCCATAAGGAGTTTAATAATATTCGCATTTGGTTTCCGACCACGAACAAAGCCCGCTTGGTGAGGAGATATCAGCCTGGGCAACAGAATGCTCAACTGTTCAGCCAAAACTTTGGTTAATATTTTTAAGTCGCAATTAAGCAATGATATGGATCGGTAAATGTCAAACTCTGGTGGTTTAGTGTGCCCTTTGGCCTCAGCCCGGGCCCAGACCTTCAGGGCCGAGCCGAGGGTTGACAGTGGCTCCGCATGGCTGACAGGCTGACCCTCTGCCAGGCCTGCAAGCTCCGAAGGCCAACGTCCAAGGATGTTGGAAGTTGAATGGTCCTCCAACCATTCCGAGCCCTTTCAGACCTGCTGCAAGCAGCATGGAGCAGCAGGCCTGGCCTGAGGTTGAGGGCAGACGGAGGCCTTGACACGTAGACAGGACTATGGTCGATGCGGCAGCATCACAGACAAGACACTAGGCAACAGCTTGGTTGATGCGATGGCATCCTGACGAAGACACTTGACGACAGCTGGGTGATGCATCGGCATCACGGACATGACAAGGAACTTGACATCCAAACAGGCAAACACAAGGCATGGACATTGGCACTGTCTCTCAGGGCACCCTACTCAGCCACCCGCTGGACTGAGTCGTGGACCACCCTGTCCCACTGCGCGCCCTACACAGCCCTTGCAGGCTGGTCTCGGACCACAAGGAGAGCGGGACAGCGCAGGAAAGGTCCAGGCAAAGAGGGACTCCAATGACAAAGCCGGTGTCATCCGAAGCTCCCTCTAAGGCTGGCGGGAACAGAGGCTCCGGAGCACAGGGACACTACCCACCTGCAAGCCACCCCATTCTCGGGCATACACCATCTGAGAGTACCGGCTTACAGGAACAGAAGGCTCAGGAGCACCAGACGAAGACGCAGGGAAGAACATCCTGGCAGGAAGACACATCAGGACGTGGAGGAAGACGATCATGATGAGATATCAAACATGGACCGGGACCTCAGGCAAAACACCAAGACAAGAAGACGTGGTAGAAGGCAGACGAGACGAGGAGCTCCACGAAGAACAGAAGACCTTACAAGGCTCTGGCAGGCAGGAGCCTCCAGAGAGAAGTCATGATGATGCAAGGCGAGGAACAGACTGACGAAGCAGCCCTTTAAAGGGCTAAGGCAGGAAGGCCCATCAAAGGTGAGGCCAGCACACTTCCTGTGCCTGGCCCTTTAAATTCAGTGAAGAGGCACGGCCGTGCGCCTCGAAGAAGCAGGAGAGCTGTGCAGGACCGCGGACAGCGGACTGCACCGACGTCAGCGTGCAGAAGAGGCAGGACTGGCCTGAGGCGCAGGCCCAACGTAGGCAGTGGCACCGGCCACTGCGGGAGACCCCGGGGGCGGCTCCAGCCACCACTCGAGCCCGGGGATGCGGCCTTAGCGCCGCGAAGAAGCTGGCAACATCGGGGGCAGTCCCAGCCCCGCAGGAAGGCCGTGGCTCCGACTGCAGAGCAGAAGACGATCCAGGGCGGTCTCTGGGCCGCGTGGCAGGACAGACCGCGGCTCCAGCCGCACCGAAGGCCCGACGGCGGCATCCTGCCGTGTCGGGTGAAGAAAGCAGTGTGAGAAAGGTGAGTCTGCTCACGGGAAACCCGCGGGCAGCAGCGATCATAACAGTAAAACTGTAATATAGGCTTCATTAAACGATGCAGGGAAACATTTTTGAGTCAACCCCGCAGTAAAATAATTGGTCAGTGGAACGTTAATATTATGAAGAAGTATTTTATAAAAATTATAAGGAAAGCCATCTGGACCCGGGGATTTACTGTGCCGCAGTAATAACCTGTGATACCTCAAATGTCTGTATGGACTGATTTAAAAAAGCAAGTTGGGAGGCCGTGAGCGTAGGGAGTTTTAGGTCCTGAAAGAAGGCTTCCACCTCTTCATGGCTTCCTCTCAAATCGTCTCTGTAAAGCGAACTGTAAACTTGGCGAAAAATTTATTTCTGGTATTTTAGCTGTGACCTCTCCTGAATTCCCTTTCAAGTTAGGGATGAACGATTTCTGCCTCTGTAGTTTTGTTAAATTTGCCAGTAAGCGGCTTGGTTTATTTCCAAATTTGAAAAAATTCTGCTGTCCTTTTTGTAAGTAGGCTTGTGCTCTATAATCTAAAAATGTGTTCAATCGGCCAAGGACACTGTAAAATTCTGTTCTAGTACCATCCGTATTTTTCTGTATTAGCGCCTCCTTGGTTCAGCGCAACTGTCCCTCTAATTGTAAAATATCCCGGTTAAGTTGTTTGTTACGAAAATGGACATAAGCAATAATTTTCCCTAAATGAGGTGTACCTACTTGTTGACGGTTATTTTGGGCATAATCCTTCCATTTTTCATGCAAAAAAACCTTAAATTGGACATCATCCTTAAGGTACCCCGGAAATCACCACGGGCGGTTATTCGTAGCCTGCGTTAGGGAAGTAAATTGGATGGAGACTGGGGAATGATCTGATACTGCCTGGGGTTCAATGGTCGCCTCTGCAATATTAAATAATTGGTCCTGTGGGGTCAAGATATAATCAATACGGGACATCGTCTTGTGGGCTCTCGCTGTGTGTGTGTAATCTTTTTAATTAGGGTGTAATATGCGCCATACGTCCATGAGCCCTAAATGTTGACACAGGTAGGCTATGCCTTTTTTCCGTTTCCCAGTAGATTGTCTTTGCGGGGGCGTTTTATCAATTGAAAAATCGTGGACACAGTTAAAGTCCCCTGTTACATAGAGGGAGCCCTGTGTATGTGTATGAAGTAAATTTAAAGAACGCATGGTTATAGGCGTTTGGTGCAAAGACAGTGCATAGAGTAAGCGGTTTAGCATTCCAAATGCCTATTAATATAATATACCTGCCTTCCGGGTCTGTGATGGTTTTTAAGATTTGAAAGTTGGCAGATTTATTGATCAAAATCACTACCCCTCCTTTTCGATGGACCACCGCGGCATATATGCAGGTGCCCACCCATTCCCGCTTAAGCTTTTGACTCTCAAGTTTGGTGAGGTGTGTTTCTTGAATGCCCGCCACCTCAGCCTTCAAATGATTTTCTGCCCTTGGTAGGTGATTTCTCCCTTTTTTTGTATGCCAGCCAGAGGGCCTGTTTATGTGCCCCATTCAGAATCTTGGCTATGACGATATGGAGTCGAGTGTCCTTCGCCTGTCTGGTACCCACTCGGTGCGTTCTTTCGACACATAGGCGGCCCTGCAGGTCCGCTAGGCCCACTGCCTCCGGTAGCCAAGTCTCCAGCAGGGAACCCAGCTCTCTATCGTTAATGTGCTCAGAAAAACCTAGGAAGCGGAGATTCGCCCTTCGTGATCAAATCGATCGTCGATTTTTATCACGCGGTCCTTTAATGTAGTCTCTTGCACTATGACTTTTTCTGTGAGGGCCGCCATTTCGTCCTCTATGGTAGACACCCGCCCCTCGAGCTGTTCGATTCTCGGGCTTACCTCCGCCACTGCATCTCTCACTTCGGCGAGCTGGGACAGGACACTGGCTAGTTTTTCATTAGTGTAGTGGTGATCATATCTCTTATTATGGACACCGTAATCTGTCCCGGCAGTGAGGGTTACTGGTCTCCACCAACTGTCGCCATTTTGGTTTCTGCCGCCTTCCCTTTCTCCTTTTCCTTGTCCTTTTTTGTGCCACACTGATCTCGGATCATGATTTAAAACCCTTGGGAATCTGTGATTTATCCAAGTTTGCATCATGTACACAGTTCAAATCGCCCGCAAAAATCAGTTTTCCCTGTAAATTTGTCAATAGTAAGTTAGTAATATTATATTTATTTATTTATTTATTTATCGAGTTTTATATACCGTCATTCAGTTTCGCCATCACAACGCTTGATCATACACATTTGGAGCATAAATGTTGCAGAGTTATGCATTTTCCCGCCAACGTTCCAAGAATTACAATATACTTCCCTTCACTGTCCTTTATTTCCTTTGTAACTGTTAATGGGGTATTTTTATTCACCAATATCGCTACTCCACCTTTCTTCCCCTTAGCAGGAGAGAAATGACAGGCCACAGCCCATTCCCTGCACAGCTTGGAGCTCTCCATCTCATTTAAATGCATCTCCTGAAATCAAGCAATATTAACCTGAAGGCGCTGTAGGTGTTGAAATATTTTTTTACGCTTTATGGGTGAACCTAGCCCATCAGTATTCCAGGAAATAAATCTGGTTATTTTTTAAATATACTGTGTTATCAGCGGATAAGAACTGGTATAGGGGTTGGGCTCCCAGCCTAGCCCCCCCCCCCCCCAATCTTATATACTCTGTCTCCCTCCAGGTATTCCTTCAGTCGTGTCCAATTTCGTAGATAGTAGCCCCCATAAACAACTGATCCATAGCGTGAGGTAGTGTAATTGCCCCAATCCCCCTGACCATCCCTTCCCCCCCAAATATTCCCCTCAAATACTGTAAGACTTGATGAGTCTTCCCTGGAGATCATTTTGAATGTGTCTGGGCAACACATCCCTCACCCACCACCATTTACCCACAGAATACTCTTGGTTTTGGAATCCACATGATGTCACTTGTTAATCTTGATTAGAAACTTAGTAGCTGCTTCCAACGATTCATAGGTGGTCCATTTTCCCCCATAGTTTACACGAAGTGTAGCTGGAAATTGTAAATCAGCGTGCTGCATAGAGGGACGAAAGATCTTCTTAGCGCTGCCACCCTCGCCGAGTAGTCGGGAGCCAGCCGGACCAGAGATCCTTGAAGCTGCAGATTCTCATGTTTACGCGCAGCCTGTAAAATGCCCTGTTTATGATGGTAGTTCAAATGTTTGGCTATGATTATGCACGGTCTCATTTGGCCTGCAGCTTGTGCTCCCAGGCGATGATCTCATTCAATTTCCAACTTCACCTTAAGCTCCGGGAGGCCCAGCGTGTTGGGCAGCCATTCCAGTAGCACTTGCCGCAATGTATTGTCTTCTATCGTTTCCGGTATTCCCAGAAACTGTATGTTGGATCGTCTTGCATGATTTTCAAGGTTGTCTATTTTTTCTGTTTGATCTTTCAGTATTTTTTCCATAGTAGACACCTTGGTATTTAGCGACAAGACTTCATCCTCCAGAACTGACGTTCTCCCTTCCACTTGGTCAAGCCGCGGCACATATTCAGTAATGGTGACCTGTAAGGAGGTGAGTTGTTCCAAAATGCCTGTTAGCTTACCATCCAGGGCATTAATTACTGCTTCTTTAACTTCCACCATAGTTGGATGCAGCTGTGTGCTCGATTTAAGGCTTTCTCCGGTCTGGGCCTCTGCCGTCGCCATCTTGCCTTCCGGCCTGCGCGGTTTTTCTTTGTCCCTTTTTGCTAATTTTGCCAGCATAACAGTGGGCGATTTTTGCATAAAATTTGTTATTGACATATGCAAGCCAGCTGAGCGGGTCTCAGAATTCCAAACGTGGCCAGTTCAATCAGATGGTGATGGAGAAAGGGATGCGGTGTCCAGAGCTAGCTCAGATGCGTCTGATCCAGCTCACCATATCACGTGATCCCCCCCCCCCCCCTCTGCAAGTTTATTTATGCCTTAGAGTCTTTTTCCACACACCCCAGTATAGCTGCACTGTATCTTTTTACTCCTATTTTTCTGCTCCAAATGCTTCTATGTCTGCTGCTCTGCGCTCCACGGTCTTCCATCTAGGCACAGACCTAGGGAAAGAGAAGCAAACTCCAAGTGCCAACTGGTAGGAAAACTCTGCCATGCAACACGGCAATTCCCCAACTCCTGACTTCTAGAGGTTAGGTAATGCCTTTCAGGGCTCCACCTGCTCTCATTGAACACCAGCCAACCACCTGCCCCAGGTACACTTACCAGAGGGAAGAAAAATATAGGCCTTTCGAGCTTTCCACAGCTCATACTGGGGCCGATGCAAAACAGTGCACTCAGCCGAGTGCACTGTTTAACCCGCTGTCGGACGTGGGTTAAATAGGCTCTAATCCACCCCCTAATGCAATAGGGGGGTTAGCACCCATTTAACGTGTGTCCAATGCGGAGTGAATGAGTTAGCGCTCATAATATGCAAATACATGTGAATGAGGCTATTACTCATTCACTCCAAATGCAGGTGTTAATAGCTGAGCGCACTGAAAAAAGTACAGAAAAGCAGAAAAAACTGCTTTTCTGTACTTTTTTAAAAATTAAAAAAAAAGAAAAAAATCCTCTGCTGGCCGCTTTGAAGACCGACGCCGATATGCTCGGCGTCGGTTTTCATAACCAGCCGGCTGCAGTTATGAAAACTGACACCGAGTTTATCGGCGACCTTAGGAGGCGCTAAGGTCATGCAAGCGACCCTAGCACCTCCTTGCTAGCACGATCCCTAATTTGCATATTGCATGGCGCCCCCCCTTAGGGGCACCATGCATGCGTTAAGAAAGCGGGCGCCAATAATAATATTGCATCGGCCCCACTGTCTGGACAGCTCTTGCTGCTTTCCAGGCCTTGCTCTAGCTCTCCTTAATCTGGTCGGGTCTGGTCGCTGTCTTTATTACCTCCTGTTCCTGCAGGGTATTCACTGGCAGCTTTACTTGCAGGCCACGCCCTGTTCAAGACAGTCTTTCTGCACAATTATTTCTCTTTTTTTTTTCTCATGTGATAAAGGGAAAAAAAAATCATGCTTCACCAGCACTAACTTATTTATAGCTCTGCCTAGGCAAGCGGAGTTGATCCCCTTACTTGCCATGGTACATTTAAAACTACTTTTGCTTTTAGGCTCCAAGTCATTCTTTCCTGCATTAAACACAAACTTTCAGCATTTAAATACTGTGCTCCCCTGAACCACAGTCTTTTAAATTGGTCAGTGCTCTATATGCAGGGCCAGTGCTAGTTTTTTTGCTGCTCTGTGCACGGTTATTTTTTACATTGGGGGTACTAGCTAATAACCTCATCAAAATGGCATTTACATATGATGAGTGCTATTAGCTATGAGTTGGTTTGGACCTGCATTTGGGATGCACTGATCTCCTTATTGCATCAGGGGTTATAGATGCGCGTCCAAAACGTGCATCCAACCGCGGGTTAAACTGTGCGCTAGCCTGAGCACATGATATTGCATCAACCTGGTAATTAAGAGCTGGAGAAGTATGTGAAGTTCTTGTGAGAGTCTAAGGTTCCATGATTTCCCAAGGATAATCTCAAGAGATCTGCAAGGCCTGCTCTAGTAAGGAGTAATTTTCATGAATCAAGTTGTTGGAAATCTAATAGATCTTCAGGTGGTCAGCAAACCAGGCCTTATAGCTGGTTTCAGTCCTTTCATTCCAATAAAAGAGGAGGAACCAAGGAAAGGGGATCTGCTAGTGCTCTAGGTTCCAGAAGCGCTGAATGAAGGTGTATGGGCCCAGCCTTCAGGGGTAATAGGTGGGAGGCTCTCAGCCTTTTACCTAAAGTGGGTCCAAAGAACTTCAGATCAATGGGTCCTGGATGTGGTGAAGGAGGGATACACCCTAAAGTTTTCCCATCTTATTTCAAATGTTTTTATAATGTCCCTTTATCATTCCACTCAAAAAGGAGAAGTGCTTTGTGTAACTCTCAAGCATCTTTTGCCATTAGGAGCAGTTGTTCTGGTTTTGGTTTCTCAGATAGATCAAGGAAGTTCCAGAGAAGGAGGGAACATTTCATCCTATTTTAGATCCGAAACAGATCAACAGAACATTGAAAGCTGGAGCGGAGTATAGTTTGCCACATCTCTCAGAAGTGAGAAGAAACTTGCTCAGGTACTTAAAAGTAACTAATGATTTTAGAAAGTTTGATTATCTTATATGTGTTGTTCAGTGGGTCGAGGAGAGGTGAGTCAGCTTCCAAAGCTTTGTTAGCCTACATGGATACGTGTTTGGCTCTTCCTAAGAGGTTGAAGGCTCACTCTTCAGGAACACAGGCAGCATCGTGGGTTGAGCTTTGTTTGGTGTTGGTGGATATTTGTAAAGCAACAACTTGGTTGTCTTTGCATTCTGTTTCACAGTATTATCAGTTGGATGTTTGGGCCAGTTGGGTTGGCAGTCCCGCCCATATAAGGAAAAGCTTGGGAACTTCACACACATCGGGCTGGATGGTGAGGAAGGAGAATTTTACTTATACCTGATAATTTCTGTTCCCTGAATCCAGCCAGACCAGTCCAGAACCCTCCCTGACTGCCTATTTATATTCTGCTGTGTGACTATATTGCCTTGTTTTTCAGTGGCTCACACTGAGAGAGTTGTTGGGCGGGACCAAGATTAACAGAGTTATGGTTTTCATTTTTCGGGTGAGTAATCAGTTACGATTTCTCATAAGGTTCTTTTCTTGTTATCCTTTTCTGCTTATTTCCTAGAAGACTGGTTCTAGGTGGGGAATTTGTCTAATTTCTTTTTATTTTGTTACATAGAATACTGGCAGCTTGAGCACAGCACAGGACTTTATATTGGCTGATGTCAACAGACCTGTTGTTTTCCGACAGTGACCCAGATTTGGAGGTAAAATGCTGGGCTCGATGAACCTTGGTCTGACCCAGCATGTCACTTATGTTCTTATCTGCTGGTTGGGGAGCATAACCCATACATCTGGACTGGTCTGACTGGATTCAAGGAAAGGAAATTATCAGGCAATATTACATTTCTCCATTGAACTATTCCCTCCCCTTCTGTCCCTAGACAACTCTTATCCTACTCCTGCCCTGCTGAGTATTGATTTGAAAATGGTGCTGGCCTCAGAGGTCCATATTCAAAGTGGTATGTCTGTCATTTTCCACAGCATCAACCATCACTGTTATATCCAGGTAAGTTTTCTGCCAGATAAAACTTTCCCAGATAAATCAGAGGCATTCCTCGGGGAGCTGGCTTATACCCAGATAATGCTGATATTTAGTGTTATCTGGATAAATTATCCAGGTAAGGCTGGTTGTGCCAGAGAACAGTCCTAAAGATATTCAGATTACCCTATCTGGATAACTTACCCACTCCTTCGCTGCTGAAGATGGATCTCATTATTGTTAGTGGTGGGAAGACTGTGGATTGGAGAGGGTGGGGAACTGGGTTTGTTCTAAAATTGTATTTTTTAACTGGGATGTTTTAGACTTGTTTTGGATTGCTTTGATTATGACTTGTATTTTATACAGTATATGTTTATATTAATTGTAAAGTTGTTTTGTATTGAATTGTATCATTTTGATTACTTGTCATCTGCTCTGAGCAGGATCGGATTTACCAATAGGCACAGTAGACAAGTGCCT
Organism: Rhinatrema bivittatum; assembly: GCF_901001135.1. Taxonomy (NCBI): domain Eukaryota; kingdom Metazoa; phylum Chordata; class Amphibia; order Gymnophiona; family Rhinatrematidae; genus Rhinatrema; species Rhinatrema bivittatum. The sequence continues at coordinate 274,879,506 of NC_042617.1, forward strand.
ATGGGCAGCTGCCCTGCGCTGTGTGAATCCCTTGTTTTATGCTATCATCTGGAGCACTGTGCCATCTTGTGAAGGAGGGCAGCCAGGGAAGACAGGGGTATAAATCCACTGCTGGCTTTGAGCTATCTTTTGACTGAAAAAGTAGGATGTAAAGCAAAATAGAAATAGATCATGATATGAGACTCAAAGTCGGGTATGCTCAGGAGTAATATATTTCTCCACAGAAAGGGTATGAAGGCATGGAACAGCCTCCCAGGGGAGGTGGTGGAGGCCAAAACAGTAACAACAATTCCAGAAAGCCTAGGGATAAGCACAGAGAAGCCATAGCTGCTGGGACATGAATGCAAAGCTGGCGATCAAGTGGATCCTTGGTATTACCACAGGAGGGGAAAATGGGCGGAGTAGATGGGGGCCTTGTGTTCTTTTATTTACCATCATAATCTCTGTGCTTATGTATTTTAGAATCAAGAAGACAGCGAGAGGCAGATAATCAGCACCATTTGTCTGGATAAGTTCATTCTTAACCGACCAAATGATGGGATTTGAAAATCTTGTCACGCTGATTGGCCCCAAGTTAGATGAGTAACTTATCCAGCTAAAGAGTTATCTAGCTAACTCGGGAGCAGGGCAGGGATGTTCCCGGGCTAAGTTAACTGGATAAATGCCGATTTTCAGAGTTATCTGGCTAATATAGCTGAATAACTTTAGGATAGCTGAAGAACTGACCTAAAATTAGCCGGGTAAGTTTTTTCCGGCTAACTTTAAAATAGCCAGGGATATTCAGCAGCACACTCACGCTGCTGAATATCCCTGCAAAGTTAGCTGGATAAATTTATCTTCTTAACTTTGCTAGCCAGACCGCAGCTGAATATGGACCTCTGAATATCTGGGAGAGAGTAATAACTCATGCAAGAGTCTGTGGAAGAATGTATTAAGCCATTTACACATAACGTTAATATAAAAGAATCATCCACACATGCAGCAAGATTATATTTATACAGCGTCCTCTGCGGAGAGCCCCTGTGTTGAGCCCTTGTGTTGTACTGTTGTGTTTGCACTGACCCCATGCTGATATCTTTTCCTTCAGGGAAGAGTTGACTGAGCTGGAGAATGCCATGGTGACAATCATGAAGGTGTTTCACCTGTACTCTGGGCACCAGTGCAAGCTGAAGAAAGCGGACCTGAGAAAGCTAATTAGCAAGGAGCTCCCACAGTTCATCCAGGTGAGACTTGGGTGCGTTGATAGGTCTAGTCTGGCAAGACTCAGGAAGGCAAGTAAGAGCCTATGCCAACCTGCAGAGAACTTCCAGGGTAGTGTCATACAGAATGGGTGGATAAGTGTCATGGCTCATTGCCATGCTGTTAAGTCAGATCTCCAACTTCCCCCCTGCCTAGACAGGACTCCAGAGCATACTGTCTGAGAGCCCAGAGCAGGGGCTAAGCTCATTTCCTTAGGGTCCAGAGCAAGGGCCTGAGTGCACTGCCTTGGGGATGCACATGAGCTCTGCTTCTTGAACATCACCTCAGCACTGTGCAAGGTGCACTGCTGCTCAACAGTATTTTAACATAGTTACGTAGTAGATGACAGCAGATAAGGACCAATTAACACACCCTGTCTGTGTCCACTTGTTCCCATCTGTGCTTACACTGTTTCTACACATCACTGCAGGAAATCCAAGACCCCCAGATCCTGGACCAGCTCATCGCAGACCTGGATATCAACGGAGACTTGGAGATTGACTTTCAGGAGTACTCCACCCTGGTTGCCATGGTGACGGCCGCCTGCCAGCAGTTCTTTGTCCAGAAGGAAAGCGAATAGTTGTCTACAGCCCAGAGAAGCAGGCTTTGTCATGAAGACAAAGAGTAATAGGCCATAGAGGGAGGATTCCACATACAAGATCACCTTTCTTTCCCCCAAACCAAATCACCTTCCATTGAAGACCCAGGCACTCACATTGAGGACTCCCCCAGGCAACCCCACTCCACTTCTGCCAGACTCCTCAGAGCCCCGGGCTCCCGGCAGGCACACTGCTCCCACCTCTCCACCCTCTCCTTAGAGCTGAGACTCCACCTGGCACACCTTTCCACCTCTCACTTTCTCCTCCTCATTACTGAGGCTTCCCCATGCACACTCCTTCCTTCCTCCGCTATCCAATTCTTCAGGTTAGCAAATTACAAATGTACCTTTTACCGCCCCTCCCCCTCCCCCTCCCCCCTCCATCTCTTGACAAAATTCTCAGAAACGATTAAAATGGCCTGGCTGAAGATGGAGCTGGTACTGCCCAGCAGAGCCTCTCAAGCAAAACCTTCACTGTTGTGCAAGGAGGAGTCTGTGAGCAGTTAACGGGCGCTGGCATTTCACTCGCTCCCTACACACCCTGCCTTCATGCAAGCCCTGGCTCTGCTCCTTAACGGAAGACTGTGGTGGCAGATGGGGCCCATCTAGTCCCAGTTTCCTTCCTAATTAACGAGACTGTGGACTCCAGCTGGTCCCCAGCTTTCCCTTCGCTTTCTCACAAATAAGGCTCCTCTCTTCCCTGTCCCGGGCTTTCTTGAAATCTGTTACGGCTTTTGCCCCACACCTTCTCCACTGGGAAGCCCTGCCCTAAGGTTACCCAAGAGTCCTACTCCCTTTTTGCGTCACTGTAATATCTCATTCTAGAACTTCGTTTTCACTGGAAAAAAAAAAAAAGTTTGCTTCTTGTTTGATTGATACTTTGAAGTAATATGAACATCTCTATCTTATCCCCCGTCTCTTGTCTTCTACTCTAGGATAAGCATATTCTGGCCCTTAAGACTCATTTCAGAGGGCTTACGTTGCAGACTCTGCACCATTTTTGTCAGCTCTTCTCTGAACTGCCCCCTCCTCCGTCTGCATCCTTTGTAAGGTGGCAGCCTCCACAAACTGGGTGCAGCACTTCAAATGCGGCCTTGCCAATGATTTATGCAAAGGCATTACCACCACCATGTTCCCCCCTGGCTTTACCTGTCCCTAGGTATCCCTGGTAATTCCTCTGGGCTCCGGCAACTGCCCTGCCACATTGTGTTGTAGTCTTGGGATCATCAGATGCAGTAAGCTTGCGGCACATCTCAGTATCTCAGCCCCACCCCTCCCCCACCATTGTGTACTATGCCTTTGGAGTTCTGTGGCTCAGATGCAGGATGTTGCACTTTCCCCCCCCCCCCCCCCCCCATTTAATCTTAGCTGCCAAGCACTTAACCATTCCTCAAGCTTTCTTGGATCACTCTTCATTTTATCTGTTCCATGTGGAGCATCCACTCTGCTGCCAGCTTTATCGTCTGCAGAAAGGCAAACCTTTCCTTCCTACCGCTATGCAGCATCACTTTATAAACATACAAAGCAGCACCCGCCTCAGGACCAATCCCTGAGGTGCTCCACTGCTCTCCCCTCTTCCCTTGGCATGAACCTCATTTACCACCAGCCTTCTGTTGCCCATCACTCAACCTGCTTCTAAGTTAATCAAGCACCTTTGAATGCACCCCTAAACTGTCTTTAAGCCTTCTGTAAGGGGACTATGTCACAAGCTTTACTAAGAACCGTTATCCAGTATTCATCCCCGATCTCATTCTCTGGTCTCCCAGCCAAGGAAATTGACCTCCACCTGGTAAATCCATGCTGCCTTGGAATCTAGAACCCACTGGATTAATAATTTTCCACTATCATTTCCTTTAGATGTGGCTCCAATAATTTACATGCCACAGAGATCAGACCAACTGAGCTGTGGTTACCAGTCTCTTCTCTATTTCCATTTTCATGAAGAAGGATGACATCTGCCCTGTCAGCGGAGCTGCCAGAGCCGTTCTAAGCTTCTTTGATATCCTCCAACATATCCCATCTGGCCCCAATGAATTGTCCTCTTTCAAATGCTAGCTCCATGCGAACGCTCTTTCTAAATGAATAGTATCTCACCCTCTGCCACAAGTACCGCTGTCATCCATTTGTGGACCTTATCCAGATCCATCATTGGTGAACACTGGACACAAGGATTTGTTCAGTATTTCTGCTTTACCTTTCACACCCTCCACGCCTTCCTCCTTTTCTCCTCTCGGTCTTACAATCCATCCTTTGCACTTTCTTCTTTCATGGGCACACCTGAAAAAAAAGCCTTTTTCTTTTATCCTCTTTGATCCACAACGGACTTTTCTGCCCCCCCACCACTCCCCAGGAAGGCCTGGGGATAAATCAGCCACAGTGCTGGAGGGGTTCACCTCCTCTAGGATGCACCTCAGTGCCACTGGTTGGTTGACACGGCCGCTGTCGCAGCAGCTGTTTTCTCTTCCTCCCTGGGCCTGTGGATGTGGCCTTTACAATGCATGGCTGTCCCCATCAGATAGGACATCAGAACCTGGATCCTCTCTGCCAATCCCTACATGAGCTGATAGTTTACAAAATCCCCAACAACATATCCATTTGTGGGTTGCCTGCACTATGGCAGATTTATCCCACATCACAGGTCCTAGGATAAAAACACTGGACACAGCTCACATTACAAACCAGTGTCAACTTTTTTTTTTTTTTTTTTAATAATTTACAAAGTGTAATGTCTGGGCATTTTGCCATCATGAAACACTTTAATAAATACAAAGCAGACATCGGAGAGAAAGGGCTAGCTCCCTCACAGAGACCCTGGTGCAGGTGAAAGATGAGTAGCTGACCCCCTGTATGTTCCGTTAATGGGAGCTCTTCCTGTACACAATGCCCAGCGTCCATCCTCCCAGCTTGCAAGGGGATTCTTCCCTCTGTGGCTCCCCCCCCCCCCCCCCCGGAGTCTGAACAAAGAAGGGCTATGGCATCCGTGAACACCAATCTCATCCCTTTCCTTACATAAGGAAGCCAGAACCTGGGAAGAACAATGAGGAGGGGGACGGGGGAACAGTATTTCATCACGTCACTTTTCCTCACAGATGGAAAACGACTCTTACCAGCATAATGTTGGTCACCTCTTCCTATCAGAGATTCAGTCTCATGCTATTCCAGTTTATGCTACCAAGCAAGTCATCAGTCATGTACATTAGTGGGTCTCACCACTTCTCCACCCCCACAAACAGAGCAGATCCCCAAGCAGCCCTTCTAGTAGCTTTTAAAAGCGGACCTCCTTATAGTCATGTTACAGAGAGGAGAAGTAATGAATCCCAGTGAAAGACATTGCTCCCCATCCTGCCCCAGAATGAATCATTTATAAAATGATTACTTTTTTATGCCCGTACGCTGTTCAAACACTGGAGGAGATGTGCTAAGGCTGGATGAAACTATTGATCCGTGGGTTTCAGAACACCGAAGGTTGCCCAGCTGTAAAAGCCTTTCCTCTAGCTCCTTCGTAAACTCCCAGCTGCCCGGTACACTGTCTGTGTGAGAGGGAACTGCTGCTCCTCTCACAGCTCCATACTTGGCACTGCTGTAACCATACTGCAGGAAGAGACATTGCGAGAGCTGCACTGCGCTTCACTGGGGAGAGGGGGGGTTGGAAACTACACCAGGAGCACGGCTCTTAGTACTTTGGGTACAAGGGGATGCTGCTAAGTTCTTCTACATGAGGGTGGTTGTGGTGCAACTTTATTGGTGCAGTCAATGTTATCCATACAACGTAGGCCCCGGGAAATGAAACTGGAGGGAGCGCAGGGGGGTAAGGCACTTGGTCTAAGAATAAAGAGCTGCAGTTTGTTCCCTGAGCAAATTTTTCCACCCCAGGATGTTTTCCCACCCAAGACATGACCTGCAGTGATACTTTTACTGTATGCCACATGCTCAGAGACTGAAAACGAATGCACAGCAAATAAACTGAGAAAAAGCTTTTAATTCCAGTGTGTTTAATCGCCTCTCAGCAAGTTCACCCTCTCTCCCTCACCTTTCCCATTTCCTTCAGCTCTCCCCCCTCAGTCATCGTATATCCTTCAGCCCTCCTTTACCTTTCAACTAACCCTTCTCTCTCAGCTTTCCTCCTCCCATCAGCTCTCTTCCACCAGTTCGGTCTTCCTGTGCTGCCACTGCTAATGCCCAGGACAATGTCTCAGAGTAGGATACTTACTGACAAGGAGCCAGTTGCAAAAATCACAACTGGTATCCCCGTTTTTGCTTCTGGCCTATACGCATCTCCAGCCCTGTGCACATCTAGCAGTGCTATAGAAGTAGTAAGTAGTCACAGAGGATGCATATCCCCAGGCAAAATAAGCATGGTAAGAGTTTGGAAAGCTCCTCCAACAATATCAAGTGCTGAAAGTATTTCAAGTGCTGCTTTGCTGTTTGTCATTAGAAATCTGCACTAGTAGCAATCAGCCTCTCCTATAAATATTGGACACAGACTACAGAGCTGTAGTGGGACCACACAGTAAGAGATTCTTCCAAACCTCCAACTACAAAACCAATCATCGCAATGATTTAGGAAAGTTTGGTGTGGACAGAAAACTGGGAGAGGGCTGGGATTTTACGGCGGCTCGGAGAAGGGACTGCAGATTTTTCTAGGGCCCCCTACCAACAAGCCTGTTACTCGGTGTCCCTCAGAGGTCGCTGGATGAGCCCCTTAAATACTGGAGTTGGGGAGGCAGTAAGCGCTGGGATAGTTTGCATTCTGAATACAGCAAATTTCCACACGTTAGAGGCTCTGAGCTCCTGTTTCAAAAGTCATGCAAGATGGGGAGATGAAATGTCCCCTCCAGGCACCATTAAACAGCCATAAGCTGCGACTCCAGGATGAAGGGTACCGTTCTTATACCAGGGGAAGAGAAGGAAGGGTGCATGTCTTATAGTGAGGGGGAGAAGCACAAGCAAAGTTTATCTTTTATAACAGCTGTATCCCAAAGCGCAGAGCAAGCAAGGGCAAAAAAGTGCAGCCCCCCCCCCTCTAGTACGGAAAACAAGGCAGCAACTGTTTGTCAGCTAGCACACCGCCCCCGCTCGAGGTGAATGTGAATGGTGAGAAGATGACAGGCATTAATAGTTTCTTTCGGTGAGGGTTTGCTCTGGATCCCCGGGTTGAACGACTGAGGGGAGGTCCTGGGGCCTTAGGCACAGGATCTGGACAGCAGCAGGAAGACGCCGCATCAGCACAAAAGGTTCACATTCCTCTGCCCCTGACCACAGTTGCCTGCTCAGCCGTCCGTCTGACTGGGCAGAAAGGTAAAATCCACGGTGCCCCCCAGGAATCTTCGCTTGAAGTTAAACCCCCTACCCAAAAAGAGAAAAGTCCTTGCAGGGGGGGCCCCCAAGCTGTGTCGCAGGGGCTGAGGGCCTATGAAGCGCTGTAGGAATAGCTTTCACTCTCCTTCCAGTTCGTCACCCACTCTTTCCTCTGAATGGTCCCCGTCTTCTCTTCCTTGTAGAGCCGGCGGTCCTCGCGTGGGATCTTTACTGCGTGGTACTGCGGGACTTTGTTCTCCTGGTAACGGGTCCGCTTGAAGAAGCCGCACTGAGAAGGAATGGGAAATTCAGAAAACTTGTTTAAGCAAAGGAGAATAAAGGAAAATGCCGACTTACTGTTTGCTCTTCTCGCGGAATCAGCATTGTCCCCCGCATGATCCATTCTGTGACCTCACAGTCTGGTGCCTGAGACCTCACAATTCACCTCTGCCCGGGGGGAACACTAGAGAACATGTGGCCAGAAAGACCTGAGATACCTGCTCTCTGAGGAATAAGCCAAAATCCAGCAAACCCTGCACGCAAATACTTATCCCAGTGGTAAATCAGGCAAATGAGAAGGGGTTTTTGTGACATCACATAGTTTCAAAAGGTCCAAACAGGACCCTCCATCATCACAGACAATGGCTGCTGGACTGATTGACAGTGTTGCCAATTTTGCAATTTTGTTGCTATATTTGGCAAGTTTTTCAAGTGGATGGAGATTTTAGAAATATGAACATGACAGGGAGCTAATTTTGCTGTTTTTAATAAATTTGGTGACATATTTGGCAACTTTCTCACATTTCTAAAATCTCCATTGGATTCTGTACTGACTGAACAGAACTAAAGGCAAAAGTGTTTTACAATACCCCAGCCTAGAGTTTCCCAATGATGTAGACATTATACCTAACAGTCCCACGTAGGAAGGGCCCTGCTGCCAGACTGTGTAGGATTCAGCCAATGGGAAAGTGCCAGGAGTGTGAGAAGTTGAAAGCAAGCTCTAATCTAGCGACTGGAAGGGAGACGACCAATCCCTATGCTGTGCTAGAGAGGTTTAAGTGTGAGCTGGCTAGGCTGAACTCAATGGGACAGAGCAGGGGGATACTCGTTGAATGAGCACATGAGCAGCAGAGTGTGTGTCTGTGTGTGAGAGAGTGAAAGTGTGTGTGTGAGAGAACACGTGAGTTTCTGTGTCTAAGAGAAAGCACGACTGTGAAACACACAGCTGCCCCCTGCCCCTGATCTTCGAGTGACTGGATCTCAAAAGGTTCCAGCTATTCTGGTACCAACACAGTTCTAGCTACCTTTTACACAATCTGGAGGCTCTTCTCAGTGGATTTAATGACTTTATTCAAGTAGGAGTTGGCAATAAGAACATAAGAAATTGCCATGCTGGTCAGACCAAGGGTCCATCAAGCCCAGCATCCTGTTTCCAACAGAGGCCAAACCAGGCCACAAGAACTTGGCAATTACCCAAACACTAAGAAGATCCCATGCTATTTATTTATTTATTTATTTATTTAAAGCTTTTTTATACCGGCATTCATGATAAAATCACATCATGCTGGTTTACAGGAAACAGGGGAGTGATAACATTGAACAAAAAACTGGTGTTGATAGGTAGAGAAGAAAGTTACAATAAAACAAGGGAAATTAGAACTTGGAGAAGAAGAAGAGTAGCAAGAATAATTTAGGCCATAACAATGAAAAGAATAAATTGAATTAAATTAATTACATAGTGTTAAAATTAATTACATAGTGTTGATGGGAAATTTACAAGTGGTTGTAGTATGTCTGGAGAAAGTTATGAGAGTCCGTTGTGATCGTCAGATGTGATCAGGAAAGGCTTGCCTAAACAACCATGTCTTTAGCCTTTTTCTGAATGTTGGTAAGCAAGGTTCCTGTCTGAGGTCAGGGGGGATGGTATTCCATAATGATGGTCCAGCGATGCAATTAATAGCAGTGGCTATTCCCTAAGTAAACTTGATTAATAGCCATTAATGGACTTCTCCTCCAAGAACTTATCCAAACCTTTTTTGAACCCAGCTACACTAACTGCACTAACCACATCCTCTGGCAACAAATTCCAGAGCTTAATTGTGCGTTGAGTGAAAAATAATTTTCTCCGATTAGTCTTAAATGTGCTACTTGCTAACTTCATGGAATGCCCCCTAGTCCTTCTTTTATTCGAAAATACTACTAAAGAACCAGAAGGCCCTAAATCTACTAAGGACAGAGAGTGGTGTGCATCTAAGGGGGCCGATGCAATACAGTGCGCTCAGCCAAGCACACTGTATAACCCACAGTTGGACGCGGGTTAAATAGGCGCTACTCTATCCCAATGCAATAGAGGGATTAGTGCCTATTTAACGCGTGTCTGATGCGGAGTGAGTGAGATAGCGCTCATCACATGCAAATATTACTCATTCACTCCAATGCAAAAAAATAAATGTGCGTCTCAGACACACATTTATTGCTCAGATATTAACGCCTGCCTGGAGCTGGCGTTAATAGCTGAGCGCATTGAAAAGAAGTACAGAAAAGCAGAAAAAAACTGCTTTTCTGTACTTCTTTAAAAGTTAAAAAAAAAACAACTCAGCTAGCCGCATTGGCCAGCTGCGTTATGAACACCGACGCCGATAAACGCGGCGTCGGTTTTCATAACCGGTGAACTGCAGTTATGAAAACCGATGCCGAGTTTATCAGCATCAGTGTTCATAACCGGCAGACCACCGGTAACCGCAGGATCGTGTTAGCAAGGAGGCGCTAGGGTCGCACAAGCGACCCTAGCACCTTCTTGCTGGCGCAACCCCCTAATTTGCTTATAGCATGGCGCCCCCCCTTGTGGGAGCCATGTGCGTGTTAAGAAAGCGGGCACTGACTTTTCAGTGCCTGCTTTCCGTATTTTTTATAGCATCGGCCCCAAGGAAATTAAAATGGAGGTGACGTTTGATGCATCACTATTCTCTTTACTTCAAAAACAGCAGATGAATTGGAGGTAAAGACTTCCATGTTGGAAGGCAGTGTAACACTACTACAGGTGTATTAGAATATTTAGGGACAGTGGATGTGCAGGGATAGTAGCTAGCGCTATCAAGTGATATATATGAATATGCTTGAAGGGGGCCAAGTGAGAGACTGGACCTCAGCTAATTGCTTTGAGAGCAGCCACTGAAGACAAATGCTTATAAATACTGTTTTTTTTCTCTCTTTCTCTCTCAGAATATTGCTTTTGCTTATATTGCATTTATTATAATCAATGCTTTTAATTATAACCAATTGCTTTTATTACAATGTATAAATATATATTAGTGTTTTGTGTATTATTTCCACTGTGCAACAGCAGTACCAAAGTGTAAAAAGGTAAAAATATTATTTTATTACAACAGGTCAAAGTCACAATCATTGCTGAATTGAAAAGGGACTTCAAAGATGCAAAAAATATAGGAGTCAGAGAAAATAGCTTAAAATTTCAGTGATTTCAAAGGGAATAGAAAGTCATGATCCAGCAACATTTATGGGGACATTTCTGTGAAAACTACTGGAAATTCAATTTATGAAAGATCCTGAGCCTGAAAGCAAACATGCACCACTTTCCCATAAGGCCAGCAATGGTAACTCCTATCTTGAGACACCTTCAACTACTGAAGTCAAGGTGCAGGCACTGTGGAAAAGAAAGAAATTGATTTTCACAGATGTAAACAAAGTCTTAGCTCAAAAAAGGAAGACGTTGCAGCAATGCGAAAGAAATCTGAAAGCAAAGTTTGGATTTTTCTATCCAGCAAGGAAGAAAGTCACTTTGAATAATAAAGCCAAAACACTTGGCTGCTCTCTTAGGTGCGCGTGCGCGAGCGCATCAATAAAACCTTTAAAGGGCCCGCGGCGGGAACCTGGCCGCGGACCCGGATGCTGACATCAGATCCTTGAGCGTATAAATGCTCAGGCCTCGCACTGAAGCATTGCCTTTGCAACAGGTCTCCTGTTCCAGGTTTCCTCGTACTCGTTGCTTCTCCGTAGGCTTTGCCTTGTCTCCTTGTGTCTCTAAGTTCCTGGTTCCAGTTCCGTGTTCATCTCTTCTTCGTGTTGATTGACCTCCTGGTTCCGACCTCTGCTACGCCTGACCTCGCCTGCCTTCTCCAAGCCCGACCTCTGCTACGCCTGACCTCGCCTGCCTTCTCTGTGCCTTGACCATTGCTACGTCTGACCATGCCTGCCTTCTCCGTGCTTTGATCCTTGCTACGAACAACCTCACCTCAGACTTTTTTGACTCCAGAGTTCCGCGTTGCTTGCTACACCTTCCAAGTGCCACCAGCTTCCATTCAAGCTTGACAGTGACGCCTCTGTCCCTATCCTCTGGACACGGACTATTAAGGCTTCCGCCTCCTTGCACTCAAGCACCTTCAATTCCCGCTTGTTCCATGGTGCTCGAGTTCCCGATCCGCATCCTGCCCGGGATAGGAATACGCCACCTGCTGGCTGCTGTCTCTGGGCTGAACCTGCTACCACTAGTACTTAACCTTGAGGCCCGCCTAAGTCCTGCCGGCCCCGGCACCCAAAGGCTCAACCCGAGGGGAACGTGGGCTAGCATAGGTGAAGCTCCAGTGGCCTCCAGCTTCAGCCCACTCCGCCTGCTGATGGTGGGGACCCATAGGCCCTCACCTACAGGTTGCATCAACCCCACCTCAGCCCAAGGATTCATCTCCTATGCAACAGCACCATTATAATCACAAACAAGAATGTGTATACGCATTCAGGTTTAAGTAAGATTCTCAATTACCTGCAGAAAATGGGAAAAATTACCAAGTTGATTCATGCAAAATTTGTCACAACACAATGTGAAAAATCTTCCAGAGATCTCCAGTAAAATGTAATGGGCATGCAGAAAATGCACTCTAGAAGGAAGGCAAAACGATTACCGGCATGGTTAAAAGGTGAGGTGAAAGAGGCTATTTTAGCCAAAAAAACATCCTTCAAAAATTGGAAGAAGGATCCATCTGAAGAAAATAAGAAAAAGCATAAGCATTGTCAAGTTAAATGTAAAATATAAATAAGGCGAGCTAAGAGAGAATTTGAAATGAAGTTGGCTGTAGAGGCAAAAACTCATAATAAAAACTTTTAAAAACATATCCGAAGCAAGAAACAAGTGAGGGAGTCGATTGGACTGTTAGACAACCGAGGGGTTAAAGGGAATCTTAGGGAAGATAAGGCCATTGCAGAAAGACTAAATTAATTCTTTGCTTCTGTGTTTACTATTGAGGATGTTGGGGAGATACCAATTTTCAAGGGTGATGAGTCAAATGAACTGAACCAAATCACTGTGAACCTGGAAGATATAATAGGCCAGATTGACAAACTAAAGACTATTGTTCAAAGTTGTCAGATCACTAGCTGATTGTGAAGAATAGCAAGAGGACCTTGTAGTTGCTAGACTGGGGATTAGGCATCAAAATGACAGATTAAGTTTAATGTGGACAAGTGCAAAGTGATGCATCTAGTGAAGAATAATCCAAACTATAGTTACACAATGCTGAGTTCCATATTAGGTGTCACCATCCAACAAAAGGATCTTGGAATTATTGTGAACAATACTTTGAAATCCTCAGGCCGGTGTGCAGCAGAGGTTGAAAAGCAACAGTACTACTTATTATTTAGAAAAGCATGGAAAATAAAACAGAGGATATCATGTCTCTGTATTGATCCATGGTGTGAACCTTGGATTATGTGTACCTTGAGTATTTTGTGCAGTTCCATCTCAAAAAAATATAATGGAACTAGAAATGGTACAGATATGGGTGACCAAAATGATAAAAGTATGGAACGGCTCCCTTATGAGATGAGGTTAAACAAGGCAGGGCTCTCTTCAGCCTGTAGAAGAGACAGCTGAGAGGAAATATGATTGAGAGCTATAAAATCTTGATAGGGGTGGAACAGGTAAATAGGGAATGGTTACTTACCTTTTGCAAGAGTACTAGGACTAGGGGGCGCTCCATGAAGTTAATCGGTAGCACTTTTAAAACAATTTGGAGAAATTATTTTTCACTCAGTACACAATTAAACTGTGGAATTTGCTGCCAGAGGATGTGAAGAGAATTAGCATAGCTGGGTTTAAAAAGAGTTTGAACAAGTTCCTGGAGGAGAAATTCATAAACCATTATTATAGCCAGGTAGACCTGGGTAAGTCACTGCTCATCCCTGGTTATGAGCAAGAAGATCTATTCGTTGGGCTCCCGCTGGATACTTGTGACCTTGATTGGCCACTGTCAGAGACAGAATACTGGGCCTGATCATCAAGGCCTTTTCCCATAGGCACACAAGAATCTTGGTGAGTCATGCCCATTGTATCAGATCGCTGCTTTTAGACCTACTGGGAGGAGATAAGGCCTTTCCTGGAAAATTCAGGGCCTGGAAAGAAAAAAACTGAACAGCAGATTCCACTGCAGGTCTTTTGAATGATAATTGAGGGACCAAATGTTTGACTAGAACCATTTTACAGTTCTCAGTTTGTTCTAAGAGTACTCAGTGCAGAAATCGCACAAGGTTTGGTATTGTTGGTTGCTGATACTACACTGATGTTGTACAATACAGTAGGTAGTATCCTCTCAATTAAGCTGTCGCTCAAATTATATATAAAAAAAATTCTTGTGAATTCAATAAAATTCCGTGAATATAATTCACCTTTGCTCCTATAGAAATGCCTGTGATGTTACCACAATTAGATTATAAATCTATTACTGAAGGAATTAGGTTGAAGAGGGCGCATGGATTGTGTTATGCATGAGGCAATGACCAGTGCTAGTGAGGAGTTGTAGAACCAGTGAAGAGAGGGGTACAGCTCTTTGTTATCACCATTACATGCAGTAATGTTCCCACCTGTCTCAGAAGCTAAACCATGAACCCTAGGTACAAATTGTATGTTCCGTTTTCAATAACTGCTTAATACTCTTTTCACAATCCATGCAAACTCCTTCCTAGGATTCACATAGTGTCCTCATTTAACACGTGCACTCACACAAACACGTCCTCATGTCGTATCCTTCTAGACCCTCCCACACACCTGCACATTCCTGAACACATACAACCATGCTTTAAACCTGTTAGTACATGCACTTCACTCACACCCACAACTGTGCACACGCAACGAAACATGCTTGCATGTATTTATACATGGTTATATGCCAATACCTGCAAACATGCTTACCCTCACACCTGGCCACATTTAAGTGCACACCCTAACTTGTGCAAGTACGGAAGCGCACATGCGCACTCCAGTGCACACAACCGGCCGGCCACACACATTCATGCACAGGAGTTTTTTCTGCATGCTGTTCTGGTTCCCACAGCAAACAGGGTGCGTGCAAGCTGCCATGGTTACCGCTAGGCTTCCTCAGCCTGCTTCTCCACTTCTGAGGGCTGCAATACTAAGTGGGCCCTGTAATAGTTAGTGGCGTAGTCCGACTTTCTGCTGGTCCTCTTGAAGAACCCACACTAGGAGGAAGGGTCACACAACATCAGCAGCTACAGCTGACAGCAGTAAAAACAAGTCTGTGATAAACGAGGCACCCTTACACTGTCCCCCCGTATTGGAGAAATTACTTACCTGATAATTTTGTTTTCCTTAGTGTAGACAGATGGACTCAGGACCAATGGGTTATGCTCCCCTGCCAGCAGATGGAGATAGAGTCAGGTTGCAAAGCTGACGTCACCGTACATATACCCCTGCAGTGACCTCAGCTCGCTTCAAAAGCCACTGTGGACATACTAGTGAAAGGACTTAATTGAAAATATGACTAAAAATATGAATAAAACATGATTAAAAAACAGATAAATGTAACTGTACTCAACCAATCATAAACACTAAGCTCCAGTAGGAATATAGGTACCTTAATCTAGGGATTAGATCCCTTGGATCTGAGGCCCATTCCACGGGAGGACCCATGGCACAGGTCTTGGGCAGCCGAGGGCGGGATGCTGAGTCCATCTGTCTACACTAAGGAAAACAAAATTATCAGGTAAGTAATTTCTCCATTTCCTAGTGTGTAGCCAGATGGACTCAGGACCAATGAAGATGTACAAAAGCTACTCCCAAATGGGGCAGGAGGCTGCCTGCAATCCGATCAACACCGCCTGTGCAAAAGCAGCAAACTCTCAGGCCTGAACGTACAGGCGATAAAACCTGGAGAAGGTGTGCACGGAGGACCATGTTGCCGCCCGGCAGATATCAATGGGAGACAGCAGTCTGACCTTTGCCCATGAGACCGCTTGAGCCCTAGTGGAATGAGCTCTATATAAATGATCTGGAAAGGAATACGACAAGTGAGGTTATCAAATTTGCGGACGATACAAAATTATTCAGAGTAGTTAAATCACAAGCGGATTGTGATACATTACAGGAGGACTTTGCAAGACTGGAAGATTGGGCATCCAAATGGCAGATGAAATTTAATGTGGACAAGTGCAAGGTGATGCATATCGGGGAAAAATAACCCTTGCTGTAGTTACACGATGTTAGGTTCCAAATTAGGAACTACTACCAAGGAAAAGGTTCTAGGCATCATAGTGGATAGTACTTTAAAATCGTCGGCTCAGTGTGCTGCAGCAGTCAAAAAAGCAAACAGAATGTTAGGAATTATTAGGAAGGGAATGGTTAATAAAATGGAAAATGTCATAATGCCTCTGTATCACTCCATGGTGAGACTGCACCTTGAATACTGTGTACAATTCTGTTTGCCGCATCTAAAAAAAGATATAATTGCGATGGAGAAGGTACAGAGAAGGGCAACCAAAATGATAAAGGGGATGGAACAGCCTCCCTATGAGGAAAGGCTGAAGAGGTTAGGGCTGTTCAGCTTGGAGAAGAGACAGCTGAGGGGCATATGACAGAGGTCTTTAAGATCATGAGAGGTCTTGAACGAGTAGATGTGAATCGGTTATTTACACTTTTGGATAATAGGACTAGGGGGCATTCCATGAAGTTAGCAAGTAGCACATTTAAGACTAATCGGAGAAAGTTCTTTTTCACTCAACGCACAATAAAGCTCTGGAATTTGTTGCCAGAGGATGTGGTTAGTGCAGTTAAGTGTAGCTGGGTTCAAAAAAGGTTTGGATAAGTTCTTGGAGAAGTCCATTAACTGCTACTAATCAAGTTTACTTAGGGAATAGCCACTGCTATTAATTGCATCAGTAGCATGGGTTCTTCTTAGTGTTTGGGTAATTGCCAGGTTCTTGTGGCCTGATTTGGCCTATGTTGTAAACAGGATGCTGGGCTTGATGGACCCTTGGTCTGACCCAGCATGGCAATTTCTTATGTTCTTAAGCTATGGTAACCCACAAAGCTGGTTCGCCCTGTTTCCTTCCGCAGTGAAGGACAAACAGGCGGTCCATCTTTCGGACTGGTTCTTAGACTTCCAGATACTGCACTAAAAGCCTCTTGACATACAAATCACAGAGAAGCCAATATTCCTCTGCATCCTATCTAGGCTTGGCAACAAAATGGACTGATTCAAATGAAACTCCAAGACTACCTTGGGCAAGAAGGATGGAACAGTACGTAGCTTCATCTCCCCTGGAGTCATCCAGAGGAAAGGCTCCTAGTATGACAATGCTTTCCATTCAAAGATGTGACATGCTGAGCATATAGCTACCAGGAACACCATTTTCAAAGTCAATAAATACAAGGAAAGACTGCGCAGTGGCCAAAAGGAAGGACCTGCCAAAAAATTACAGCACTAAATTAAGATTCCACAAAGGAACCGGCAACCGCATGGGAGGCCAAAAGTGCTTCACTTCCTTCAGAAAATGAGCCACGCTCGGAAGAATCGACAGGGAGATCCCATTCACCTCATCCCTGTAACAACTGCCACTGCAGAATATTCCTGTTTCTTCAGGCGAGCCCTCTCAAGGGTTAGACCATAAGACAGAATAGAGTAGGATCCTCGTGAAGGACCGGTCCCTACTATAACAGGTCCCTGTGTAGTGGGAGGCATACAGGGTTCTCTATCAGGAGCCTCCACATGTCCACATCCCATGGATGCCTGGGCCAATCTGGAGCTACAAGCAGGATTAGCCCCCTGTGTTGCTCGATTCTGCAAATGACCCTGCCTAGCAGGGGCCATGGAGGGAAGGTATATAGCAACTCATCTTCTGGCCAGATCTGAACGAGAGCTTTGACTCCCAGGGACCACAGATCTCTGCTACGACTGAAGAATCGAGGAACCTTCACATTGTGGGATGCGGCCAGCAGGTTGATTGATGGGAGGCACCAACGATCTACTATCAGTTGAAATGCTTTGGCCGACAAGCAGCTACAGCACCCCTCGCCTATGAGGGGAGGTTCCAGGAGTTTCCAGCATTTCCGCCCCTACAGAAATTTGACATTTCAGAGGTCTTGACCACTTGGGAGGTCCCAGCCCTTTTGTACCTGGCAACCCAGGAGAGGGGCAGGTTTGGGTTCAGGCTTATCCCGAACCCCCCAATGAGATTTTACCGACCCACCTCCGGGATGAGGAGATAGAGGTCGTCTGTCTCTCTCTTTTACCAATGGTGGGTCGAGATTACTTCTGACAAATGGGTACTGGAAATTATACGAGAAGAATATGCACTGGAATTCCACATCACTCCTCAGGATGTATTCATGGTGTCTCCTTGCCAGTCCCAGCACAAGAAGCAGGCAGTGGAGATTACACTTCTAAGAATCCTCAGGTTGAGGGCTGTGATTCCAGGACCTATGCCCCAAGAAAATAAGGGGCATTATTCCATCTATTTGTTGTGATCCCCCCTGTTGCTGCGCTGCAGGAGGTATCTTACCTTCCTCCAGAGGCCGCTTTGAAGCCAGGGCCTCGCCTGTGTTCCATCCGGGACTTGCTCCAGGGCCTGAGAGGCCTAGCTGTTCCTGTGGCGTCGTGCCTGTGTTTGGACTTCCTGCTTCCAGCCACGCCCGTTTCTCTAGGGGCTGGCCCGCAGCTCTCTTCCCCAGTTATAGGGCCAGCAAGGGGCGGTCCTGTCTAACTCCTCCCAGGGTGTTGCCTACAACCTCCAGTATATAAGGACTTGCTTGTTAGTTCCTGTTTGCCTTCGGATTGGGTTACACAGTTGTCTGTGGCCTCTCCCGATCCAGGTCCTCCGTGGTCTGCCGTGTCTAGATGGTACCTTGTCTCGATGTCTGTTTCTGACCGTGCCTAGATGTCTGTTCCTGTTCCTGCCAGCCGTAAGGGCTTCGGATGTCAGTATCCCAGCATCGGAGTTCCTGTTCGCCTGGAGTTTCCCTGCACCCTCCTTTCCTCAGCGTGGTCCGCGACCAGCCTTCCTGGGCTGTGTAGGGCGCGTCTGGGACGGGGTGGTCCGTGACCAGTCTAGCTGTGCTGGCTGAGTAGGGCGCCCTGTTGGACAGTGCCATGTTTCCGTCCTGCCTTGTCTACAATGTCTTGCTTCAGCCCTTGCCCTGATGTCTTCGTGTCTCTGCCTTGACCTACATCCTCGTCTTGGTTCCTGAGCCTTCTGTCCTGTTGGGCCCTGGAGTGGCCAACAGGAGAGATTCGTCCCACGGGCTCTTGAGCTTCTGTTCCTGCCAGCCGAGGGGCTTCGGATGTCAGTATCCCAGCATCGGAGTTCCTGCTCGCCTGGATCTTTCCTATGTCTCGCTTCAGCCCTTGCCCTGATGTCTCCAACGTCTTGCTTCAGCCTGGTTTGGATGTCTGCTTTAGCCCCCGTCTGACGTCTCAGTGTAAAGGACTCTGTCTGCCCTCGCCTCTGTCCGGCCTGCTGCCCATTGCCGTTCCCAGCGGCAGGTCCGAAAGGGCCGGGAACAGTCGGAGGACCGTTCATCAGTCTACTTCCCCGTGTTGGCTACCATGGGCATGCAGGTCCGGCTGAGGGTCGGACTCCCTGCTTCTGTTCCTGCCTGCCTGGCTCACCATGCCTGCTCAGCTCACCTCCCACGGTGTGGCTTGGGGCTCCTCCTTGAGTCCTGCCGTGGCCCAAGGGCTCACCACCCGCTTACGACGACCGCGCCCGCGCGCGCTCGTAACACTATTTTGTTCGTACCCAAGAAGGAAGGCTCCTTTTGTCTCATCCTGAACCTCAAGAGTGTCAGTCACCTGTGAGTGACTCATTTTCACTGGAGACTTTATGCTCCATGATAATGGCCCTACAATCAGGAGAGTTCCTAACCTCCTTGGACCAATCTGAGGCCTACCTAATCCAACAGGATCACCAACGTTTCCTAAGTTTTGCGGTGCTGAGTCGTCATTATCAGTTTTGGTCGCTGCCCTTTGGCTTAGCCACCGCCCCCCAGAACTTTTTCCAAGGTTATGGTGGCCATGGCCATAGCTGTCATCTGGCCGCCACCACTGAGGTCACTCCTTTGGCCGAAGTATGGACTAAATCAGTCTGTGTCTGCTAAAAAGTCAGCAGTGAGTTCCACAACCGCTCTGAAATTCACCCTCAAGTCATCAATCTCCTGAAAGAGAAGCAGACACGAATAAGCCACCAGAGTGCAACAAGAAGCGATCTGTAAGGTCATAGCTACAGCGTCAAAGGCTTGTTTAAGGGTAGACTCAACCCATTTATCATGCGTATCTTTTAAGGCCACTCCTCCTTCCACTGGGATAGTTGTTCACTTAGAGATGGTACAGACCAGTGTGTCCACTTTAGGGAAACGCAAACATTCTCTTACCACTGGGTCCAGAGGGTATAGAGCTTCAAAAGCCCTGCCCCCTTTAAAACTTGCTTCTGGGGCATCCCATTCCAGATCAATCAACTCCTGGATGGCGTCCATCACTGGAAAGTAGCAGATGGCTTTCTGCATGGAAATCAGAACAGGATTCTTCTTTGGTTCCATCATAGAGTCTGCCCCAGGAACTCCCAGTGTCTTCAGGTCTGGGAAACCAGGGCCAGCAATTCGTCTCCATGAAATAACCATAACATAGTCCGATACAGTTCCAAGCCAGGGGGGGATTTCCCCATCTTCATCTGTGCCGCCTGAGTCCTTGCCAGGGATACCCTTAGTAAGGTGAGGCATACCTTGGGGTCTGCCGGTAGGAATGGGAGAGAGAGGGGATACCGGCTGAGGTTCTGTATGGACAGGGGCAAGTGAGGCAGTGGACTGCACCTATACGAAGGCTTGAAGCCCCTGGAAAAACTCCACCCAGGAAAAGGCAGCCAAGTCCATGCCTATTCCAGGAGGCACTGGTGTGGGACCAGTTGAATTTCCCTCTCCCACGGATAACCCAGACAAGGGAATACTTCCAGTTAAGGCAGAGACCAACCCGTCATCCGAATATGAAGAGCCTGGTTTAGCAAAGTCTGAGAATGCCAATTCTCCTTGGGCTTCCTCACAGTGCCGACATAAGTTGGAGTCCAGGTCCAACTGCGAAGCTCTAATATGGCAAGTATTGCAGAAAGCAAGGTGTTTAGGTTTCTTGGTTGGCGGCAATAGTTGGCCGCAATAGTTGTGCACTCTTTCAGTTCGCACTTAAAAAATGTATGTGTACAAATTTCAAGTGTCCGGGCGGGGTGTGGCGAGGTACACGCACAGCCCGTGCGCAAAGCTCTTTCTGTATCGCGCACTTTAAAAGATGTGCACGTAGGTATGTGCCCGACGTTACGCACACAGCGCGTGTGCAGAGCCAACACACTGCACGTACTGACATCCTATGGAGGGCAATATGGCGCGCACACAAACGCGCTCAAGATGGCGCCACTGTGGTCTACCACGTGGTATGCCAACCAAGTTTGCAGCGGGCCTAGCCCACCAGGGGCAGCTCAATCTGCTCGGAAGTCCAATTCCCTTTACCCCCAATGGAAGTGGGAACGACATCAGTATGGTGCGCTGAGCACGGAGACCGAGGGGAGACCTACCGAAACTCCTAATCGTCTCTGAACCTGGAGGTAAATCTTCTTTTTTTTTTTTTTTTAACTTACCTGGGCTCAGCACTTACTGGCTGAGTACAGAGACGGTCTCTGGTGCAGTGGGAAAGGACTTTGGCCATCACTGCCGCACTCGGCTTCCTGCACCCGCTGCCTTTCAGCTGTCTAAGCAGCAAAGTCCATGCCGGGAACCAGCTACCGGACCCAAGGCACACCTCTGAGGGATCTCGAAAATTGCCTCAGGAATTCTCAACTGGGGGAGGGACCTTTAGGTATCACAGCAGGAGAGCGGGACTCATTTTCTTCAATTTAGAATGTAGAATTTCTCCTTCCAAAAAGTTCAGCAATCCCCATAGGGAGAGGTACGTCCACCATCTGCTGGAGACGGAGAATACTGGAGAGCTGAGGTCACTGCAGGTGTATATGTACGGTGATGTCAGCTTTGCAACCTGACTTCGTCTCCATCAGCTGACAGGGGAGCATAACCCATTGGTCCTGCCTGAGTCTATCTGGCTACACGCTAGGAAACTCTGGTTTGGGTCAAATGGCAGTGTTGGGGGCCTCAGCTCCAATTCTCAATTTAATCCTGATAGAAAGGCCCCAATGTGAGGTTCTGACATTCCTCACCTTCCATAGGATTAACACCAGCAGTGCCAGCATCAGGATTCCTGCCCAGACTGCAATCAGTATGATCCACCAGGGAATGCCACCATGCTCTGCAGCACCAGGGTCTGAATAAATCACCACGGGGATCTGGGATGGAAAAGGTTGCACAGATTTTATAACATTATCCCAAGAACAATAACAAACAGCTAAGACTGCCTGAACCGGGAGAAATAATATCTCTACAGTACCCCAATTCTCTCTCACCTGCCCTTGTCACAAGTAATTAACTGGGTTGTGCGGCAGAATTACAGATTTAACGGACTCTGATAGGAGCCAAGAAGAGAATGCTCCTGCTATAGCTCTAGAAGCTGGACTGAGATCACCATCTTATTTCTCATAGGCCACCTGAGCTAGGATTTAAACAGGTGAAAGGCTCTGTAATGCTGCGACTACTTCCCTCAGCCATCCAGTCTCCCCAGTACACTGACGGGGATGAACAAATTACTTTTTTGAGATCCTGGCTAACACTTGCTCCTACATCTGGGGGCACCAGCCAAAATCTGTTTGCAAACCTGGAGGCCCTACCAGAATCTGATTTTGGACTCAGGAACCCCCAGAAGCACCTGTCCTCAGAACTAGGGGCAAGGCCGGTGGCTTTCAGATCCCTCTGGGCGTGGCAGGTACCTGTGCTGTGGCATCCTTCAGCACCAGGTTCCGTATGGTGGATTTCACAGTGATATTCGCTCGGACGATCAGGTCAACGGAGCTGAAAGGTGGATAATCCTGCAAAGAGGAGGAGGGAGAAAAGAAGCATTAACCCACCATTCCAGTCCCTGGAAGCCTGCATTGATGGTAATTCAGAGTGAAGGCCTTCCTTGTCCCTGTTGAGTCTGTGTCCCTATTATCTCAGTTAAGGAGGGTCCCAACACTAAGCCTGTGTCCATGTTATCTCAGCAAGAGAGAGTTCCAGTCCCTGTGAGTCTGTGTCCATGTTCTCTGGGGGTTCCATTTTCATTTAGTTTAATTATGTGCACACCCTGACAGGAATGAACCTCACTTGTATGCCAGGGCATACTGGATATGAACTCAGTCTCTTGCATGTACTGCCAATGCTTACCTCAAAACTGACAAAGTGCCAAGCAGAGTTTTATAATGTGTTATAATATGTTTATGGGTGCTTTTATTGTAAACCACTTAGAAAGACTGATAGTAGGGTCTAGAAATAATATAAATAAATAATGGACATGCAGGCAACGTGTCAAGGTGGCACCCAATATAACTGGGACTATTTCTTTATCTTTCTGCCACATTTTCTTGGTCTCTGATTGCATCCCTTGATACTTAATGATCTTTGCTTCCTCCATATGATCCACAGAATAGTTGCTGGGTACTGACACCTCTATCAGCAATGCCTTTCCTGTGTTTTCCTCCTTTGCCACCTCTCTCTCAGGGAGGGAGGACCCCTGCAAGCCTTCGTCCAGGTTACCTCTAGGAAGGTGCTGTTCCACAGTCTGGCGCGGACCTTCAGCACAGCCTGACGGTCAAAGCTGTAAAGAGGGCACTGGAACACGACACATCTGGCAGTACCTCTTGCACAGTCCTGAATGGGGAGAGACAGCGAGAGAGAGGGGGAGTGACAGCACGGATGCACACAGAGTGGGACCTACTGCAAAATGGCAGGGTTCGGATTCACACGCAGCAAGAACCACAAAGACCGTCTGCTGGAACTGCTGCAAAGGGATTCCCCCGTATGCTGCCCAGAGGGGGATCAGTTGGGGAAACTGCATCCTGCACATCGCTCATTTCTCTCACTGCCCACAACATATCTTAGCAAGTATCACATCCCTCGGGGTCCTCTGGCACCCTCAAAGGTCCAGGGCTGTGGCTGGGGCTGGGGCCACGGTTCTGTTATATGGTATTGCCACTTACCAAAGTCACCTGCTTCTTCGTGGCGGCGGCGGCGGCGTAGGTAAGCGGTCTTCGGGGCCCGGCACCGCCGCCCTCAGCATCACGCTTCGGCCTCTTCTGCCTGTCAGCGACCTGTGGACGAGAGCGAGAGGCTGGCATCAAGAGAGAGAAAGCGGAGGAAAATTAAGCAAGACCTGAGCTAAATTTCATCAAGGAGTGAAGAAAACTGAGTTGTACTGTATAGGCCGGGGAGACAAGGCAAGGGGTTATTTAACGAAAAACTGGGCTGAGACTCTGACCAGCAGAGGGTGCCCCGGCACCAGCACTCCTTACAGAGAGCCCAACAACATGTAAAATTGTCATGCCAATAACGTTGCCTGCATCTACTGCCATGAATGCTGGGGGTGCGGGGTGTCACCATGACTTAGCGGGGAGGAAGGGATTTCCATTTTAGATTTCATTACTGGCCTTTCCCAAATCCAAGCTCCGGGCAGGTAACAACCAGGTACAGTAAACTGTAAGCCCCCTGGGGCAAGAAACCATCTGGGTTTATACCTCAGGTAGCAGAGGCTGAAATGACCTGCCCAAGGTCACATGCAGCATCAGTGGGGACAAGCGGGATTCGAACGCTGGCTTCCCTGGTTCTCAGACCACTGTTTCTAATCACATAGTTATCCAAAAGATAAATATGTGATTAAAAGCAGTCAATGCATTTGGGAGGGAGAATCTGACACTGCCCTCCTCCTAGCAGATGCTGGCATGTCTGCAGCTCCAGCTGTTCCCTGCAGCTGGGAACAAGCACAGTGACCGGCTCCCAGGCAGGATTGGTAATGCTCAGCACATCTGTTCTCAATTAGTCTCTCTGGGAAGCACAGAGACTCCGGCCCAGGAGAACTTCCAGGAGCTACACACCAATTTTCTGCTAGCACCATAATCAAGGAGGGACGAAGAGGACCACAGTCCAAAACCCTACCCTTTGCCTGCCCCTTTGCTGTAACATCCGTTTTGCCACTCTCCCTCTCCCTTATTCCCCCACTGCCATGACATCAGATGTCACATCATGACAAGCATTCTCCCCTTCCACCCCTGCTGTGACACCAACTACATCATGAACTATTTGCCCTCCCCGTGCCATTGGCTACACACCAGTCTGAGTGGGTCGATGGCATGGGTGGGGCTGCACTGGGTGTCCAACCCCGTGCGCTGCTTCTCCTCCAGGTGGATCTTCAGCGGGTACAGCAGCCACTTGCCATTGTTGACCTCGTGAGGCCACATGAGGTTCAGGAAGGCCGAGCCCAGGGTCTTCAGCGACTGGCCTCTGTTGGAGACCTGGGGGAAAAGATCCACAGAGGGCAGGAAGGTGATGTGGAATCTGCATAAATCCCCGCAGCGACTGAGCACAGAGTGGGGGGGCGGGGAACCCGTAGCTCCTTACCGTCACCTCGTACTCCACCAGGCTGCCAATGTTCTCCTCTGACTGCATGGCGCTCTCACCCAGTACACTGCCACTGAAGAAGAGCTGGTGGGGGTTTGCCACCCTGCAAAGAGAGCCATCACTGCAATGAGAGCCCTTGGCACCAGGAAGACCTCGGATCCTCCTAGCACCCTCCCTTCCTTTCCCTTCATGCATCAATTAGTATCAGATTATTTGCTGTTTTGGATTTCTCCTCAGCCTTTTTTTTTTTTTTTGTCCAAGATCATATTCTTCTTGACCATTACAGTTATTGCTACAGTTCTTGCAGATTTATGAATGTTACGAAGATATACATCTTTTAGTTTCTGATTTTAATGTTTCTTGTGTTTGTTTTCGAATTGCTTTCTTTTTAGTTTTTGTTATATATACAGGAAAATTGATTCTTACCTGCTAATTTTCATTCCTGTAGTTACCACGGATCAGTCCAGACTCCTGGGTTTTGCCTCCCTTCCAGCAAATGAAGACAGAGGAAGTTTTGCAGACACCGCCTCGTAACCCGGTGTGCCACCTGCAGATCCTCTGTATTACAAGGTACCCAAGCATAAAATAGTTTAAAAAACTTCTAATAAATCAACGCTATAATATTCCCCGGAACGAGCATAGGAAAGAGGAAAATTTATAACCAAATTTGGAACTTTTATTATAAGGACTAATCAGAACCTGTGCCATTCTTTGTTACGATTCTGCCCACAGCTAGGCCACGAGCAGTCTCTCACCTTTCTTCTGCCAGCCAGTTCCCCGATGCTGTCCTCTGTGCCTCTATGCGGCCCGGAGGCCGCCAACGTTCTCCTCCCACCGTTGCGGCCTGGAATCGCCACTGTGCTCCATGGCGGGCCCGCCGCCATCTCTTTTCCATCCCGCAGCCAGGAGGCCATAGACGCTGTTCTCATGCGGCCCGGAGGCCGCCCTGAAGCCTGCCTCCCTCACGGCACAGAGCTGTTCTTGCTAGGACCCTCCCACGGCAGGGAGAGCCGCTTCCAATGTCCTCTTCATGGCAGGAGCCGCCGATGCCATCATTGCTCCTCTTCTTGCGGCCGGGAGGCTGCCTGGAGCCCCTCTTCACGGCCTGGAGGCCACCCTGAAGCCTTCTTCCGTTGCGGCAGGGAGCCGCAGACACCAGGCCTGCTTTCTCCTTCCTTTCAGCATGGCCACTCTCCAGGGTCCTGCCTCCTACCTCCTTAGGTGCGAGGCCATGCCTCCTCTCTGGATTTAAAGGGCCAGTCCCTCTGGCTCCTCCTCATGATGTCATCCTGGGTGTTCCTCTTCAGCCCTACTAAAGGTAGGTCCTCTTCGCCTTCACAAGGAGTCAGTCATGGAGTCGGACTGTTCCTGAATCCTCCGTTCCAGCTCTTCGGTCCAGGAGTTTCTGATGTCCAGCTCCGCTTCTTCAAGGCACTCTGTTCTTCGTGGGAATTCCCTTGTCTTCATTTGTGGTTCCTGATCCTTCATCTCATCTTCGTTCCATGTTTGGTCTCTTGTCAGATCCCATGTCCGTGTCTTCAGATGTCTTTGTCATCCGACCCTCCTGATGTTTTCACCTTCAGCTGAAGCCCTCGCCTTCTGATGTCCTGTCCTTCCAGAAGTCCGTCATCCTGTTGTTCTGCCTCTCGGAGCCTCCTTGATGCTCTTGGTTGGGTGACCTGGGGGTCCGAAGTCCAGATGTCTCAGATGTCTTGTTCTCCAGTTCACTCGATACCTCCACGATGCTCTTGACTGAGTGTCCTGGGAGTTGAAGTCCAGATGTCCTGACATTCCAGACGTCTTCGTGTCAAGTTGTCTTTGTCTTCAGATCCTTTTGACATTCTCATCTTTAGATCTTTTTGCTGTCAAGCGTTCAGACCCTTTGGCTCCTACGTCAAGGAGCCTTCAAACTCTTTGGCTCCCTCGTCAGGGTAGCCTTCCTCTCGGGTATCTTGGTTCTGGATTTTACCTCCTAGTGGACCGTCCTTCCTTCAACTTTGAATGACCTTCGGATGCGTCTTCCACGCTGGGTCTGAAGCTGTCGCTTCTTCAGGTTGGCCTGTGCCGATCACGCCTGGTCCCCGAAGCTCTGTCCAGGATGGATGCTGCTGCGAGTCATGGCCAGATACCTTCATACTCAGTTTTAACTCTTCTGTTGTCTTTTCATTCAGCAAGTGTCTTCATCAGTGTTCCTGATGTTCTTCTCTTCAGTCTTGCCTCATCCTTATCAAGTCCTCGTCTTATCCTCGTCTTCAAGTATCGTCTGATAGTCTTCAGTCTTCAAGTCTCGTCTTGTTCCAGTTCCATCGTCTGCCCTCAACCTCTGTCCATCCTCGCACATTTGCCATTCCCGTACAGCAGGTCCAAAAGGGCTAACGAGTGACCGGAGGGCTACCCCAGAGAACAGCATTGCGTTGTTGGCTCTCTACTGATGCGTCAGGTTTGGCGGAGGTCCAAGTCCCTGGTCTTCTGCCTGTCCGCCTGTGCTGGGATACACCTCACCTGCTTCGGCGCTTCTACGGAGCTCCTCTCTGCAGTCACGTCGTGGTCCAAGGGCACACCACTCTCCCCAAAAGCGGGATCGCTCCCTAGCGCTCCCGCAACATTCTTCAGAATTATTACAGAAAAACAGATCGAGTGGACTCTCCAAACCTCCTCTCCCCTCACCGGGCAGGACTCTGGATTGATCTGTGGTACTACAATCTGAAACTGTTAGTGACCTCTAGATACTGCAAAAAAGCTCTTCTGAAACCCAGACAACTTAATTGTTTTGCATGAGGTGTACCAATCTCCAGATTTGAAAAAGCTGGGAGCTCCACTGACTGACTTAAGTGGAACACTGAAACTACTTTCAGGAGAAAAGACAGAACCATCCTCAAAGAGACCCCAGAATCTGAAATCCGCAAAAAGGGTTTCCTCCATGGCATGACTTGAAGTTCAGACACCCTTCTGGCTGAACAAATCGCCACCAAGAAAACTGCCTTCAAAGTTAGATCTTTTATGGTGGCTCTCTTAAGATGCTCAAATGGCACTTCACACATGCCCTTGAGGACCAAGTTAAGGCTCAAAGAAGGACACACCTTACGAACAGGGGGGCGCAAATGCTTCACCCCTCAAAGGAAACGTACCACAACCGGATGCGCAGCCAGAGTTGTTCCATGAACCTTGCCCTGCAAGCAGCTCAGGACCGACACCTGCAATCTCAGGGAACTAAAGGACAAACCTTTCGATGGGCCTCTCTGCAAAACGGCCAGTATCTGCACCACCGATGCTTGCCGAGGATCCACCCCTTGCTCCATACACCAAGACTCGAAGACTCTCCAAACTGAGACATATGCCAAGGAAGTAGAAGTCTTACAAGCCTGCAACAGAGTAGAAGTAACATCTTCAGGATATCCTTTCTTCCTTTATTGCCTCCTTTCAAAAGCCAAGCTGCTAGACAAAAGTGATCCCCTTGATATGAAAATATGGGGCCCTGCCATAGTAGATTTGGCAGATGGCCCAGGCTCAAGGGGCCGTCCACTGCTAGATTGACCAAATCTGCAAACCAAGACCTTCGTGACCACTCCCAGGTCACGAGAATCCCCTGTCCTGGATGGACCTCTATTCTCCTTACAACCTTGCCCACAAGAGGCCACAGTGAAAACACATAGATCAGAATGTCCTGTGGCAGGAAAAACAGGACATGGACCCCCTCCGCTCTGTGCTCTCTTCTGTGACTGAAGAAGCATGGAGCCTTGGCATTCCTCAGAGTTTCCATCAGATCCATATGAGGTATGCCCCATCTGCAAGAAATGAGGGTCATTGCTTCCTCTAAAAGCTCCCATTCTCCCGGGTCCAAATGTTGCAGACTGAGAATTATCCACTTGCACATTGTCAGACCCTGCTATTTGCGAGGCTGCTATCAAGGCCAGATGCTGCTCTGCCCAGCACATCAGCATCTCCGCTTCCAGAGCAACCGCTTGACTCTTGGCGGTTGATGTAGGCCACCATCATCTCATCGTCTCACAGGACTCTGATGGCATGGTTGCGCAAAAGAGGAAGAAACTCCTGCAGAGCCAACTGCGCCACTCTCATCTCTAGGCGATTGATGGACCAGGCCACTTCCTCTGCCAACCAGTGGCTTTGCACTGACTGGGACTGACACACAGCTCCCCAATCGTAGAGACTGGCGTCGGCAGTCACTACCATCCACTGTGGCACCTCGAGGTCCACTCCGCGGCACAAATGGTCCTGGCCAAGCCATCACAAAAGACTGGACCTGGCAGAATCTGTAAGTGGTAGTGGAAGATGAAACTGCTCTGAAACTGGATCCCACTGGATTAGCAACCCTTTCTGTAGAGGTCTCATATGAGCAAACGCCCCGGGACCAGCTCCAAGGTCGAAGCTATGGAACTGAAGACCTGTAAGTAATCCCAGATCCTGGGCACACAGGTCTCCAACAGGTGCCAAACTTGAGTCTGCAACTTGACAATCCACTCCTCTGTGAGAAAGATTTTCTCCACTCTGGTATCGAAGCACGCACCCAAGAACTCCAGAACCTGCTAAGGAGAAAATTGGCTCTTGGACAGATTCACTATCAAGCCCAATGATCTCAGGTGGTGCAATACCACTTCCACCGCTTGTCTGCAAAGGTCTTCCGACTTCGCTTGGATGAGCCAGTTGTCCAGATACAGGTGAACCAGCATGCCCTCCTTTCAGAGAGCTTCCATTACCAGCACCATCATTTTGGTGAAGGTCCTCGGGGCCGTTACTACTCCAAACGGGAGGGTACAAAATTGAAAATGCCTCCCCAGGATCATAAACCGGAGGTACTTCTGATGATCTGGGTGAATTCTTATGTGCAGATATGCCTCCATCAGCTCCAAGGAAGCCAAAAACATCCCGCTTCGTACCGCTGCTATGATAGACTGCAGAGTCTCCATCCAGAAATGGGAAACATTGAGAGCTATGTTCACCTTTTTTTTTTAACTCTTTATTTAAATTTATGATGAAACCATGCTAAAAAAGTTAAACCCAGCTCCTCATAAAATTGACGCCATACCTATTATTGAATTAAAAAAGTTAGCTAACATAACTGCCCCAACACTAACAAAGATTATAAACTTAGTCCTAAAGGAAGTTTCAATGCCCAACATACTAAAAAGAGCAATAATTAAACCAATCATAAAGAAAAAAAATATGGACCCCCTAATCTTGAACAACTACAGACCAGTTTCAAGTTTACCATTAATTGAGAAACTAATAGAAAAAACTTTAAAAAACAACTATCTGAACATTTAGAAAACAACAACATTCTATATCCCTCACAACACGGCTTTCGTAAACATTACAGCACAGAAACATTACTTCTTTCACTGACAGATAATATTCTAAGAGGTTTTGATAGTGGAAAACAGTACATTCTTATTCTATTAGATCTATCATCAGCTTTTGACACAGTGAATCATGAAATACTAATAAAAAGACTAGAAGAAATAGGTCTACATAGCAACACAATTGCCTGGTTTAGATCATATCTAAGCAACAGATTTTTTCAGGTACAGATTAAAAACACAATGTCAGAAAAAGTAAGACTACAAATGAGAGTACCACAGACAGTGCTGTACCACAGACAGTGTTGCAGACAGTGCTGATCCAGCACTGTCTGCAACACTCTTCAATATTTACCTGTTACCTTTATGTCATCTACTTGCAGGCCTTGGAATCATACACTACATTTATGCTGATGACATACAACTAATTTTATCCATTGATGACACAATTGAAAAAACATTAAACCTAGCCAATATCTATCTGGATATAAATCAAACAATTATTAAATCAAATGGAGCTAGTTATAACTATTGAAAAAACTGAATTCTTACACCTGGAGCGAAAAAATTTGGAGCCAATTCAAACACCAATAATGCTTAAAAATAAACAAAAAATGGAATTAGCCGAGAAGGTACGGAACCTTGGCGTAATAATAGACCCTGAACTTAGCTTTAAACAACATGTATCACTGAAAATAAAAGAAGGATATGCTAAACTCATGGTTCTAAGGAAGTTAAAACCTTTATTAACACTAGATAATTTTCGAACAGTTCTACAAGCCCTAATATTTGCAAGCACTGATTATTGCAACGCTCTGCTTTTAGGACTACCATACACAACCATAAGACCACTCCAAATACTACAAAATTTTGCCGCAAGAATATTTACAGGCAAAGGAAAAGGGATCACATTACTGAAACACTAGCTGAATTACACTGGCTACCCATAGAACAAAGAGTAAAATAAAAGAGCACTATGCACAATACATAAATTAATTCATGATGAAAAGCGGAGTGACTTAACACAGCACTGCGTGTACATGTGCCACATAGAAATCTGAGATCGGCTAACAAAGCACTTCTAACTGTTCCTTCTGTTAAGACAGCGAGACTCACCCAAGTCAGAGAGCGAGCACTATCACTGGCGGGTCCCATACTATGGAACACAATGCCTCTTGAGATAAAATTACAGAGAAATTTCAAACTATTCAAAGGAAGTCTAAAAACCTGGCTGTTCAAACAGGCTTTTTGTAAAGAGAACGGAGAAAAGAAAAGTATATAAAGCAGGCAACATAACATTAGCACTTAGATCCTATGTGCTAATTGTTTCTTTTTTTTTTTTGACTCACTGATAACCTTAGATAAAAACAAGAGAGTACTACATATAAATAAACCATGATACATGTATTAAAAGGACAAGACATATATCACTCAGCAAATAGGCTTTATATTGGAATTTCCTGTAACTGGAACCCTATTGGCACTTTTGTATAACGTATTATCCTTTTTCTATTGTTTAACATTAATATTTGTGCCTTATTGTAAACCGTTGTGATGGTATATAATTTAACAACGGTATAGAAAAGATTTTAAATAAAAATAAATAAATAAATAAGATTAAAAAAGAAGCCAAAAAAGGAAACAATCCTTCATCAAAACAACCCCCCTCCCCCCCCAGAAGGGAGCAAAAACAAGATGTTACACATAACAAATCGTATTGGCCGATTTACAGAAAGATTAAGAACCAACACACCACGTCTATATGCCATATCCATATAACTACATTCAAGTAGAATGGTTATTCTGATATGCCCAATAAGGAGACCACATTTTATCATATAACAGCAATTACGTCTTTCCACCAGCGCAACCTCATGAACCTGACTCAGCCAGCGACTCAGTGTAGGAGCCAATTCCCACATTGAGGCAATCGTAAATCTTCCCGCGTGTATTAAATGACCTGCCAACCTCCTTTGCACTGTAGTGAGGTTGTGTTCCTCCCAAATCCCCAACAAACATAGCTCTGGTTTAATGGTTATCTCTTTTACTAAGATGAGGTGACAAACCACCATAATGGACCACCAAAAAAGCCACAATGAATTCGCAGGCCCACAAGACATGGATATAGGAACCTGGGTAGCCACAACCCCGCCAACATAATCCAGTGGAATTAGAAGAAAATTTAACATAAAATAAAAGATATCAATATGCTCTGTGGAGAAGCTTTACCATCATTTCAACATGGCGAACACAAAGAAATCTTATGTGCTCTTTTCCACTGCTGGCTTGTCAGTTCCAACTGAAGGTCGCTATTCCATTGCTGAATTCCGCCTAATGGTGGTTCTAGCATAACCTGTATTTGCAATAAGGCCTTATAGAAAAGAGATATACCCCTATGAGGTAGGGTATCCTGAATAAGAATGCGCACTACAGGGTCGAAGCTGCCAGCCTTTATCTATACATCAAGTCAGCTCAGCCACTAAATGTCGGAAGAATACTTCTGAATCATTGTCTACCCTGAATTCGTCCTGAAGATCTTGAAAGGACTGAAATTGCGTACTGTCATCCTCCCATAATTGCCCCACAAATTTTAAACCAAGCCTCTACCAACAGGCAGCATCTCTGTACATCATAGTCGTCGCCAGCCTGAGATTCCCCCGCAAGGGACTGAGCACAGAGAGGCCATGTTCAGGCCACTTCAATTTTTAACTCAGGGACCTCCAGATTTTTAGAGTATAAATGATGTGAGGACTAGCCCCCTCCAGCTTTTTTAGCACCCTTAAGCAGGTCCAGTTGCAGGAGCACATCCCCAGCTAATTTACGTTTGAGCGCATATCAGGATACAACACATTTTCTATGAAGCCACACCATAGCCCCCACTAACCCACAGGCCCAATGATAACTCTGCAAATCCGGAAGAGCCATACCTTCAGCCTCTTTGGATCTCCAGAGATTACGTATCTTAATACACGCTGGTTTCTGATGCCAAATGAATTTTGAAATAATCCCAGAAAGAACAGAGAAAAATCCCCCAGACAAGTAACAGGAAATATGCTCAAAAAGGTACATTAAATGGGGTAAAATATTAATTTTTAAAACATTAATCCTACCAGCCCCCGAGAGGAAGTGATCATCCCACCCTACCAAATCCTGCTTAATCTTTATAACATCAGGGGCATAGTTAAGTCTATACAAATCAGCCACTCTATGGGATACCCAAATCCCCAGATATCTGAAACCAGACCATGCCTTCTTAAAGGTGGAGAAACACCTTGGTATTTCCTCTAACCTCATTGGTCCAAGAGGAAATACTTCTGATTTACAAAAATTAATTTTTTTATCCTGAGAATCTGCCATATTCCAAGAGAATATCTAACAGTTTAGGGCCAGATTGCCTGGGGTTCGTTAAAAAAAGCAGAACTTCATCCACATAGAGGGATATGACATGCTTTGCTCCCTTTACCTGAAAGCCTGTCACCTCAGGATTCGTCCTGATCTTACATGCCAGAACTTTGATGGCTAGGTTAAACAATATGTTCACCTTTTTAAAATCCAGAATTGGACAAAAGGTTCCTTCCTTTTTTGGCACCACAAAATAAATGGAATAATGCCCCGTTCCCTATTCATCCTGGGGGATGGGAACAATGGCTCCCAGCATTCGCAATCTCTGTATGGTCTGCAGAACGATCTGCTTCTTCTCTGCTGAGGCACAAGGAGATACCATAAACAGGTTTCTGAGAGGCCGAGCAAATTCTAAAGCATAGCCTTGTCCTGTCACGCTTAGAACCCACTGGTCCAACGTGATTTTGACCCATTCCTCGTAAAAATGAGTCAAATGACCCCCAATGACTGGGATTGAGGAGTGGGCCAGCCTCGCCTCAATGCGCAGGCTTGCTCCACCACTACCTTGGCTGGAGCCCTCTCGGTTCAGTCTGCGCCCACGAAATGGCTGGTTCCAGGACTGTGACCTCCCCGAGGTCTGCCTTTGGCCAACACCCAGAGTTCTGCTCTGACAGAAATGCCTTTGCCCCCGAAATCGAGAGCACATAGGGAGAAATCCTTTGGACCTTTTGGCTTGTCCTCCAGTAGCTTGTGCACCTTCTTTATCTCCAAGATGCTTTATTAGCTGCTCCAAGTCTTCTCCAAACAGAAATTTGCCCTTAAAAGACAAAGCTCCCAGCTGAGCCTTTGATGAAATGTCTGCTGACCAGTTTCGTAACCAAAGAAGCCTCCTAGCTGAAACCACAGACATAATCCTGGAAAATGTGCGAATGAGGTCATACAAAGCATCTGCCCCATAAGCGGCCGCAGAATCCAATCGCTCCTCCTGTTTAGACTTCTGGAGTGTCATATCCCTGTTACCTTGTAACTGCTGTACCCATCTCAAACTAGCCCGGAGCATAAAGCTGCTGCACACAGCTGCACGAA
Source organism: Rhinatrema bivittatum (assembly GCF_901001135.1). Lineage (NCBI taxonomy): Eukaryota > Metazoa > Chordata > Amphibia > Gymnophiona > Rhinatrematidae > Rhinatrema > Rhinatrema bivittatum. The sequence continues at coordinate 274,914,196 of NC_042617.1, forward strand.
TGCCAAGACCAGACACCTTGAAAATCTTCTTAAGATGCACCTCGAGCTTTCTATCCTGCAAATACTTCAGAACTGCTGCATCAGCTACCGGAATGGTGGTCCTTTTCGTAACTGCCGAGACCGAAGCACCCACCTTCAGCATCCTTAAGATCTCAAGAGTGTTTTCGGGCAAAGGATAAAGCCTATCCATGGCCCTGCTAACCTTAAGGCCAGTCTCCAGAGTGTCCCACTCCCTGACCACCAGCTCTTTCACTGACCTGTGAAAAGGAAAAGTCTTGGTTGGACCCCTCAAGCCGGTCATGACCGGATCCACTTCCTCCAGGTCAGCGGAACTGTTATTCCTAATTCTGCCAGGACCAGTGGGATCAGGGACCCAAGCTACTTTCTTTGAAACAGCCGAACCACCTTGGATTATCACTTTCCATTGTCAGGACCTTTCCCGCCTCCTCTTCTGGAACCTGTGCTAAACAAGAAGGATCAGCGTCGAGAGAACCATTCCCAGATTGCAATCTACGAACAGACTCCTCCAAGGAACCCTCCTCGGTGGTCCCTGTCCCAGAAGGACCAAGGATCCTCCGAATCCTAGTGGCCCCCAAAGCCCCTGAACCTGGGGGAGGCTCTGCCATCCTTCACTTGGGAAAGGGACGCTCCATGGCCTTGCGGGCCAAAAAGGCTTTGTGCAGCAGCAGAATAAATTCTGGCAAAAAAGAGGAGGATCCCTCCTGATCCTCCTCCAGAGGATATTGTTTCTCCCCCAACTGGCCCCCAAGGGCCTCCCAGGCTTCCTCTACAGAGAGATCAGCCGGAAAAAGCGCAGGCAGGAAATCCCCTCCTCCTGCTGCAGCTTGTGCATTTGCCGTGAAGGTATCCAAGATGGCTGCCGTTCCCGCACTCAGCGGGAACGGATCAACGCAGCTCTAGGCCCGCCAGACCCACGCTGTGAAGATGCCGCCACAGTCCCCCCGGACATGCCTTCCCCACCAGAGAGGCATCAGTGACAGTGGCAGTGACAGGGCCACGTGGCATAGGCCCCGCCTGACTCCAGCCACACAGCACACGCCGGAAAATGAGAATGTGCTGGGAGCCGCAACGGGTGCTCGCCACTGACCAGAGCGGTTCTGCCACTAACGGGGATCACAAACAAAAAGAAAACACTCCCTGTCTTTTTTTTTTTAAACTTTATAAAACAGACAGAAAACAATAGCCTTATCTGAAGGGTGGCACAGGTTTCTCCCATGACTCCTGAGGGTGAGGGAACTGGACCACCAGCTTTCACCCCCTGGCATGGATCAGCGAGAAATCAAAGGTCCCCAACCCCTGTTCGTCCTCCTCTGAAAACCAGAAGGATGGTCCCACCAGGACCTGCCAACCTCCTGGGAGGGAATTCCTCCTTTTCTATCCTTTTCCTTTACTTTTTTTTCCTCAGGTACAGAACCACAGGTTTTGCACCTCCTCCATCTGCTGTAGACAGAGAAATACTGAGGATCTGCAGGTGGCACACCGGATTAAGAGGTGGTGTCTGTGAAAATTTCTCTGTCGCCATCTGCTGGAAGGGAGGCAAAACCCAGGCGTCTGGACTGATCTGGGTACGTACAGGGAATGTGCATTATACCATGTCTAATACTGCATTTCTGCCGAGCCCTGAGCTCGCTAAATGGGTGATATAAAATATGAGATATATAAATAAAGTAAAATTACATTAAATTAAGTTCCTCCATTCTAAACTCCCCAGCGCAAGCTGACTTACCCCGAGACAGAGAGCGCGAGCTCGATAACCACATGAGCTCGGGCCAGTATCGGTAGCAGGTCTGGCTGCTCACTGATCCTGGAGGAAAATCAAGAGAGAGAATGGTGTCAGCAGGGCCCCAAAACAGGCCGCAGCGTCCTCGTACGAAGCATGGTGTTAGCGAGGCCCTCACAGGGCCCCCATCACAGGCTGCCCCTCCCCCTAAGCAGAGCTCAATGTCAGCAGGGCCACATGGAGCCCCAGCCTCCCCAAACAGAGCAATGTCAGCAGGGCCACCTAGTGGGGCAGACTGCGTGAGCCAATATCTTCTATGCTTCTGTGTCTATTCCAGTCCTCCAGGTCTCCCATACAGCAGCAGGGGTTTAGCTCTGCCTCCCCTGGGAGCACTGAAAGGGTGCAGGGGTCACTAGGCGTCATACAGTCATGCATGTCAGAAGCAGAAAGTTAAGCCCCCAACTCCCCTGGAGCCATGGAAGGGGCAGAGTGGCAGAGCCAATTCATATTTACGTGGATAGTAGCAGCACCACCTCCAGCTCTGTAGTTTCAATGGTGATCCCTGAGGTGCTGATGACAAGGTAGAACGTGACCTACGAGAACCAAGGAGAGGAATTAGGAAAAAAAAAAGAAAAAAAGGAAGAAAAGACAGGATGAGAGGACAGAGTGATGCATGAACACATGAGAGCGCTGGAAGCGACGTGGAAATGCGTACATGCATGTGAAGTGCAAGCATGTGCAGACACGGGAAGTGGCACGCAAGCGTGTGCAGGGGCTGGGAGCGACAGAGGAAAGAGAATCCTTTATTCAGACCCCCTGCTGAAGCAGGGACATGGCTCAGCAGCCGTGGTGGGAGTCTCTGGCGACCCTGACCTCAGCTCCTCGTTTCATGGGGTTTCCCAAATCACACACCACCTGAGATCCATTCTGGTTAGAGACACATTCAACCTCCTTATCCTGGAAGGAAGAAAAGAGACAAGCAAAATTAGAGGGTCACAGCTTGCCCAACACCCAGCAGTAACCCCCATGTCTTGTTAAACACCTGCAGGGAAGGAGGAGTGTGTTTGTGTGTGTGTGTGTGTGTGTGTGTGGAGGGTGGAGGGTGGGGAATCAAAGTGAAGGAATGGAGGGGATTGTGTGAATGTGAATGAGGATGAATGAGGGCATTAGAGAGATAGGGTGGTAGGGGCAAGGGGAGAGAAAGATATAGTTGCATTGGAGAAGGTTCAGAGAAGGGCAACCAAAATGATAAAGGGGATGGAACAGCTCCCCTATGAGGAAAGGCTGAAGAGGTTAGGGCTGTTCAGCTTGGAGAAGAGATGGCTGAGGGGGATATGATAGAGGTCTTCACAATTATGAGAGGTCTAGAACGGATAAATGAAGTTAGCAAGTAGCACACGTAAAACTAATCAGAGAAAATTCTTTTTCACTCTACACACAATTAAACTCTGGAATTTGTTGCCAGAGGATATGGTTAGTGTAGTTAATGTAGCTGGATTTTAAAAAGGTTTGGATAAGTTCTTGGAGGAGAAGTCCATTAATGGCTATTAATCAATTTTACTTAGGGAATAGTCACTGCTATTAATTGTATCAGTGGCATGGGATCTTCTTAGTGTTTGGGTAATTGCCAGGTTCTTATGGCCTGGTTTTGGCCTCTGTTGGAAACAGGATGCTGGGCTTGATGGACCCTTGGTCTGACCCAGTATGGCAAGTTCTTATGTTCTATAAAGCCCCACTCAGGCAAGCAAGCCAGAGTCCCCCTGCATCTCTCCCTCAACACCTGCCTGAGCCACACGGTTCCCTGGCCCCGTTCTGCTCTTACCCCAGTAGAGTCCCGGCCCTGCCCCTGCTCTTACCGCTGAGGGTCGGAATGAGGAGTAGAAGAGCGTGTCTGGGAAGCTGGCAGTGAGCTGAGCCTCGTGGGCGTCGTCTCCATCCCGCTCGGGGTGCAAGGGATCCGATGGCAGGTTCGTGACGGTGATCTCCAGGGCGATATCCTTCTGATCTGTCAGAGCAAAGATGGCGTTCTCATCATCCCCACTGCGGAAGAGAGGACAGGAGAGAGATTCTGGGGCTTTAATATGGAGCATGGAGTCGGGTTGGCAGTACTAAAGAAAGCAACGCGATGCTATTACACCCTCCCCCCACGCACACATATGCATGAACGTTCAGGCACACACCCTCGCACATACACCCTAAGGCATGCACACTACTTGTCTTTCTCCTGGGAGAGGTATCCAGTTCCTCACCGTGGCAGCCTCAAGAATTGGTCAGTTTTGCCGACGCGGGAGCAAAAGTGGTGGTTTATCTGAAGGTTGCTTTGGCAAATCTTGTCATCTCCACAGCCCTGCTTCAGAAAGTTCACCTGCACGGGAACAAGCCAGAGTGAGGGGACTAGCAAAGGTGAGAGGGAATGGGGTGGGGCCGGCTAGTGACAGTGAGGAAGGCACCAAAGGCAACCACCAGAATAAAGGGGACCAGCAACTGGGATAGGAAGTAAGGAGAGGCAGAAGGGAGAGAAAGCGAGAGAAGGAGGAGAAATGAGGTGAGAAGAGTAATAGGGTGATAAGACAAGGAGGAAGGCTAGAGGAATGGGAGAAGATAAGGGGGGGGGGACAAGTATGAGAAAAGAGATTGGAGGAGGAATGGGGTGAGAGGACAGTGAAGGAGGATGGAGGAGAGGGAGGAGGAGAAATGGGGTGAGGGGAAGCAGGATTAGTTTCGAGTTCCAGATGATGTCTTACTTCTGCTCTGTAGGTATTGGGCACTTGTGCATTTAACACAGGAACGAGGGGGGCCAGGGCCTCCTGGCCCGCCTGCCGCTTGCCCCGCGAGTGCTTGATGTTGTACGTGAGAGTCACAGGAATGGGGTGGAGCTTGTCCCGCACATCCTCCTGAGATCGGAAGATATAGATAGCGCAGGGTTAAGGATGGAGAGGTTAACGGGCATGCAGACCCGTCCTGCTCTGCTACACCTAATTATGCAAACTCTCCAAAAAAAAAAAAAAAAGTGGCTTATGCAATAATCGCAGCTATACTGACACAGGGCAATCATATAAACCTAGAACGTGATCACACAGGATCTGGTTACAGTGATATAACCACGCACCCCCATAAAAACACAAGTTATAGAACCAATTTCTATGCCCAACAGAAGTGGAATAGATAAAGTGCAAAAATAATTATTTATTTTAACACTTTTCTATACCGACCTTCATGGACAAGAAGTTCTTGACTCAAAAAGGGATTCGAGTTTGTATCACATTAAAGAAGGCAACTCTCCTCACATCCCAGCTTGGGTCAGGGTTCATCACCTGCCTGTATGAAGGGAGAAAATTATAAAAGCAAAAAAAACCCCTTGTGCTTAATCTGGACTGCTGCAGACCCCATGTTGTTCTATTACTAGTAATCAGATCCTGTGTGATCACACCCTCGCTTCATGTCACTGCCCCTGTACAGCAGTCATCAGAGACATTTTTTTGGTGAATTGGTAAATAAAATACTTTTATTTTTTTTTTTGGAGGGTTTGCTCTGCTACGCCAGCAGCTTAATGAGAAGGCAAGGCGTGCTGCCGAGATTCAGGAAAAGAGGTCCCAGCTGATCGAAGGTAGCTCAGCTGAAGAGGGCGGGCCCGTACCTGGAGCTGGAAGCTGGCCTTCATGCAGGATCGCATTTTCTGGCGTGGTAATTCCACCACGCTTGAGTACTGGTACTCCGGATCCGTGGGCTTCCTGCTCAAGAAAGAGACCCTGGGCAACTTCCCCAGCTTCCTCCTGTCCGCATCAGCATCGAACACGTAGTCCAGAACTAGAAGCAGGACGAGAACGGACCGTTACCCACTGAAGCCGTTGGCAGGTGCGGTGCAAGATGACGGGAAACGGACGGCATAGGAAAAAAAAAAAAGCACAGCCACGGAACTGGCAATCTCCAAAGACAGCCCACGCACAAAGTGGGAAGGGCAGGGTCACCCCAGGTCGGCCCTGCAGGACAGGAATGGGGCAGGATATGGGGAGTGACGTGAAGAGAAGAGGGTGGGGCAATAGGAGAAGGATTGTATGACACAGAGATTACACCCCACAGGATGGCTCTCCAGCCTATAGAGCATAAACTGTGAGGGAGAAACCCAGGAATGAGTGTCCGTGAAATAACCTTTGCCCCAAGGAGCCAGCAGCCCCCTGGAATGATTGTTGCATGCACGAAAGCCCTGCGGGGATAGGGCAATGCCTACAGTGCCTGAATGTAATCTGCTTTGAAGTGCCAGAAAAGCAGAACGTAAATAAATGATTAAGGAGTTAATACTCACGTATCTTAGGAGTGTAGCTATCCGGACTGGCTGTATAGCTAAAGCAGGCTTTCAAATCCACGCTGTGGAGAAGGAATTAGAGAGAGCAAGATGTGAGGTCAGTTGATCGCCTACTGAATTCAGGTTCTGGCCACAAAAGGCTGATAACACAGGTCCCAGGCAAGCGTATTGCTAAGATTATAGAAGGGCAAGTCCCAGGAGAGGGAGGGCATTGCCTAGATTATATAGGTGGTTGGGTTCAGGCACTGCAATGGTAAGATTATAAAATGTCCCGAGAGAGCGGGGGGGGGGGGGGGGGGGGGGCTGTCATCATAGGAGAACCCAGGTGAGGGACAGCATTAGTGGGATTATAGGAAATATAGGAGGAGCTGCATGGCTAGAATTATAGGAGGTCTCGAGCAAGGAAGGGCATTGCTGAAATTATGGGAGGTCTTGGACTAGGATTTGCTCTAGTTGACTTCTTTTGGGATCAGGACAGAATTTTTACATAGGAAAGATAATTGCTTCGGGTTGCTTAGAAAGGTGGGGGGGGTTTTCTTTTTTTTTTTTTAGTTTCCTCAGCAATGATCCCATAATATCCTCTGAAGAAGCTGAGTTTGATGTGATTGTGGATGGTATCAAGTGTTGGCAGAAATGAAAAGGGGTTTGTAGCCCAAAATAACAGAATCGCAGCCCAAAAGGTAGCCCAAAGAGCGAGTGGGACAAAGTAATAAAATAAATAAATAAATAAATAAAGTTGCAGCCCAAAATTCTCCTCTTCTTAAAATTAAAAAGAGCAGGGCTGACGGAGCCGAAAATCTCAACGTGCAGGGAGCACGGGGGATGTCCCGATCAGAAGATCCAAAGGAGCAAAGGAAGCGGGTGGAGAAGTTCTCCTCAAATGGAGGCACCCGTGCTGCTCTCCCGTCTCTCTGTCCAAGCACAAAATCAGCCCAACCAACATCACGGTGGGGTGGATAAAACACTAGCCCTGCTGGACAAGAAATAGCTCAGTCTGGCACAGTGGCGTAGCCAGAATTGATTTTTTGGGTGGGCACAAGGTTAACATGGGTGGGCTGTAGGCATGCAGGTCTACTAGTTGTTTTTTTACTGATAAATAATGCCAAATTATGCAGCATAGCATTCACATCTACGCCTAAGTATGAGGTTTACTTAATGATACAAACATAATTCACGGTGATTTGTGGTACTTTAGCCTTCTTATTATTACGATTTTATACACGGCTCCTACCTGTCCATAAATTTTGAGAGAGCGGTTGTGTTGCTTATATTTAAATTGCTAACATCTCAAAATATAGATATATATTTTTACCTTTGTTGTCTGATCTTTGTATTTTTCTAATCAGTTGGTCCTGGTCTCTTTTTCCCATTTTTTCCCTTATAGCTCATTTCCTAATTCCTTTTCAGTGTCTTTCTTCTATTACTGTCTTCTTCCCTTCCACACACACACACGCTTTCTCTCACAGACTCCCTCTCACACACTCAAGCTCTCACTCTCATATGCTCTCCCCCCCCCCCCCCCTCAAGCTCACATTCAAGTTCTCACTTTCTCACCCCTCCCCAGGCTTATATTCTTATGCACACACAGATGCACATCCAGGCACCCATTCTCACCCACACACATAAACCCAGACTCCCATTCTCACCCACAAACCCATGCTCCCAGTCTCACCCACACATATTCAAGCTCCCATTCTCATCCATACATATACACATTTAAGATACTATTCTCACCCACACATACACACATTCAAGCACCCATTCTTATTCACATATTCAAGCTTCCATTCTCACCCACCCACACAAACCCAGGCTCTCATTCTCACCCATATATACACACATTCAAGCTCCCATTCTCACCCACCCACAAACCCAGGCTCCCATTCTCAACCACACATACACACATTCGAGCTCCCATTCACCCACATATTCAAGCTTCCATTCTCACCCACATACACACCCAGGCTCCAGTTTTCACCCACACACACTCCCATTCTCATCCACACATACACATTCAAGCACGTGCACAGCTTCCGCTTTCTCCCCCAGAGCAGGAAGATCAGCTGCCTCTCCTGCTGCCACCGGACTCCTGCTATCTTCGGGCGTCCGAACTTCCTGTCGGGGGGGGGGAGCGGAAGCGCAGCGCACAACGTCCGCTTCCTCCCTCCCCCCAGCAGGAAGATCGGCGGACCATACGGCCCGACGCCCGAAGATAGCAGGAGGCCGGTGGCAGCAGGAGAGGCAGCTGATCTTCCTGCTTTGGGGGAGAAAGCGGAAGCTGTGCGCGGCGCTTCCGCTCCCCCAAACAGGAAGTTCGGCGGGCCGTTTGACCCGAAGATAGCAGGAGAACGGGTGGCAGCAGGAGAGGCAGCTGATCTTCCTGCTTTGGGGGGAGGAAGCGGAAGCTGCCCGCGGCGCTTCCGCTCCCCCCCTCAACAGGAAGACCGGTTGGCCTTACGGCCGCAGCCGCGCTTTCCCCACGTGTGCCGTGATGGCGCGCGAGGCGTGGGTTCTCTTGTTCGCTGTCGCGGGGATGGGATCCCGCGACAGCCTTGCAGTTCCGGTGCCAGTTGGGTGGGCCTGGGTCTAAGTTGGGTGGGCACCTGCCCACCCAGGCCCACCCGTAGCTACGCCACTGGTCTGGCAACACTGCCAGTGTCTCCAAACACAGACAATATCAGTGACAAAGACCAACAGATCCCAGAAGCAAATGTAACATACCTCTAGGAACTAGGGCAGAGAAATGTTGAATCATCATTGTGACATGAAAAGACTGACAATAGAGTGCTGTCTCTTTAAGAGCTGGGGGGGGGAAAGGAGATTCAAAATTGGATTGTCTGAGCATGTGCAAACAGATCACTGCTCAGCTTGAACAGAGTTCCTGCCCTGCTCTGAATTAATAAATATTATCTGTGCTGATTAAGGTTCTCTTTTCTGGAACCCTGCTGTGGACGACTTGGGAGTAATTGAACTGTGCCCTGTCAGGATTTGAAGCTCTTCTTTTGGATAGAGGCTGCTGTATTGTGGATTTGGCAGTTGAAGCAAAGAGCAGTACTGACGCCCTCTTCAGCTCTAAATTCAAATGGACACACAGTAGGATACAATCTGGGACTTTGCTTGTTCAGAGACTGCTTAAGGTCGGGTGTTATATCACCTGCTGATTCTGGTTGAAATACTTAACATGAGTTACGACAAAGTTGAGTTTTCTCTTGTACTATATACATGTGTTTATATGATAAATGCAGATGCTTAGGAAGTGAACAGATTTATTTCAGTCATTCATTCCAGTAAAGATAAAACTGTTACTCACTAAAGAGCGTGTGGATTCATTTCTGATACTGGGTTGGGAATCAAAGTGCAGGTTTCAGACACAAGGAGTCATAAAGAAAATTGAACTTCAAGGGTTACACAAACAGATGGCGCTAGCTTGCAAGGGAAGAGCTCTTGCCCTGAGAGAGAGAGAGAGAGAGAGACAGAAAGAGACAGCCTGGAAGGAGATCATGCAATCAGAGAGAGAGAGAGAGAGACAGCCTAGGACGAGCGTGCACTCTGCGTGAGACAGAGAGAAACTTCTTCTCACCAGGCTGCGGTGGAGTGCTGACAATTCTTGTGCGCCAGATCAATGGTGTGGGGATGGATACTGATGTTATAAGCCACGTGAATGACAGGTCGCGCTCTGCAAGGCAAAAAGGCACCATGAGGAAAAGTGCTGCGAAACTTAAAACCTTACGATACAGGCATGCGCCTTCAGCACACGTCGCAGTGCTCTCACCTGTACAAAACCACAGTGTCCGAAAGCGAGCCGACAAGAAGATCCGGGTAAGAGTTCCCATCGATATCAAGACCCCCAGAGATTGAGTAACCAAAGGTCTTCACCCCAGCGCCCACGCCATCCAATATCTACAAGAAGATGTGCCAGAATCAAAAGAAGGAAAGGGGGGTGTCACATGAGCCTCCACAAATTATCTAGACCATCTACCAACCCAGCTGGATGTCCTCACTCTCCTCCTATCCTCTCCATCTCTCTAGCAACCCTTTCCCCTACACCTTCATCCCTTCTCCAGCCTCTAAGCCGTCTCTTCCTTCAATCCCTTATTTTATTTATTTACTCATTCTGTTATTCCACAAATTCCACAAAAGTGATCAACGTGGATTACAATCCAACATTCATAAAATATAAAAACATCCTAACACACAGTCAGTAAAATAACATAAAACATTACAACGTTATTACACATTTCCTTACACACATCCATTCCTTTCCTATCCTCCAATCTCCCCCTTCATCAGCTTTCCCCCCCTCCAACCCTTCTCTTTCCCCTCCTGTGCAACTCCCAGACCCTTCTCATGCTCTCCACCTCCCCTCCCTTTTCCCTCGCCCTCATTGCGTTCTTCTGTCAAGTCCTCGGTCTCATGGATATAATGCGCCGTGCATTACTAGGGCCAGTTTTTCAACCTTCCATACTGGGATAAAGTCTGCAGGCGCTTTCTACCTGTGGGCTTTGCCCTAAGTTTCAGAGTGAAAGTCTGCACATTTCTGCTTTGATGCTTGCCCATGGTATCAAGTACATTTGCACCTGATCTTTCTGCAATTGGATTTTTTTTTTTTTCTGGAAAAGAAGTTGAAAATGTCCAGCCACAGATGTATGTTTCCTCCCTTACCTTCAGTGCATCCCCGGGAATGCCTCCTCGCAGTGCGGCTAAAAGAGTTCCTGTTGCAGGACTTTCCAGCGCTTTGCGGCTGGGAGATTTTCCAGCACACGGTCAATGTGGATACAATGCTTCTTACCCACAGAAACGGCTTGGAAATTTTGTCCTCTACATCTGCACACTTGTGCGCAAAGCGTGCACGGGGCCACCACGGCTTAAGTTATTTCCTGCATCGCAAATGTCACGAGTCCTTTCATATTAACTGCCACTCCTTGTGACCTTGGGCAAGTCACTTCATCCTCCACTGTCTCCAGCACAAATTTAGTGGTCTATTTACTAAGCCACGGTATTTTTCCCCAGAGGGAATAATACCACAGGATTCACACAGTTGTAGTAATGAGCCCCGCAGCTTTGCAAATTTAATGCGATTTTTCCTGCATTAAGGCAAAATGTGTCCGTAGGCAGTAGGGGGGGGGGAGGGGAGTTATCCTCCCCCCTCCTCCCTGTGGAGAGGTGTGAGGACAGTCCTGCCTACCCAAATCCCCTTCCCTCCTCACCTCCAAGTCGCAGCACCTGAAGATGACGAGAAAGCAGCGCAGGGCATTCGGCAGCTCCCGCAGGCTTAGGGACCCTGCGATGCTCCACGCCCCTCGCAAGGGTTTCCATGGTAACAGAAGGCCTGTGTGGGAGGAGGGGATGCCACGGGATCCATCGGCGCAGGAGGGCCCCGTGCTGCTTTTTCATCATCATCATCATCAGGTGCCGCTGGAAGAGAGACAGGGTACTGCGGCTGCAGACTACGTTTTAGGCATGGCAATAGCGGCAGCGCTCCGGCGCCTATAAGAATTTAGTGCCGGATTTAGCTGCCTATACCTAAAGTGAGTAAATAGGTTCTAAATGCAAGAAGGACGGAGGTATTACAGCTGGGGAGTGGTGACGTTCTGAAACCATCAAAACTGAATGGTTTTGACATGACACCCCCCACCCCCTCCCAAAGGAGGAGGTAAGATCCCTTGGAGTTGGATTCGTCTCTATGCACGGAAAAGCGCATTGCGCACTGGGCTGGGAACATCCGTCTCAAAGTTAAAACATTGAGACAAATTAGGCCATATTTAGATTTGTCAGCACTAAAATCAGTTGCCTATGCACATAATGGATTACTGCAATGCTTTGTATCTGGGGCTTCTGGAGAAGCCGACTCTTAAATTACAATTAATACAGAAAGACACGCTAGCGCGCATTGTCATGGGTGGTTCCACCCGTACATCTGCAGCCCATTGTTACAAGGCCTACATTGGCTCCCTGTGACTGCATGATGCAGATTTAAAAATCGGTTCTTTACATATCTAAGAGTTTGCGAGGCTTAGGCCCTTGGCATTTGAGAAGCTGATTGAAGTGGAATGAAGTCAGTAGGAATTTACCATCAGATAAGAAACATCTTCCAGCGGATAAGACTTTATGTCATTCTTGCTTGCAGAATAGGTTCCTTTTCTTCCTTAATTCTGAATTTATGGAATAGTTTACCTTTGATATTGAGGGAAGAAGCAGACCTATTGAGATTCCGGAAACAGCTAAAAACCCGGCTAATGGGAAATGCTTTTGCATGCTGATTCACCATTCGCATTTGAGGTGGTGGTGATTCTGATAATTTTATGTAGTTGACTTTATTATGGTTATGAAATGGTTATTATTATGTTGTACACTGATTATGTTGTACACTGATGTTGTACAAGTGATTAATAAATGATTTTAAATAAATAAATCCAGGCCTGCCCACCCCCAACCCTCTTCTAGCCCCGTTTATTTATTTATTTATTTATTTTTAATTTTTATAGACCGAAGTTCTTGTAGGAACTACAAATCAATCCGGTTTACATACAACTTTTAAATGCCCAAAAAGAGTAGTGGGCTTTACATAGAACAGTTGAACAATAAAACAGGTAACAATAGAACAATAACAATAATGATGGAACAAATAGAGTAGATAACCAATTAAACATAGTAATATAGTAATAAATATTATATAGAAAATAAATATAAAAGAGATAGAGTAAATGGAGTGTGAGTACAGTATAAATACAAAAGATGAAAGAGCTCAAAAATTAAGGTACAGTTGAAAAATTAAGGTACAGTTGAGGTGATCCCAGGCACAGGCTCCTCCACCTCTTCCCAAACTCCTCTCCTATTTTGCAAAACAACCCCCCTGGAACTCCCCCACCCTAGCTCACTCCGGCCCGACACCCCCTGGCTCCTCTGGTTCAGTGAGGCCCAGAGCACCCCCTAAGGCTCTTGGCCCAGTGTTGTTGTCATGTCCTAAATAGCGCCAGCCCCTAGGGTATTTTGAACATGGTGATACCAGGCCAGGAGCCTTAGGAGATGCTGCAAGCTCCACTGGACTCCTAGGACTACATAGATAAGACCTATGGGGGGGGGGGTTTCAAAATGAGGGAGTGAGAGGGGGCCTATGCCCAGGGTTTGACACTTGTTTAACCCCTTTTTTTTTCCGCATTTGGACCTTCTCACAGGTGACAGGGTGGAACGGGGGAGGGGGTGTTTGATCGGACCCCTTTCAAATGATGGCCCCAAGAGCATAGGAGCACTCAGTGTCTGGATGCTCTGGAAAAAGTTAGTTGCAACTCCAGAATGGCAGCCAACTTTAGAACAAATAACGTGACTTGTGAATTTTGAGGCAAGCCGCGTTATGTGATTTACATGTCTTCTGCCATTCCTATGCTGTGACAGGTTTTTAAGAGAGCATAGAGTGAATATTGTTTACCATGAATTAAAACCCTAACGCGACTTAGTAAATGAGCCTCTTGGATTGGAGGCCCTCTGGGGACAGGCAAATACCTGCTATATCTAAATGTAACTTGCCTTGAGCTAATCATGAAAAGGCGCGAGCTAAACCTAAATCAATAAAGAAAATCATGAGCAAATAAGTGATCATTTGAAAAGACCTCAATGGATGAACCCAAGGATTCATCTTCATTCACCCACCTCTCTGTTCCTCCCTCCAATAAATCCATCACGCCGTTCCCTCCATCAGCTGTCTCTCAAGCTCGCACCCACCTGCCCTGCCTTCCCCGTTTCAACCAAACCTCTATTTCTGCTGCTTTCCTTGCCTTGCTCTTACCTGAGTTGGTTTAGTGACGATTCCTAAGCTGCTGCCATGATATATGTAAACTTTGCCCGCACCATCGAAAGGGGCGCCCACAGCAATATCTGCAAGAGAACAACCAAGAGCAGCATTGGAGCCAGCTGCAGAGCGCGACTGTAACTCCGCCGAAGGATGCTCAGCGGGAAAGAACCAGGACGTAGCCAGCATTGTAAGGGCCAACGCTTCCGGGGGGGGGGGGGGGGGGGGGGGAGGGGCCACAGCGGTGCATCTCAGCTAAGTGAGAACTTGTCTCTTATCCTCCATTGCACAGTTAGCTCCCGTTTATAAATTCTGTCCAGGGGACGGCGTGGAGGGGGCATAAAAAATAAGGATATAGAAAAGCAAACTCCTATAACTAATTACAAAATATTTAGTCAATTAAAATCCAGCGGGGAGGGGGGGGGATGACTCCTCTTTGCCCCCCGCCCCACCAGTTACACATCCAAAAAAAAAAAAATGTTAATATCAGTCTTGTGCCCCCAGCAGGACCTACTGCCTTCAGTCCCGAGCCCCTGGAAAGAGCCGCTGCCCTACCACCAATGCAGCAGAATTATAAGCATGTCTGACAGACTGAGGGAGGAAGCATCCCTTCCCACACAATGTCTCAGGGGAGTTTTTGCTTGACTCTTTTGGTCACATTTCTTTTCCGATGAGTGTTATACTGTACTGATTTATCTCTGCCCTGGCAGGAGAACGGGGGGGGGGGGGGGGGCAGACACGACTTCTATGTGGACTTATTTTGGAGCCTCTCGCCCCACAGTATCCTGCCTGCCACCCCGTGCCATCATCACCCCGGGATGCGGCCTTCCTTGCTCCCGTCCCAACCCAGTTTATGTGCGGTCCTGAAGCAATGCCCACATACCAGCCCTAGGAGACATCCTCAAACCCCCCACAAAGCACAAGTTCGAAATCTTCACAGCGCCGCCACCTCCACCCCCCACCCCCTCCCATTGTCCTGGCACCTCACCTTGGAACCCATCCTGGTTGATATCATCCAAACTGCTGACCGCAATCCCAAACATGGACTCGTAGGTCCCATTTAGTCGGAGGGGCTTCGTGCTGCCCCATCGCCCCGCCTGGTTGATGTACACGTACACTGCCCCACCAATCTCTTCTTTGCGGTCAAAAAAATTGGGAGCTCCAACAATCAGGTCCATCCACCTGTGGAAGGAGGTGAAGGAGAGAGTGGGAACATTCTTTAGGAAGCCTGTGTGCCATTACCCAATCTGCTAATGAGGCAAGGTCCAGGGCCCTAAGACCATAAGGCATGCCATACTGGGTCAGACCAAGGGTCCATCAAGGCCAGCATCCTGTTTCCAACAGCGACCAATCCAAGTCACAAGTACCTGGCAAGTTCCCAAACATTAAATGAAGAGATCCCAGGCTACTACTCCTTATTGATTAATAGCAGTTTATGGACTTCTGCTCTAGGAACTTATCCAAACCTTTTTTAAACCCAGTTACACTAACTGCTGTAACCACATCCTCTGGCAATGAAGTCCAGAGCTTAATTATGCATTCAGTGAAAAATAATGTTATCTCTGATTTGTTTTAAATGAGCTACTTGCTAACTTCATGAAGTGCCCCCTATTTCTTGTATTATCCGAAAGAGTAAATAACCGATTCACATTTACCCGTTCGTCCTTTCATGATTGTGTAGACCTCTATCATATCCCCCCTCAGTCATCTCTTCTCCAAGCTGGACAGCCCCAACCTATTTAGCTTTTCCTCATAGGGGAGCCGTTCCATCCCCTTTATCATTTTGGTTGCCCTTCTCTGTACTTTCTCCAGTGCAACCATATCTTTTTTGAGATGCGGCGACCAGAATTGTACACAGTATTCAAGGTGCAGTCTCACCATGGAGCAATACAAAGGCAATATGACATCCACCATTTTATTCATCGTTCCCTTCCTAATAATTCCTAACATTCTGTTTGCTTTTTTGACTGCCACAGCACACTGAGCCGATGATTTCAAAGTATTATCCACTATGATGCCTAGATCTTTTTCCTGGATGGCAACTCCTAATGTGGAACCTAACATCGTGTAAGCAAAGGTTATTTTTTCTCTATATGCATCACCTTGCACTTGTCCACAATAAATTTCATCTGCCATTTGGATGCCCAATCTTCCAGTCTCACAAGGTCCTTCTGCAATTTATCACAATCCGCTTAAGATTTAACTACTCTACTAATTTTGTGCCATCCGCACATTTAAGCACCTCACTCATCATTCCCCTTTCCATATTATTTATAAATATATTAAAAAGCACTGGTCCAAGTACAGATCCCTGAGGCACTCCACTGTGAAAACAGACCATTTAATCCTTCTCTCTGTTTCTTGTCTTTTAGCCAGTTTGCCAATCCACAAAAGGACATCACCTACTATCCCATGACTTTTTAGTTTTCTTAGAACTCTCATGAGGGACTTTGTTGAACGCCTTCTGAAAATCCAAATACACCACATCTACCAGTTCACCTTTGTCCATGTTTATTCACCCCTTCATAAAAATGTAGATTTGTGAGGCAAGTCTTCACTTGGGTAAATCCATGCCTACTGTGTCCCATTAAACCATGTCTATGTAAATGTTCTGTGATTTTATTTTTTATAACAGTTTCCACGATTTTTCCCGGGACTGAAGTTAGGCTCACCAGTCTATAGTTTCCCAGATTTCCCCTGGAACCTTTTTAAATATCGGAGTTACATTGGCTACCCTCCAATCTTCAGGTACAATGGACGATTTTAATGATAGGTTACAAATTTTTACTAAAAGGTATAAAATTTCATTTTTAAATTCTTTCAGAACCCTGGGGTGTATAGCATCCAGTCCAGGTGATTTACTACTCTTCAGTTTGTCAATCTGGCCTACTACATCTTATAGGTTCACCATAATTTGGTTCAGTTCATCTGAATCATCACCCTTGAAAACCGTCTCCGGAACTGGTATCTCCTCAATATCCTCTACAGTAAACATCAAAGCGAATAATTTGTTTAGTCTTTCCGCAATGGCCTTATCTTCCCAAAGTGTGTCTTTAACCCCTTGATCATCTATCAGTGCAACCAACTCCCTCACTGACTTTCTGCTTCGGATATATTTTTTTAAGTTTTTATTATGAGTTTTTGCCTCTATGGCCAACCTTTTCAAATTCTCTATTTCCCTGTCTTATCAGTGTCTTACATTTAACTTGCCAATGCTTATGATTTATCCTATTTTCCTCTAATGGATCCTTCTTCCAATTTTTGAATGAAGATCTTTTGGCTAAAATAGCCTTTTTTACCTCACTTTTTAACCATGCCGGCAATATTCTGGCTTTCCTTGCACCTTTCTTAATGCGTGGAATACATCTGGATTGCGTTTCTAAGATGGTATTTTTAAATAATGTCCATGCCTGTTGCACACTCTTTACCTTTGTAGCTGTACCTTTCAGGTTTTGTTTTGTTTTTTTTAACTATTTTCTTCATTTTGTCAGAGTTTCCCTTTTGAAAGTTTAGTGCTAGAGCCGTGGATTTTACTGTCCCCTTCCAGTCATTAATTCAAATTTGATCATATTATGATCACTATTGTCAAGTGGCCCCACCACCAATAGCTCTGTTACCAAATCCTGTGCTCCACTGAGAATTAGATCTAAAATTGCTCCCTCTCTTGACGGTTTCTGAACCAATTGCTCCATAAAATTGTCATTTTTTTCCATCCAGGAACTTTAACTCTCTAGCATGTCTTGATGTTACATTTACCCAGTCAATATTGGGGTAATTGAAATCTCCCATTATTACTGCACTACCAATTTGATTAGCTTCCCTAATTTCTCTTAGCATTTCACTGTCCGTCTCATCATTTTGGCCAAATGGACGGTAGTATACTCCTATTACTATACTCTTCCCCGACACAGAAGGGATTTCTACCCATAAAGATTTGATTGTACATTTAGTCTCATGCAGGACTCTATGCCATCCCGGACATAAAGTGCCACCCTGCCTCCAAGTTGCTCCTCTCTTTCATTGTGATAGAATTTGTACCCTGGTATAGCATTATCCCATTGGTTATCCTCCTTTCACCTTGTCTCTGAGATACCAATTATGTCTATCTCATCATTCACTGCTATACACTCTAATTCTCTCATCTTACTTCTTAGACTTCTGGCATTAGTGTGTTTTTTGTTTGTATTTTTAGTTGCCCTGGTGTACCTTACGGCCTATTAACCCTGACATTGTACTCATCTCTCCCAGCCCAAAGCTTATTAGTGAGAAGGAACTTTCTTATACTTGGGTAGCCAGAAGACCTATCTCACGCTGCTAAAAAGTGATTTGTGTTGGGGTGGAGGAGGAGAGAGAGGGAAAGAGTGAATAACAATCTGATAATGTAAGAGAACCTCCTACAAAACCCAGAGACCATGTGCTAACCCCTGCACTGTGTAATAAACCCTTATGGCCATGAGGCAAATCCCTACGCCATATGATAAATGCCTCCGCCATGAGATAAATCCAGAGGGCATGTTAAAAGTTCCTATGTTGGGCTATAAAATCTTAAAACATGTGTAAATCCCTGTACTCTCACTCACCCATCACTGTTCAGGTCCGTCACAGCCACAGAATAGCCAAACGAGGAGGCCAAGTTTTCTCCCCACAAGGTAAACTCAGGCACCAGGCGGTTCACATTGTCCTTCTTCAGGATGACCACTGCCCCGGTGTGATTGGCTCGTGGGGCCCCAGTTACAAAACTCAGCTCGTGTTTCCGGGTGATGGCCTTGCCAGAGTCTACGGAGAATCCTGTAAGCAGCCGTGCAAGCAGAAGTGCTTTATGGGTTTCTCTGAGGGGAAACTCATCAATGGCACGCTCATGACAGACACAGCAACAAGAAGAGACTCCAAAGCTCTCAATTTCTCTCCCTCACTGTGGGGGCTCCCTCCACCCTCCTCCATTTCTGTGTCCCTCTTACTATCGGTGGGGGGGGGGGGGTCATTCTCACTGATGTTAGCTTGTTACTTGCCCGAGGGCTACATGGAGCATTCCTCTCTGCTGCTCAGGTACACTTTTCTGGAAATTTACCCATACCAATGCAAGCCCTGCTCACGCTCTTATGAATGCAGAAATCGTTAGAAAAGCATGCTTTCCAACCTCATACTCTCAGGAGTGCACCCTCACTGCCAACTCATACCCCTGATGGTGCGTGCCCCCCCCCCCCCCCCAAAAGCCCCAGTTCAAACCTCACTGTATCTCCACATAGTCCCCTCCTTCACCACTGACTCCTCTTGTCAGTGCATGTGAAGTGTGCCTCTTCAGATCATGGGCAACCAACATCCATCAGCCCCTCTAACCAGCTCCTCTCGCTCCACACATTGATGGGAGAGAACATTGAGAGGTCTGGATAACACAGACGAAAGTAAAAGGAGAAACACAGGGTTATTTGGGTAGACACGAGGCTGGGATAGCACCTCACTGTGAACACTTCTGCCAGGCCACTTCCAAGGCCCAGGTGGCAGGGACAGAACAGAGTGCCAGCTCGGCCCTAGGACCACCCTGCCTACAAGTACACACATATGGGGGAAGAGTGCAGCAGCTGGGAATGTAAACAGGTCCCATACTGGGCATTCTGAGGGCAAGCTGCAAAACCATTTACCTGGGTAAATCCATGGCTAAAAGTAGGCACTGGCTTTAGTGGAGTTTAAAAAAGAAAGACTTTCCCAAGGATGTGTTTAAATGGGGGTGGGAGGGACAGAAAGCATACCTGGAATTTTCAAAGGCATGCCACCCCCTCCTTCCCCCCGCACACCCCCCCCCCCACGCCGCCTGCACAATCATCAGATGCAAAGCACGTGGTTCTTTACGAGAGCCGACTTGCACAATGAAGGTGCCCAGGCGCTTTTTCCGTGGACCATGAGATACTAACCGTCCGCTGTAAAAGTAGCCAGGGACTGTGCAACTTCGTGGGCTGTTCAAGTGTTCCCCCCACCCCCAGCTATTTAACCCTGCCAATGATCGAACATTCAATTACAGGGCCGGCCCGGGGGCTCAGCTGCAGTGCTACCGTACAGAAGGACTTGGGTTTGATTTGTCACTCGGGAGTCAGCTGGGGATGTGGTGGGGAGGGAGACCCCTGACACCGCAGAATGGCGGCACCTCGTGGTCAGATTTGGGGCCTATGATTTCAGAAGGAGACTGCAGTGACTGGGCTATAAGCTGGGAGAACGTAGGGGAAAAATCCCTGGGTAGTTGGGAGCGAAGGCTCGTGGTCAGATCCCAGCCCTGGCTTCCGACTGAGCTGGAAACCCAAAGGAGAGGGAAGAAACCGCTTGGTTTAAAAAAAAAACAAAAAAACAAAACTGAATTATAGGTGGGTATTTATCTCCACCCGACCTGATACCAAGAACACCTACTTAACCAGCAGCCAAATACAGCCATGCTCTGAAACTATGTGCTGGACAAATTTTAAAGCCAGGAATCTAGGCACAAGCTCCGTGGTGGGACACCTGATCCCCCTTGGAAACCACACTCCCCCCTAAACAGAAAATGAATACACAGCCATTCTCACACAGCACTAACACCACACGCAGAGGTCTCCTCAGATCTGCAGGACTTACAAACGCTAACATCCCCTGTGTCATGCAGCAGAAATCCAGCTTACAGGCAGAGAAGCAAGGAGAGAGGCTGCAGGATGGGGGACCATGCAAGTGGGAGTGAGCAAAGCGCAGTTGCTTACCTGTCACAGGTGTTCTCCTAGGACAGCAGGATGTTAGTCCTCACAGATGGGTGACAACAGAAGATGGAGCCTGGCACAGAAAACTTTTGTCAAAGTTTCTAGAACTTTGACTGGCACACTGAGCATGCCCTAATCCAGGCGTCCACGCGAGGTCCCCCTTCAGTCTCGTACCATAGAATTCAGGAGCGAAAAAAACGAATCAAAACAACGTATGAGAACCCAACTCCTTGGGGTGGCGGGCGGGTTTCCTGAGGACTAACATTCTGCTGTCCTAGGAGAACACCTGTTACAGGTAAGCAACTGCACTTTCTCCTAGAACAAGCAGGATGGTAGTCCTCACAGATGGGTGGATACCAAGTTACAGGCTACTCCCGGCAATAACTATGTCCAGCAAGCACCGAACCAGGCGCCAACGGGCACAACAATAACTGCAGTGCTGTTGGCTAGACAGGGAGATAGCCTGATCCCCACCAATGGATCTTAGGTAGGGAGAGATGGGTGTAAGCCTGGAAGAGGTTGCGAAGGACGGATTTGCCAAAGTTACTGTCATGTCTACCATCCTTGTCCAGGTAGTAGTGGGCACCGAACATGTGTAGGGAGCTCCACGTTGTTGCCCTGCAGATTTCTACAACTGACACCACTATAGCCCAAACAGAGTGAGCTTTGACTTGGCCTCCCAGCTGAAGGCCCAATTGTGCGAAGCAGGAAGAGATGGAGTCTGCTAGCCAATTTGATAGTCTGTTTTCCCACCACAACTCCCAATCTATTTTTATCAAGATATGAAGAGCTGAGTGAATTGCCTGTGGCCTGCTGTGCATTCTAAATAGAAAGCTAGGGCCCTCTTGCAATCCAACATATGTAGAGCCCGTGTGAATGGGGCCTCAGAAAAAGGGTGGGCAAAAAAATGGACTGATGTGAAAGTCAGTCACTACCTTAGGCAGGAACTTGGGATGCGTACGGAGGACCACATAATCATGAAAGAATTTCGTCTAGGGCGAGTAAGTAACCAAGGCCTGAAGCTCACTAACCCTACGAGCTGAAGTGATTGCCACCAGGAACAGGACCTTCCAGGTGAGGAACTTCAGATCGCAGGAGCGCATAGGCTCAAATGGAGGGCGCATGAGCCACGCTAACACAATGTTCAAGTCCAAGGACACAACTGGAGGCCAAAGGGGGAGCTTCAGTTGAAGCAGACCCGCATAAAGTGACCTACTATGGGCTGAACAGAGATGGGCATGCCAGCTACACCTTGATGGTAAGCACTGACTGCGCTCAAATGGACACTGACGAAGATGGTTTTAAGCCCGGCCTTGGAGAGATGCCACAAGTAGTCCAAGAACCTCGGAAGGGGGCAAGTGAATGGATCCAAGCCATGCCCCTCGCACCAAACAGAGAACCTCCTCCACTTCAACCGGTTGTGGAAGGCTTCCTGGAAGCTATCAGCAACTGAGACATGTTGTCAGACAAGTCCAGGGACTGAAGAACTAAATGCTCAACATCCAGGCCGTCAAGGCTAACGCCCAGAGGTTTGGATGGCACAGTGCACCCTGATCTTGCGTTATCAGATCGGGAGCAGTCCCTAGACTGATGGGATCTCTGACTGACAGGTCTCGAAGGAGAGGGAACGAGACTTGTCAGGGCCAGTTCAGGGCCACGAGAATCATGGTCCCCCGGTCCTGCTGGAGCTTCAAGAGAGTCTTCATGATTGGCGGAAGAGAAGGATACGCGTACAGGAGACCTGTGCCCCAATGAAGGGCAAAGGCGTTGGAGACTGGACGTCCGCTGGACCACCAAGCTTTTGGCAAGTCTTGGGGGACCCTCCTGACCCCCACAAGACTAGCCAAAAGTCCAGCGAGGGTCCGGGAGCGACCTCCTGCACTCGGACCGTCGGCTGCCAGTATTCAAAATGGCGCCGATAGCCTTTGCCCTCACTATGTCACAGGGGCTACTGGTGCCATTGGTCAGCCCCTGACACATGGTAGGAGCACAAGATGGCACTGGCCATCCAGTGCTCCTACCATGTGACAGGGTCCGGCCAATGGCACGGATACCCTGTCACATGGTAAGGGCAAAGGGCCATCGGCGCCATTTTGATTAGTGGCAGCCGACGGCCCGGGAGCGGGAGATCACTCCAGGGACCCCCACTGGACCACCAGGTACCTGTAAAAAGTTTTCTGGGGGGTCGGGAGGGTGGGGGAAGCTAAGGGATTAGTTTTAAAGGGTCGGGGTGGGTTTAAGGGTTATTTTTGTGTGCCATTTTTCCCGCCCTCCCCCAAAACGATAAGAGAACCCCCACGATCAATATCGTGGGGTTTTCCTATCGTTTTGAGGGAGCCCCCGATTTCTGACGATTTTGAAAATATCGTCCGATATTTTCAATTGTCCGAAGCCCGATTCACATCCCTAATTTCTACCCATATAGATTCTACTGAGCATTTAGTCTCTTGAATGATCTTTTTCCTGTTGGACTCTATACCCTCCCGGACATAAAGTGCCACATCCCCACCAAGTTGATCCTCCCTATCATTGCGATATAATTTGTACCCTGATATAGCACTGTCCCATTGGTTATCCTCCTTCCACCAGGTTTCTGTGATGCCAATTATGTCAATCTCATCATTTACTGCTATACACTCTAACTCTCCCATCTTACTTCTTAGACTTCTGGCATTGGCATACAGACATTTCATAGTGTGTTTTTTGTTTGTATTAACAACCTGCTTTTCAGTTCTTAGGGATAATTTGGAAATCTTTAGCTCAGGTGATTTTTTTACATGTAGGCACATGGACTAGGTTTGCTTTTATTGGAACTTCTCTGTTGGGATGCCCTAACTCTCCTGTTTTATTAGTATCCTTCAAGGATACATTTCTCCTAACCATGCACTGCTGAGTGACTGTCGGCTTCCCCCTTGTTCTAGTTTAAAAGCTGCTCCATCTCCTTTTTAAAAGTTAGTGCCAGCAGCTTGGTTCCACTCTGGTTAAGGTGGAGCCCATCCTTTCAGAAAAGTCTCCTCCTTCCCCAAAAGTTTCCAAAGTTCCTTACAAAACTGAATACCTCTTCCCTACTAGGGATATGCATTCGTTTCATCCGTTTCCTATACAAGCATGTAATATGTAATATGAAACATATGAAACAAATGCACATCTAATTGACATGTAATGGGAAACGTATGAAACAAATTAAACGAATGAAACAAATGCACATCCCTATTCCCTACACCAGGGGTCGGGAACCCATGGCTCGCGAGCCAGATATGGCTCTTTTGAGGGCTCGCAGACAAGTGTCACCACACTTTCCCGCTGACCCAGCTGCTCCCCGGTCCTCCTCCGCCCGGGCTTAAAATGCTGTCAGCCCGGGCGGAACGTGGCAGGACAGCTGGAGTCAGCGGCACCGGCATGCTCTCTTCTTCCCGCCCCCCCCCCCCCCCACGGCCCGGAAGAGGAAGTGGAGAGTATCGGGTGCGTGCGCGGCAAGAAGAGGCCACGCTAGTGCGCTCGGCATCGGCCCGAAGAAAAGAAGACTGCAGCACGGCTCGGAGGAAAATGAAGAGGTTCAACCGTGGCCGATGGGACTCCGCCTCCGCGAGGGCTGAAAATTAAGGAGGTTAGCGTTGGGAGGAGGCTGCTGCTGCCGCGAGTTCCCGGGGTGAGGGAGAGAGAGAGTGAATGAGCATTGCTCGCTCATTCACTCTCTCTCTCCCTCTTCATTTTCCTCCGAGCCGCGCTGCAGTCTTCTTTTCTTCGGGCCGATGCCGAGCGCACAAGCGTGGCCTCTTCTTGCCGCGCAGGCACCCGATACTCTCCACTTCCTCTTCCGGGCCACAGGGGGGGGGGGGCGTGTGTGTGTGTGTGTGAGTGAGAGATTGCATGTATGTGAATGATTGAGAGCCTGTACATGTGAAAGAGAGTATGTCTGTGATTGAGAACCTGCCTGTGAGAGAGAGAGAGAGAGCATGAATGTAAGTTTACCATTGGGAACCTGTATGTGTAAGTTTGTGATTGAAAACCTGTTTGTGTGAAAGAGTATGTATGTATGATTGAGATCCTTTGTGTGTGAGAGAAATCATGTGTATGTATGATTAAGAGCCTGTGTGTATAAGTAAGAGAGAGATCATGTGTGTCTGTGTGTGATTGAGAGCTGGTTTAGGTGATGGAGCATGTGAGTATGTGATTGAGAGCCTGTGTTTAAATGAGAGAGAGACCATGTGTGTCTGTGTGTGATTGAGAGCTGATTTAGGTGAGGGAGCATGTGAGTATGTGATTGAGAGCCTGTGTGTAAATGAGAGAAAGAGAGGACATGTTTGCAAGCATGTGAATGAGAGTCTGTGTGTGAGAGAAAAAGACAGCATGTATTTATGTGATTGAAAGCCTGTGTGTGTGTGTAAGCGTGAAAAGATAGACAGCATGTGTGTAAATGTGTAATTAAGAGCCTATATAAGTGAGAGAGAAAAAACATGTGTATATGTGAGTACTGAGAGCATGTGTGTATAGGTGTGTCATTGAGAGCCAGTGTGAGAGAGAGGAGAAAGTTCCAAGCAAACCACCCCACCTCCTGCTAATTCAGAACAATCTCAGGACACCTGGATATCAAACGTTCCCAGGTATGCAGAGCAAAAAATTTTTGTATCCTTATTATTTTTCATTACTGGGTCTTTGTGTCTGCTATTTTGAAATATTTTGTTGGTATCTGGAAATGTTTTATATGAGTTTTTAATTATTGGATATTCCACTCAGCTGTTTCGAAATATGTTCTTTTTGTTAGTACAGTTTTACTGCTGATAATTTTATATTTCTTGATTTGTTTTATAAGGATGGGTGATGTTTCTTTTTTCCTTTGTTACACTGCATACAGAGACTCTGGCTTGTTGCAGTTTCCAAGTCAGTTTTTTCTGAATGCTTCTTGTTATGCGTTTTGGTCTCTTTATTCTATGTTAGGTGAGGGACAGCACGTGATTCAGGTGAGGTTTTCTGCTGGCGTGTAGTTTCTGTGTAAGACTCTATAGCAGCCTGACTTGGTCCGTTTTCCTAATAGGAGATGTATTGGTGTCTTAAGGCCTGGTGTAATATTTTCAGAGACTTATTGTACTTTAAAAGTGTGATCTTACATAAAATGCACACATTTACTTGTATTTAGTTTTAAACATATTGTATGGCTCTCATGGAATTACATTTTAAAATATGTGGCGTTTATGGCTCTCTCAGCCAAAAAGGTTCCTGACCCCTGCCCTACACCATCGTCTCATCCTCGCATTGAAACTCTGGAGTTCTGCCTGCCTCTGGGGACCTGCACGTGGAACAGGAAGCATTTCAGAGAATGCCACCCTGGAGGATCAGGGTTTCAGCTTTCTACCTAAAATCCTAAATTTGGCTTCTAGAACCTCTCTCCCACATTTTCCTATGTCGTTGGTACCCACATGTACCATGACAGCCGGCTCCTCCCCAGCACTGTCTATAATCCTATCTAGGTGACGCGTGAGGTCTGCCAACTTTGCACCAAGCAGGCAAGTTACCAGGCGGTCCTCACATCCACCAGCCACCCTGCTACCTACATTTCTAATAATTGAATCACCAACTATGATGGCCAGCCTAACACTTCCCTCCTGGGCAACAGCCCTGGGAGACTTGTCCTCAGTGCGAGAGGACAATACATCACCTGGACGTCTAGACGCTTGAGCAGGGGCGCCAAGAGAGATGGTGCAGACTCTGGTGCTGGTATGGGAGCCGGCGCTGGAGGCAGTTTGATGCCCCACAGGGCTTGGAGAACCTCACTCTGCACCCTGTGGTCCAACTCCTCCTGGAAGTCCGGTGAAGAAAGGACTGATGAAGGAGGACGAGGTGTCACCAGAGCCTCCATAGAACCCTGAGGAGGCTCAGTGCCCAGCACTGCTAATGGTGGGGAATGCCTAGGACTCCCGGGCTTGTTGGAGATAGGGGCCTCCTCGCCATAAGGTCTCTTTGGTGGCGGAACGGCTACCGCCGGTGCCGCACCAGAACTGAAGCCTTGCGCCAATGACAACCAGTGTCAATGCTTGTAGGACTTCCCACAGTGCTCAGCACCAAGGAAACTGAGGATCCCGAAGTCCTGGAGAGCACTGAAATCGGTGAGGGTCGATCACTAACTCCTCACTCCTTGGAAGAACTTGCCAGGGGCATGGAAAGGGGCAGGTTATCCATCAGTTCCCCTCAACCCCTGGGCGTCAGAGATGCCGAAGCCAGCATGGACAGAGTAGATTTCTTTGGCCCAAAAAGGTTCTCCATTTTATCAAGCCGAGCTTGACGGACTTTGGGGGTCATCTGATCGCACAGCTGACACCTTTGGACATCGTGCAATGTCCTCAGGCATTGGTCTGCGAGCACTGGGGGCACCAACGAAAACCGGACAACACCATAAAAGTAAGTTGGCGAACAGTAGATGGCCAGCAGCCTTGTGGGAGCGATATGCTGGGAATCGACTGGAAAGAAGGTAGAGGTAGTAAGAAATACCTACCACACCGGGAAAAGCACTGACCAGAGAAGGGGGACACAACGTAGGACGGGCAAAAAATGATATATTTAAGCACGAAAGATACTTGTAGAGCAGCGCTCCAAAAATCGCGAGGCAACTATCATCACAGAAAAAAAAAGAGACTGAAGGGGGACCCCGCGTTGACGCGTGGATAGTGGCATGCTGGGCATGCTCAGTATGCCAGCCAAAGTTCTAGAAACTTTGACAAGTTTTCCATGCCGAGCTCCATCTGATGTCACCCATCTGTGAGGACCTCCATCCTGCTTGTCCTAGGAGAAACTATAAACACAACCAGGGCATGCACACACACAGACACACACCACTGCAAATTCCTTTTTTTTTTTTTTTTTTTTAAAACATGTTGAGAACAATTAAAAGGTTTATTATAGGAAGAATCGCCCTAGTAATGATGTTACAAAAAGGCAGGCGCTCTCTCTCTCTCTGCCAGGACATTTCTTTTTGCCACTTCTTCGCCTGATTCTCCGTTTCTTAAACCTGCAGCCCCTTCTCATTGCTGAGATCAGGTAAGCGAACAGTATGAGCACAAGCTCCCGGAGCCACATAACATCCAAGCCTAGCAGTCACCAGAAACTGACTGAAGGCCCTTCCCACACCCCCCACCCCTTCCTGTGTGATTGGGTCTGGCTTCTTCCCCCTCCCCCATTTCCTAAATCAGGACTCTCCAAATCTGTCCTGAGAACCCCACATCAGATTGGGTTTTCAGGATATTCACAATGAATATAAGCATGCCTTAAATTTACATATACTGGAATGTGTCTCGGTGATTTTTAATATTTAAGGGATTTTGATTCCATTTTTCCTGGATCTCCCAAGTACTGCACAGAAGGGAAACTCCTTTTATTTCCTAACTCAGAGCCTGTGGTTGGATTGTGGCATCTCTGCGTTTTGAGACTTTATTTAGTTTTTGGTAGGTTTGTTTTTGGGAGGAAATGATTCTGCCCACCCTTCCTGTGCAGGAGTGGGGAGAGGAGAGGAGGTTTGGTTTTTTTCCTCCCTACTGTGTAAGTTTTAGGGATTTTTCAGCCTGAAAGCTCCAAAATACCATTTGAGAGCTTGCACAACATTTCCTAAAGGGACAGTATGGCTGCCTGAAATTGTCCTTTGGTCCTCTGATATAGGAGATTCAATGGCAGGATGGCTACCTGGCTCCATGTCATAAGGACATTTGGGGACTCCCTCAATCAAAGGAGTCTCTGCCCCAGGAGAACAGGACGGAGAGGTCTGGAGTTTGTGACGTCAAGCAGTGGACCACATGTATTTTTGGAAGGTAGAGGCAGGAGACTCCTTAGCCACCCTGGGACCCATTACCAAGGGGTAGATTAAGCTGGAGTGGCATTGGGATTGATCATGGACGTAATCAGAAGAAAATGTGTGTGGTGCCAGCTGATTACCATTTAGGGATGTGAATCGTTTTTCTAACAAATTGAAATATCGTACGATATTTCTAAATTCGTTAATATATCGGGTAAAAAAAAGAAACGATCAATTTTCCCCCAAAATTTTTGTAAAAATTGTTTTTCGGGTTAGCGCGCGCTGACTCATGTGAGCGCGCGCTAACAAAAAACCATTTATTTTTGTTATTTTTTTGTTACTTTTTGCTATTTTGGTTAGCATGCGCTAACCCGAAAAACGATTTTTCACAAAAAAAAAAAACACAAAACGGGGATCCGCGGGAAAACGAGATTTTCCCGCGGCCAGACGAACCCGAAAGCGGGAACGATCGGGCACACAATTCACATCCCTATTACCACTGACCAAGCTGAACTGTGAACTCTTTATTTTAAAAGCTGCTGCTCAAGTGTCCAGCCCTGGTTACAGGCACAGGGAATCACAGAAAGGAAGAGCCTTGGTTTACTCCACCCCCACCTCCCTCCCATGTGGAGAAACCACGGTCCGGCGCAGGTGGGACTTTCACTGGGAATAAAGGCCCAGCGCTGAGCGCGACTCTGCCTTCCTATCAGCCGTTAGAGGAGGGGCTAGGGAGGCTTCTCTCTTGCTTATCCATTGTGGATATCCTGAAAGCTCAGCCTGATGTGGGGTCCCCAGGACAGGTTTGGCAAGACCCGTTAAACCCGTCTAACCGTCAGTCAAGTATGCCTGTGCACAGACAGCAGGAGCACAATCTGTCCCCAATACTGGGTTTTTGTGGGGAGGGTGGGGGTGGGGGCAGGGGGGTTAGTAATGATGAGGTGAGATTTGAATGACCTTTTTCTCGTCCGCCTTTACTGGAGGTCAGCAGAAGCCTCTCAATAGGGATAGCCAAATGATGAACGCGGTGCGGTCCCCTTTTCGCCCCCTTGTTCCCTTTCTCTTGCAGGCCTCAGTGCTTTATTTCAGGTCACAGCTGGAGGTGATGTCAGCCTTCTCCAAGCCCCCCCCCCCCCCATGGCCACCCAAGAAACAACTGCCGCTTCTTCCAATATCCGTCTCTGGAGGTCGCCCTCCCCTCCAGGCCCAAGTCAGAAGGCAGGGAGCTCGTGCACTGCTGCTGGGACAGCACTGAGGGCCTCTGACATCCAGGGATAGACAGGCTGTGCAGAGAGAGAGCTGCTAAAAGCAGCGAGGGTGGTTTTAAAGGGGGTCTCTATCCTACTAGCGAGCCGAAAGGGTCTGGGTGGGAGGGGGGAACGTGAGCTCGGCTTACTTCCAGCAAATACCCTGTGGGAGGGGGGTGTGATGAGACCATTTCTAAAAATAAGGCTGCATTCTTACTGTCCAGAGGGAGGGAAGATTTGCTATGGGAGAGTTTTTCTGTAAGAGTGATAGAAACTATGCCGTTTAGGGTTTGGAGATGTTTAAGGAAGGGCTCCCGAAACCCAGCGCTGGTGTTTTAGCCCTCAGGGGAGAGGCAGGGTCTGAGTTCCCAATGCAGTGCTGTAAAGGTGGATGGCTGGTTGCCGTTAGCGATGCCAGGAGGATGGGAGATCTCCCCAACTCGCGCTGTCGCACCACCGCTTCCTCAGTGACCAGGGCTGGCCTCCAGGCTCACAGTCATGTTAATTGCACAACATTTCTTCAAGGGACAGTATGGCCGTCTGAAGTTGTCCTTTTTGTCCACCAATACAGGAGACTCTAAGGCAGGGTGGCTTACCTGGCTCCATGTCGTAAGGAACAGGCCATTCCAGTACCCCAGACACATGCATGAGGAGAAATGCAAGTTCCTGGACTGGCCCCTTCCTTATGGCATGGACTCACTTGACAACCCTAGGAAGGCTCTTTAAGGAAGTCCTGAGCCAAAGCAGTCCTCGGAGGGGAGAGGGGGGGGGGGCACTGCTGGCACTGTCCCTGTAAGAAAAGAAGCATAAGCTCATCTCTTTTAGGGGTATGGGGTGTGAGGAGGCGAGGGGGCGGGCCGAGTCCAGGGAGGGGAGTGAGTAGTGTTGTGCTTTGATCACATGCTCCCTGAATACTTGCCTGATGCAACATTGAAAAAAAAAAAAAAAAAGCACAGCTTCCTCCTCGCCCTTGACCAAGCCATGATCAGAGAGGGAATCAGTTAGGATGAGGGGGTGGGGGGAGGTGGAGCAGGGAAGGCGAGAGCAGCATGCCCAGGACTGAAAGGGAGGGCAGGGGGAGATGAGGGCAGGGCTGCCAACCCAGCTCCATGTCACGATGGGCCAGTTCAGTCCATCCCGGGGCACCCTGCTGGGCATCCGGTGACTGGGATGGGATGGGGATCAGAAAGCCCGGACTGGACTACTGCCCCACGGCGACAAGGAGCTGGCATCGTTCAACCTCAGCTTCAACTCCACAGACTCTCCCCAAGGTTTGCCTGTCCCTGTACCACTCTCACTACCAGAGGCAGATTTCTTGGGTGCCTCTATCCAGCGGGCCCAATCTGACCAGGGGTTCCTGGTGCACTAATGACCCTCTGCAGAGAGCGGGCAAGAGTCAGACAAAGGCCTGGAAGGGTCATGCGGTAGAATTTTCCATCGGTCAAGGAGCTTTACTAGAGTATAACTAACAATTTAAGAGACAGGATCAGCAAATTAGTCCCTAATGCACACTCTGGCACAGAGAAAAAAAAAATCTTTCAGGCTGATATAGTAAAAAAATGCGGGAGAGCCAGCTCGCCGTGTTGAGCGCCCGCTCTCCCGACGAGCGCCCAGGCACCTCTCCTGGGTGTGCGATTCTCTATTTAAATGAGGTTGTGCGCTAATAAGGAGGCGCTAGGGACAATAGTGTGTCCCTAGTGCCTCCTTATTAGCGGTAGAGGTGGCTGTCAGCGGGTCCCGACAACTGACGCTCAATTTTACCGGTGTCAGTTTCGAACCCACTGACAGCCACGGCTTAGGAAAATGGAAGCTGGTATAATTGAACAACCGTTTTTCTAACCTGCTGACCAGCAGGCAGATTTTTAAAAAAATGTTTTAAAAGTTTTAGGCTCCTCCGACTTAATATCGCTAGGATATTAAGTCGGAGGGGTGTACAGAAAAGCAGTTTTTTTTCTGCTTTTCTGTACACTTTTCTGGGTTGCTTTGAACTAAGTAATAGGCTCATCGACATGCATTTGATTGTGATGAGTGCTATTAGTTTTGGACGCGAGGCCAAACGAGTGCTAAAAGGTGCACCGTACTGCATCGGCTTGTATGAGTGCACCAGTGAGAAGAGAATGTAACTTCTGACATCTCTAGCCTGCACTGCCCACCAGTGGATTGCATAACAGAGCATCACAGCCACTCTCTGGGGTATCAGATTTGAGGAATAGGGAGAGCAGGAGTCACTTCGCATCTTGGGGGACAGCAATGCCACAGAGGCTGGTGTTGCACATCCCATGATAGGAATGCCAAGGTGTGTTAGCTGCAACCTCCGCCTCTTAGATTTACTGCTAGTGCTCATTCTAGTGCTGGACAAAGCTCAGTTTCAAACTCACTCGGCACAAGGAGGGTAGAATGTTCCACTCCAATCTCAAAATTAAAAAAAAAAAAAAAAAAAGTTAAAAGCAGAACCAGAAAGCCACCCTGAGAAGACATGATGAAAAAAAAGCTCCATTCTCAGAGGCTCCAGCTCTATAACATCCCTCTCCCCTCCCAATCCCTATCTCACCTCAGAATAAAATGCCAGCTCTATGGCTGCAACATCCCAGGTGCTCAAGGGGTTACTAGTGCAGGCATGTCAGGTTCCTTCCGCTGAGGCCTGAGGCAGCTCAGTCTGGGTGTCCAGAGAGAGGGGGCAGGGAAGGGGGGATGAGGAGAGAGCAAGTCAAGACATTTCACAGACGTAACCTTAAATGTTAACCAAGGCAAAACAAAACCATTCTCCCACCATGCGTCTGGGAGGCAACCAGGCAAACACAGGAAACACAAACCACAAGAGCACACAGAGAGAACCTGGGGCATGCAAAAATCCCCCTTAACAGCAGCAGCAGCAGCAGCAGAAGCAGCATGGCTCAGAGTCTTCCAGGCCCAAGGGACGCTCCCCACCTCCCAGCTCTGAGGGAGCAAAAGGAAGCCCGGTGCTATTGCACTTCACCAGCATCCTGCAATCATCTCTTCCCCCCTCACACCACAACTACAGCCCCCAATCTCTCTCCATCACTGGTCGCAGGGTCAGCAGGAGGCTCCAGGCGATCACGGCCAGGCTTGATTTATCCCCACTGGATCTATGGCCTGGAAAAGGACTGGCTGGGGGGGCTGGCTCAGGGGCAGTGCTGCCCAGGATGGTGGCGGGACATAAGTGAGCCTCCCGACTCAGGTTTTCTGCTCCCCCCTCCCCAGGTATGGGAATGTGATGAGGCAGCGTTCACAGCCCCTAGCAGGAAGAAGCCGCAGTCGCTGTGCAACAGCGATACCGCGTGGCCAGATTAAGGAGCCCTGGCGCATGGATCTTTCTTGGCTCTGGACCATCACTGCGGTGACTGGACTAAAATAAATTCTGGGGGGAACGGGGGGGTAGAATATAAAAAAGAAGAAAAAATCCCGGATAGTTGCTCATGGCCCCCGTTCTGGTTCAGCCGGCAGTCCAAAAGAACAGGAGGAAACTGCCGCATGCCGCTCCCCCGCAAACCCCCGCCCGCAATTAAAAAAAAAAAAAAAAAAGGACTGGCTCTGCCTGTTCTTGCTAGGTTAGAAGGCACTAGCAGGGGAGGCCTGCTGTGCATGGCACTGCACCCTCTGGGTCTCAGCCCTGCTTACTCTGTGCTTCCCTCGCAGATTTAATGCACTCCCGGCTCCCCGGTCCCGTGCCCCTGTGTTCCAGGATTTCCTGCCATTCGGCACAAAACTGGGGTCTGAAACAGATTACGTGCTTTCCACCACGTGCGGAGTTTTCCTTCCTGCTGCAAGGAGCATACGCTCTCTTTCAAGCTTTTTTTTTTTATTATCTGCATAGATTTCTTCTCTGTGCTGGGATGGACTGATACCATACGGCCAGGGCTCCGCTATCCCCCCCCCCCCCATCTCTGGGCCAAAGGGTCCGGAGCCTGGAAGAAGCCTCCTGCCATGCTCCCTCTCGGCACGGCGTCCGGACAAATGAGGGGAACCTTCTGCATCTCACAGACCCGCCACACGTCCCCGGGGGTAAGGCAGCAGGCGAGGTTCAGCGATGTTTCAGATTCCAAGGGAAGGCCACACTGCATTCCTGTGCACGCGTCCGCAAGGGAGGGACATCACTGCATCCCACGAAAACACGGGCAAATGAATCGTGTCAGAACCGGGACCCAGGAATCCCTCTAGCCACGGCCAGGAATCGCCTGCCAGCACAGCGCCGTCTGTGAAAAACTAGCGCCGGTGCTGAGACTTGCGCACGTCTGCACACAAGCACCAGAAATCACCCCCACCCCCGTCACCTCCGCAAAGGAGTGCGCCGGGACCCCGCACGTCCACGCAAATGTAAAGGAGGAGAACTTTCTAAGCTCCTTAACCCCGGTAAACTGGTCTGGCCGAAAGCCGGTCCTCTACCCAGCTAACCGTATGACGGGCTTTCATAGCAACCCTGATTTTATCTGCAGGCACAAAAGGGGTGCCTCGGGAGGGGGGGGGGGCATGGGGAAACGTTGCGGCCAGGAGAGGGGAAATAGTTTGAAAAGCTGTTTTAGCCCGATCCAGTGTCTGCGCCAGTTGGCTTAGAAGGAACGTGCGCTAGACGTGCCTGCGTTCACTGGCAACCCCCTGGGGGCGCATTCAGAACCGGTCCCCATCCCAGACTACGACCACATTCCTCATCTATCTTGGCTCGTTTCTCTTCGCTCTCGCAACATGGCAGAGCCTATTCGATCCCTGGCTTTGTTCTTGCTTCTCTGCCGGTCCTCTATCTTCATCCTGTCCGTGCCCCGGTGTCCTGGCACAGGTAGACTTCCCCCCTCCCCCACCCCCGGTTATGCACTGGGGGTTTCCATACGGCCCTGGCCACATTTTCTGTATCGGGAGTTGCAGTGATGACAGCCTCCCCCCCCCCCCCAATCACCCACCCCTTTCCAGGGAACTGTGCAGTGATCCAAAGCTTTGATTACAATTTTTCCCCCACACCCAAGACAAGGCACCAACACAAACTGGGGGGTAAAAGGAGAGGGAAAGGGGCTCCCAGCACTGGAGTGAGGGGGAGGGGAGGGGAGGTATGGGGAACAGACAGCTGCACGCTGCCTGGCACCGCACACGGCACCGGTTACAAACCTAAGTAGCTATTCTGTGCCACGCCTCCCGCGTGGCCCGCCACCCTTTCCGTGGGCTCCGGAGTTTTATAGACCAGCTGGTCATGGTCTGAGCTATTAATGTTTGTCACAAACAACATCCCTGTACATTCCAGACCAAAAAGGAAACAGACAGAGAAAGAAATGGAGAAAAGAGTTAGAAAGCAAAGGCAAAAAGATTGCAGGCAAAGGGGGGAGCCAGGAAAACAAGAGTGTGGGGGGTGGGGAAGGGGGTCGCTGAAGGGCTCTGGAGCAGATTTGGGGAAAAATTAGCCAATTAACTCTACAATTGCACCAACTCAATTCATGCTCTGAGTAATTATTTTCTTTTTTCAATCGGCTGTAGGTACTTTCTGTTACTGGGGGGGTTTTCTCTGCCATCCTCCTTGGTGCCAGGCTTGGGTTACAGCCCACAGGCAGAATCCCTTCAGCTCCCTCCCTTCCCGGGCTCAGCGGGCTCCCCTTCCCTGCCTGCCGCTCAGCACTGCCATACCCAAGTAACTGTTGGAAGGGAGAGGAATGAGCGAAGGGTCCTGCTCCTTCTCGCCCCCGGCTTCGTAGGGCCCATCATCGTAGTTCACCAGTTCCAGAGAGGTCTGGTTAAAGACCTCCACCCGCATGTTCCCTGCAACAAAGAAGGTGTTACTCACAGCCTGACGCGAGGGGGGAGGGGAGAGAGGCACCCTCGTGTCCTTCACATGACAATGCAAAATCAGCCACAGCCGGGCGCAAAGGATCACTTCTCATGCAGCCTGGCCGGGCACTTACCCGCACACCTACCTGCCGGGCACACACGCTTAAGACACCCGCTCGTATGGCATGTGCTCCCCCCCCCCGTCCCCTCCTCACCCCCTTTAGATTTAGAGACAAAATAAGGCAGCATGGCCAGGGTCACACCCAGGCCCGGAATTAGGCACGGGCAACTGCCTAGGACGCCAAATTTCGAAGGCACCAAAATATCCAGGCCAAAGAGGAGCCTGCTTCTGCTCGCTTCAGGGCCCTGCACCGGCGCAGCTTCAAAGGGTTTGCCGCCACGGCACTCTGCCTACGGGCTCCGCCATCTTAAATCTGGCCCTGGCCACGCCCACAGCTGGCTTTCACTCCCTGTGGCGCCCCCCTGCTTTCCTGCCATCACTGCTCCAGACCGTTGGTTCATCTTCAGCGGCATGTCACCAGAAGCAATTACTATTTTAAGCGGCACAATAAGAAACCAAGGCTTATTAAGGCATGTGACGAAGGCATTCTCGATCTCGGCTCCTACCAGCTTTGCTCAACTCCCGGCAAGACAGAACATGACAACAGCTAAAGAATCCAAGGCCCAGCCAGTCTTTCCAACCAGTGAGATGCTGTCTGCTTCCAGAAAGGAAAATTCGTTCTTACCTGCTAATTTTCATTCCTGTAGTACCACAGATCAGTCCAGACTCCTTGGTTTTGCCTCCTCTCCAGCAGATGGAGACAGAGAGGTTTTGACTGACACTGCCACTTAAGACGATGGTGCCACCTACAGTCCCTCAGTATTGAAATGTACCAAAGCCAGAAAAACAGGCAAAGCAATTAACCTCCCCGAATGGAACAGCAGGGAAAGTTTTCATTAAAGCTCAAACAAAACCCTGAGCAAAATGAACAAGAGCTGCACAATTCTTCAGAGAGATTACCTAAAAAGGAAAGTTCGAGTGGGACTCTTCTAATCTCCCTATTCCCCACTGGGTGGGACTCTGGACTGATCTGTGGTACTACAGAAATGAAAATTAGCAGGTAAAGAACCAATTTTCCTTTCCCTGTAGTACCCAGATCAGTCCAGACTCCTGGGATATACCAAAGCTTCCCTATCTGGGGTGGGAATTTGAGAGTCCCGCTTGAAGCACACTTTCCCCAAACCCTCTAGTGTCTGGGGCCTGGACATTGCAATAATAAAATTTATTAGAGGCATCTGTTTAGTGGATAATTACCAGAAGAGTTCCAGGAGGCATTGCTAGGTCTTGAAACTGTCTCTGAAACTGTCTCACACTTAGATAACTGAAAAGACAAATGTATCTCTTTATAGTTTAGATACCACAAAGAAGAGCTAAAAAATGCATGTCTTCAAGGTTAGTTAGTGTTCTCAGGACACTTAGGAATGTTAATGTCAGCAAATATTTTTCACCTTGTGATCTTAAATCAAAGAAGTGTTTGTAATAACATCCTGGGCAAAAGTGTATTTAAGTGAAGTCAATTGGATACCTGATTAAGTCGGACTCTGCAACTTTAAGAGCTGACTTCCTTATGCGCATAAGAATAAAAACTTTTAATTCTAGAAACATACAGTCTCTGTTGTTGTTGTGTCCTTGGTATAACTTTTTACATTACAACATCCAGACAGTAATGCCTGGCAAAGGTTGTGCAAAGATTTCCAAGTAGCTGCTCTACAGATCTCTTGTGGTGATACTTGCTGACATTCAGCCCAGGAGGCCGCCTATGAATGAGTGGAATGCACCCGAAGCCCGACGGGAATCGGATGGCCTTGTGTAATGTAGGCAGAACTGATTGTTTCCTTCAACCTCCGAGCAATAGTGGCTCTAGAGGCTTTATTACTCTGCCTGGGGCCACTCCACAGCACAAACAGATGATCGGACAGATGGAAACTGTTCGTCACCTCCAAATACCACAAGAGCACCCGCTAACATCCAACCTCCATAAATCTTTAGCCTGAGGAGTAGCAGATCCCAAATGTGGAAAAGATGGGAGCTCAACCAATTGATTTAGATGAAAAGAGGATGCAATCTTGGGCAGAAAGGAGGGAACAGTCTTAGAGATACTCCTGAATCTGAAATTCTCAATAAGGGCTTCCTGCATGACAAGGCCTGGAGCTCCGGGCAGAACAAATGGCCACCAGAAATATCACCTTCAAAGTAAGATCCTTAAGAGTTGCCTGCTTCAAAGGTTTGAACGAGGGCACACACATAGCTCTCAAGACCATGTTAAGGCTCCAGGAAGGAAAAGGATTCCGGGAGGAATGATGCAAATGCTTCGCTCCCCGAAGAAAGCGCACTACATCTGGATGCACTGCCAAGTCAACTCCCCGAATCTTACCCCGGAAACAACCTAAGACCGCCACCTGGACTCTCAAGGAATTAACGGACAATCCCTTAGTGAGACCTTCCTGAAAAAAAGCCAATACATCCCCCACGGATTCCCAAGTAGGCTGTACCTGGTGATCCAAGCACCAATACTCAAAAACTCTCCACACCCTGATGTAAGCCAAAGAAGTGGAAGTTTTCCTGGATTGTAAGAGGGTAACGACCACAGCATCCAAGTAACCCTTATGCTTCAAACGCTCCCTCTCAAAAGCCAGGCCACTAGACAAAAGCAATCCACCTGATCCAAAAACATGGGATCTTGACGCAAGAGATGTAGAAGATGACCCAAACACAAAGGACTGTCTAACACAAGGTTGTCTAGGTCTGCGAACCATGGACGCCTTGGCCACTCCGGAGCCACAAGAATTACGTCACCCAGGTGAATTCTATGCAACGGAGCACTTTCACCGATCAGTGGCCAGGGCAGGAGCACATACAGGAGAACGTCCGACGATCAAGGGAGAACTAAAGCATCCACTCCTTCTGCCCTGTCTCCCTCCACCCAGCTGAAGAACCACGGGGCCTTGGCACTGTGAAATGTCACCATGAGATCCAAACTTGGAGAGTTCCACTTGCGGCAGATAAGACAGAAAGCCTCCTCCGACAGTTCCCACCTCCCCGGGATACAACTGATGCTGATCAGAAATCCGCCTGGACATTGTCTGTGCCCGCAATGTGGGAAGCTGCCAGCCTCCAAGTGTAGCTCCGCCCAGCTGATCAGTTCTTGGGCTTCCTGGGCCACTGCCCGGCTCTTGATGCCTCCCTGACGATTATGTATGCCACTGTCGTTGAATTGTCTGAGAGCACCTGCACCGACTTCCCCCTCCAGTAAGGGAAGAAAAGCCAGAAGGGCTAACCGCACAGCCCTGGTTTCCAGCCGGTTGATCGACCAAGATGCCTCCTCTACTGACCACTGGCCCTCTGCAGAATTTTCTTGACAGACCGCTCTCCATCTGAAGAGGGGATATCCAAATCCACACCCCGCCTTCGTGTGTCTGGCTGGAGTCACCCACAAACAACTGGACCACGCTGTATCCGTAAGGGGAGAGGCAGATGAAAAAGCTCGGACTTCGGATCCCAACAGGTCAACAAGGCTAACTAAAGAGGCCTCAAATGTGCAAAATGCCCATGGCACCAGCTCCAAGGTGGAAACCACAGATCCGAGCACTTGCAAGTAATCTTAGACCTTTGGCAACTGCTTGACCAGAAGCACTCGAACTGAGCTTGTAACTGGAAATTCCTTGTTCAGTAAGAAAATATTTCCCTACTGCCGTGTCGAACAAGGCTCCCAGGAATTCCAGCCTTTGACTATCCACCCCAAAGATCGCAGTCTTTGGAGGACTAAATCCATGGCTGCTTAGCACAAGGGTGTTGACTTCGCTCGAATCAGTCAGTTGTCCAGGTAGGGATAGACCAAGATCCCTTCTCTCCATAGACCTGCCGCCACCACAACCATGACCTGGTAAAGGTTCTGGGCACTGTAACTAATCTGAAGGGCAGAGCACAAAACTGGAAGTGCTGCCCCAGAATCATGAACCACAGATACTGCTGGTGATCTGCTGGATCCTGATGTGCAGGTAGGCTTCCGTTAAATCCAGAGACGCTAGGAACTCTCTTTTGTGTACCAAAGCAATAACGGACCATAGTGTCTCTGTGCGGGAAGCGAGGAACTTTTCAGCACCTCGTTTAACCTTCTTCAAATTGAGGATTGGCCGGAATGTGCCCTCCTTTTTCGGCACTATGAAACAGATGAAGTAGCGACCTGCTCCTCACTCGTCAGAGGCACAGGAACAATGGCTCCTAACTCGCTGAGACAGCATACAGTGTCTTCCACCGCTAATTGCTTCTGCTCGTACGAACACGGGGAGACCAGGAACCAGGGCCTTAGGGGCCGAGCAAATTCTAAAGCATAATTGTGTCTTATTACACTTATGACCCACTAGTCTGTCATTTATTTATTTATTTGTTTGTTTTTCTATACCGATGTTCATCGGACATATCATACCGGTTTACAAGCGTAACGGAGGAGCCTTATTATGTCGACTTCTTGTTTTACATTGAAACATTGGTAACATTTTACATTGAGCTTTGTAACATTTTACAATTTAACTTTGTTACATTTTGCATTGGACTTTATAAAAAACTTGCATTGAATTTCACATACATTGCATTGACTTTATAACATTTTGCCTTGAACTTTGTAGCATGCGTATTGATTGGTCTGTGAGGAGTCGTTATAAATTATATTATTTATTTTATTTACAAGCCGTTAAGCCCGTTAAAACGGGCTACATCCCTCTGTCTCTCACCTCCCCCTCATTCTCTCTCCCCACCTCACACCTCTCACTCCACCCCTACCTCCCTCCCTCTCACCCTCCTCCTCTCCCTCACTCACTCCCTCCCCCCTCCTCCCTCCCTCTCACTCACACTCAGTTCCACTCACTCTCCCTCAGTCCCACTCCCTCCCCCTCCCCCTCAGTCTCACTCCCTCCCTCCTCCTCCCTCCCTCTCACTCACACCAGTCCCTCCCCCTCAGTCCCACTCCCTCCCCCTCCCCCTCAGTCCCCCTCCCTCTCTCTGTCCCACTCCCTCCCACTCCCTCCCTCTGTCCCACTCCCTCCCCCCCTCTCTCTCTCTGTCCCACTCCCTCCCCCCCCTCTCTCTCCCCCCCTCACTCAGTCCCCCCTCTCACTCAGTCTCCCTCCCTCTCACTCAGTCCACTCCCTTTCTCTCCTCCCTCTCACTGCAGTCACCTCCCTCTCTGTCAGTCCCTCCCATCTCTCTCTCCTCCCCTCGCTGCCGCCGCTGCCACCCGCCGCCGCCGCTGCCACCACCGCTGCCATCCGATGCCGCCGACGCCGCTGCCACCTGCGCCGCCGCTACCACCGGCCGCCGCCGCTGCCACTCAATGCCGCCGCCGCCTCCCGACGCCGCCACCCGCCGCTGCTGCCACTCAACGCCGACGCCGCTGCTGCCCACTCAACGCCGACGCCGCCTACACCCGCCGCCGCTGCTACCACCGCGACGCCGCCGCCAGCCGCTGCCTCCCGACGCCGCCGCTGCCACTGGACGCCACTGCCCACTGGACGCCGTCATTTTTTTGGCTCAGACCGACGTGCTCGCCCAGCACATTGCGCGGTAGAGCTGTCTTACTGCGCATTTGCGGGCACGTCGGTTCATCCTTCGTTTTCTAGGTAGGATTTATTTATTTGTTTTTATATACCGAAGTTTAGCGCTGGCCTTCACTCCGGTTTACAGGAATAACAACATTTTACATGAATAGTCAAACGGTTTACATTAAATAACTGTGGGAGATGGCGCATCTAGTGTAGTAAGAATCATGGGTTTTTGGGTTATTGGGGTTGATCACATTATGTGGTTATGCGGTTCTGTGATGGGTGGTGTGGGGGGGGAAGGTGTGAGGGGGGAGGCATGTCTTATGTGTTGGGTGATGGGGTGGGTAGTTGGGTATGCTTTTTTGAAGAGCCATGTTTTGAGGTTCTTTTTAAATGACTGCGTTGTGGGGTTGAGCCTGAGTTGGGGTGGTAGGCTGTTCTAGAGTATTGGGCCTGCCACTGTTAGGGATCATTCTCTTGTTGAGGTTAGGTGGGCGATTTTTGGTGATGGTGTAGGAATGACACCAGTGTTCGTGGATCGGAGTGTTCTCTGAGTGGATTGAAAGTGAAGGGCAGGGCTCTGCCAGTCATGATCATGGCCCACTCCTTGTAAAAGAGAGCCAGCCGGCCCCCTATTACTGGAACCGAGGAGTGAACCGCCTCACATCATTGGGAGGATTTAACTTCCCCAGATCCTTGAGACATGCCTTCTCTGCCCGACCGGTGCCTGTGAAAGGACTGTCTCCAGGATTGCTGCTAACCGGGGCTTTGTCTCACGTAGGATCCTAACAACCTTGATGCCCTGAACTTCTGATTTCCTCGGAAACGAGAGTGAGCGGGGAAAGTGTTCCTCGACTTCGGCTTGTCCTCAGGCAGCTTATGGACCTTATTCTTTCCAAGGGATTTGATCATGTCCTCCAAATCTTTTCCAAAGAGCAAGCCTCCTTTGAAAGGGAGAGAACCCAGCTCCATCTTAGAGGAAATGTCCGCTGACCAATTCTTCAGCCAGAGGAGCCTGCGAGCGGAAACAGCTGCCACCATGGCTCTGGAGGAAGTTCTGAGAAGGTCATAAAGCGCTTCCGCACTGTGGGCCACTACCACTTCCAACCGGCCGACCTGTACTGATTCAGTAGCAGACAAGGGCCTATTCATCTGTAGCTGCTGAACCCAGCGAAGGCCAGCCCTCAGCATAAACTACTACACATAGCCGCTCGCGCTCCCACAGCCGAAACTTTGAAGATCTTCTTGAGATGCACCTCCAGCTTTCTATCCTGAAGGTCCTCGAGCGCAGCAGCCCCGGTGACCAGAATGGTCATCTTCTTAGTAACTGCCAAAACCGCAGCATCCACCTTGGGCACCTTGAGGAGATCCAGAACCTCCTCTGGTGGTATAACTTGTCGATGGCTCGACTGACCTTCAGTCCCGTGTCTGGAGAGTCCTACTCCCTGAAGGGCAGGCCCAATCCCCGGGCTCCAACTGATGTCTGCTCAGAAAATCCGCCTGGACATTGTCTGTCCCCGCAATGTGGGAAGCCACCAGCCTTTCCAAGTGTAGCTCCACCTAGCCGATCTGTTCTTGGGCTTCCTGGGCCACTGCCCAGCTCTTGATGCCTCCTTGACGATTTTTGTACGCCACTGTCGTTACATTGTCTGAGAGCACCTGCACCGACTTCCCCTCCAAAGATTTGTCCCCCGTTCTGCTCAAGGCAGCAGGAGCACAGGCTGCTGTGTGAAAGGCACACTCGCACACCACCAAAGGATCTACAGGCCACGCAATGCGTGATGGCCGACAAACAAATGCGGCAGAGCGGGAGTGAAAGAGGAGCCACCAGAGAGATGGGGGGCCGGAAAGCTCCTCTACTGATCAGGGGCGCGAGCGCATCGGAAAGCACGCTGCTGGCTAAAGGACATTGTTTTCCTTTTTTTTTTTTTTTTTTTTATAAAACTGAATAAAAGAAAACACTTCCCTGAAAAAAGGCAGCAGGCTCTGTTCACCCCCTTGCAGAGTAAATGAGCCGGGACCCCTGGTATCAACCCTGCCAGGCGCCAAGGAGATAAGGGTTGAAGAAAAGGTTCCCGACCTTAGCCCCTCTGCCTCAAATACCAGGGGGGATAATCCACCCGGGACCTGACTATCACATGGGAGGCTGTAGAGATGAATCTTCTCTCTTTCTTTGTTTTTGTTTTGTTTTTTTTATCTATCTCCAGACTGCAGATTTTGCACCCCCGCCATCTGCTGGAGACAGAGAAATATTGAGGGACTGCAGGTGGCACCTCATCTTAAGTGCCAGTGTCAGTCAAAACTTCTCTGTCTCCATCTGCTGGAGGGGAGGCAAAACCTAGGAGTCTGGACTGATCTAGGTACGTACAGGGAAAGTGATTTAACAAGGGACAGCCATGAACCTTACCCCCCCCCCCCTCTCCTCCGCCCCCACCCCATCCAGCACATCTCCCTGACTCATTCCCACTGACCCCTCATTAGCTAAGGCCCACTACATGGGATCTCCCTCCCTCCATAGTCTGGGACTCAGAACCCCAATGATCTCCATCAGGCACGTCCACATGCCGTCCAGCGCTCAGAATGTCTGACTGAATATTTTTCATTGTGTCTTAGGGATGGAAAACCCAGCAGCATATGATCTAACTGAACCTGCTGGACTGGTACATGCTGCAGTGACCACCCTCCACTCCCCAAACCCCATCACATATTCTGCTGCAGTAATACCTGCTCCCCAACACCCCCATATGAGCAGAACCCACCTTTCCAGTTGTATGTTCCAGGAGCCCCAAACATGATGTAGTGACTGTCAGAGGTAAAGCCAGCAGAGATCCCTTGCTGGCAGAAGCCAAAGCGCTCATGTCCCTGAGGGCGTCCCTCACAAAACTTCCACTCTCCTCCGTCCAGTTCGTCGCTGATTTGCAGGTCCTCGCTCAGGACATAACAGCGGCCAATGACGTCCCGGGTCTCTGAGAACTGATGCACCCTCTGTCGTGATTCATACAGATGGGCACAGGTCTAAGAGAAGAGAGACAGGTTACAATATTGCCTGCTGCACCAGGTGACATCCCCCTCTCCTGTGCCCAATCCCCTGCCGATTCTGCCCTTCCCACCCTTCCCAGCGTGCAGAATCTCATGTTCATTCCATCAGGGGTCCCATTTCCCACCCCCTGCAGCCACTCACACTGCTCCTGCAGCTCCCACTGATCCCAGTGCAAAGGCGTATATGCCGTGTGATAGAAATGCAGCTGATGGATGCACACACATCTTCCAAACACCTCCAAAAGACTGAGATGGCTGCCCAGCTCACCCCCTCAGCTTTGCTGCTGATCTCCTGGACAGCCGCTGTTCCAGTCTCCCCAGATATTATAAATTAAGAGAGTGCAGCCTCCACGCCTCAGCAATAAGAACCCACACTGGTCAAGCACCCAGATTCCCGCCACCAAGAGGACGCCACGCCCACACTGACCACAATCTTCCCGCCAGCCCCCTGACTCTTCACGGTGACTCCCAGCCACTGGTTCTCCTTGCTCTCCTTTCTGTCATCCACTGCAGTGGAAAAAAAGAGACAAAAGCTGAATCAGCACTCGAAGGAAATACCACTGCATCGTCTTTCTCCATCGCTGCTGGGCTCAGAGCAGGAGAGGGGCAGGGAGCTGCAGAAACAGAATTAGTTTGGTTAAAGGAAGACGTGTGTCCACCCAGTCCAACCCCCATTTATGTCCCCATGATGGGAGCGTCAGAGGAAGGGGACTGGGATGCAGGATCGGTTTTCTGCTTTTGGGAATCGAAGAAGGTTATTCACATAAAATCACAATCCGTTTCAGTCACCAAGAGTGTCCCTGACAGCTCAGCATCAGCGCTTTGCTGGCAAAAAGGAGAAAAAAAGAGAACAT
Organism: Rhinatrema bivittatum; assembly: GCF_901001135.1. Classification (NCBI taxonomy): domain Eukaryota; kingdom Metazoa; phylum Chordata; class Amphibia; order Gymnophiona; family Rhinatrematidae; genus Rhinatrema; species Rhinatrema bivittatum. The sequence goes on from NC_042617.1 coordinate 274,959,023, forward strand.
TAGAGAGGGAGGAAGACAGAGTGAGTGTGGGAGAGAGGGGAGAGAGAGAGACTGTGTGCATGTAAATGTAAGAGAAAGAAGGAGGAGGAGAAAGGTAGTATAAAAGAGCCAGCCTGGTGGCTCAGTCTAGTGCTGTGCACCGCCATGCAGAAGCTCCCTAGTCTGATCCCCGAGTTGAGTCTTTTGCTCCTTTGGTCGGCTTGGGTTGAGGATGCTGCAGAGACGGCGCTCACAGGCCCTTGGACTGGAGGGAGTTGTGCTTATTGCTGAAGGGCGACACCTAGTGGCCAGGTGCATGATTGCAGGGTTCAGGAAAGAGCCTGGTGCAAGGCAATGTCCAGAGTAGGCATGGGGGGGGGGGGGGATGGGGGAGGTGATAAAGTTTCCAGTTAATTGTGAATAAAGGCTCACGGTGAAGGGATTAAGCCCTAGTTCTGACTAAGCTGGAAGTGAAAAGGAGCCGGAGAAAAGTGCCAGGTTTAAAAAAAAAAAAAAAAACTGCATAAGAAACTGGGAAATTCTCTTTTCTTATTGTCCTTACTCTACTTTGTCATTTTATTTTTATTATCATAATGCTTTATTTTACTTCATTTATTTCAGCCAGGTGGAAGGCAGTTTTCAACAGGTTCTAGCCAGCTAACCTAAGGAGATCCCTCAGGGTGAAAATGGTCTGGCACAGAATGGTTAAATATAGCCGCCTGGTTCCACTAGGATCCAGTCACTAAGCCCCAGTGCAGTCAGGCAGTTGTATTGACCACTCTAAATGTGGTCGTTCCAGTGGTATGGCCTAGTTGGGGAGAAAAAGCACATACATTTATTTGAATTTCCCCCACCCAAGCCCATCTACAGATAAAGCAGCGGCAAAACACGCAGACACTTTTTGTATTCACATACATATTAACAACTTTGCAGAGGGTAAGGGCACTACTGGCTTCTTTTTAAAAGTTTCCTAGCACATAAGCAAGTACAGAAGTCCCTGCATGCTCTGCCACTAGACGGCTTAGTGAAAACCACCCCCTCTTCACACATCACTGTGGCAAAAAACGTACTAACTGTCATGCCAAAAAAATGTCCTGAATCTGAATGAGATGGAGGATATGGGTTTACATAGCGCTGAGACTGGAGGTCTCCGGAAGGGCATTCCAGGCATCCACCACCCTCTCTGTGAAGAAATATCTTTTGACATTGGTTCTAAATCTTCCTCCCTGGAGTTTCAAATCTTGACCCCTAGTTCTGCTAAATTGCTTCCAATGGAAAAGGTCTGTTGTTGACCATGGATCATTAAAACCTTTCAAGTATCTGAAGATCTGTCCCGTATCACCCCCTGCTCCTCCTCTCTTCCAGGGTATACATATTCAAGTTCTTCAACCTCTCCTCATATGCCATTTTTCTCACCCTTCCCTGGACCGCTTCCATCCTGTCTCTGTCCCTTTTGAGATACGGTCTCCAGAACTGAAAACAGTACTCCAGGTGAGGCCTCATCAATGACCTGTACAAGGGGATAATCACTTCTCTTTTCTTACTCAATATTCCTCTCTCTATACAGCCCATTATTCTTCTGGCTTTGGCTATCGCCCTGTCACATTGCTTCGCCGATTTCAGGTTGTTAGACACTATCCCCCCAAGGTCTCTCTCTCCTGCTCCGTGCACATCAGCCCTTCACCCCCTAACACATATAGTTCTTTCAGATTACCATACTCCAGATGCAGGACTCTGCAGAGCAGGGCTTCCCAAACTGGGAGTCAGGACTTCAACCGGGGGATACAAAACCTTTAGCTATCCACCTGATGATTTTATTCAGGGACCGGCATCCAGGAGGGAGGAAGCAGCCTGCTCTGCAAGGCCGCGATCCTTTCATTCTTCAGGAGCAGGGAAGGTGAATAAGGGGATCACAGCGGGAGTGAGCAGCATTAAGGAAATCATGCACCTGCCACCTGCAGTGAGTGAGGGATGTGAGGGGAACAAGATTTCTGAGGAATAGAGGGGCTGGAAGGGGAAAGGAGGCTGGGGAGCAAAACTGATTGGAAGTGGAGGTCTGGGAGGAGAGAGAATCTGTTGAGCAAGACTGCTGAGAAGTGAGGTTTCTGGGATGGGAGAGGCATCTGGAAAGCAAGACTGCTGGGGAGTGGGGGGTCTGGGTGGGGAGAGGAGGCTAGGGATTAAGACTCCTGGGGAGTGGGGTGTCTTGTAGAGCAGAGGGGACCAAGACTGTGTGGGAGAGTGAAAGAGAGAGCAGGTGTGTATGTGTGTGGGGGAGAGAGAGAGCATGTGTGTGGGAGAATGAGAATGTGAGAAAGCATGCATGTGTGTATTCATGTGGAAGAGAGAGAGCGCGCATGTGTGGGAGACTGACCCCACTTCCTCTCTGTCTGCTAATCCATTACAATTTTAGGGTTTCTGGAAATCAAAAGTTCCCAGATATGGATAACGGCAATTTTTTAAAAACCTTATGAGTTCTAATTATGGGATGTTATTTGATGTATTTGAAATATTTTATTGATGTTTGTAAAATTTTTATGTGAGTTGTTAATTATTGAATGCTATTCTATTCATTAGTTTTGAATTATTCCTTTTATTGGTATGGTTTTACTAATTTTGCTTAATGAGAAAGGGTAATGCTTCTGTTTTTACATTGTTGCAGTTCATATAGAATGTGGCTTGTTGTGGTTTCCAGTTCAGTTTTTGCCTGTACATTTCTATTTATATTTTACAGTCTCTTTATTCTGTATTTGAGAGTCTCTCTGTGTTTTGCATGTGTGACTGATTAAGGTATTCCATTAATGTGCAGTTTGGATGTAGAGATCTATAGCAGCTTGGCCTCTTCTGTTTTAGAACATAAGAAATTGCCATACTGGGTCAGACCAAGGGTCCATCAAGCCCAGCATCCTGTTTCCAACAGTGGCCAATCCAGGCTACAAGTACCTGGCAAGTACCCAAAAACTAAGTATATCCCATACTACTGATTCTAGTAATAGCAGTGGCTATTTTCTAAATCAACTTGTTTAATAGCAGGTAATGGACTTCTCCTCCAAGAACTTATCCAAACCTTTTTTAAACCCAGCTACACTAACTGCACTAACCATATCCCCTGGCAACAATTTCCAGAGTTTAATTTTGCATTGAGTGAAAAATAATTTCTCCGATGGTTTTAAATGTGCTACTTGCTAACTTCATGGAGTGCCACCTAGTCATTCTGTTATCCGAAAGAGTAAATAACTGATTCACATTTATCTGTTCTAGACCTCTCATGATCTTAAAGACCTCTATCATATCCCCCCTCAACCGTTCCTTCTCCAAGCTGAACAGCCCTAACCTCATTAGTCTTTCCTCATAGGGGAGTTGTTCCATTCCCCTTTATCATTTTGACCTTCTCTGTACCTTCTCCATCGCAACTATATCTTTTTTGAGATGCGGCGACCAGAATTGTACACAGTATTAAAGGTGTGGTCTCACCATGGAGCAATACAGAGGCATTATGACATTTTCTGTTTTATTCACCATTCCCTTCCTAATAATTCCTAACATTCTGTTTGCTTTTTTGACTGCTGCAGCGCACTGAGCCGACAATTTCAATGTGTTATCCCAGGGGTCGGGAACCCATGGCTCTTTTGAGGGCTGCATCTGGCTCGCAGACAAGTGTCGCCATACTTCGCGGTTCCCCGCTGACCCAGCTGCTCCCCGGTCCTCCACCGCCCGGGCTTAAAATGTTGTCAGCCCGGGCGGAACGCGGCAGGACAGCTGGAGTCAGCGGCACCGGCGTGCTCTCTTCTCTCCCCCCCCCCCCCCCGCGGCCCGGAAGAGGAAGTGGAGAGCATCGGGTGCCTGCGCGGGAAGAAGAGACCACACTAGCGTGGTCTCTTCTTCCGCGCAGGCACCCGATGCTCACCACTTCCTCTTCCGGGCCGCGGGGGGGAGGAGAAGAGCAAGTTTGCTTACCGTAAACGGTGTTTCCGTAGATAGCAGGATGAATTAGCCATGCTGTCATGGGACTGTCCGTCAGGCCCGGGAGGCGGAGCTTCCTAAGCGATGTCAGAGCTTTGCTCTGAGGCTGCGCGTGGGTTCCCGCGCCGGATTAACAGTTCTCCTCAGTCTGTGATATAGCAAGCGTGATCGTGTAGATCGGTCGATAGCCAGGGAGGTGGGTGGGTCAGCATGGCTAATTCATCCTGCTATCTACGGAAACACCGTTTACGGTAAGCAAACTTGCTCTTTCCCGTCGATAGCAGGCTGAATTAGCCCTGCTGTCATGGGAGTCCACAGCTCCCTGCCACGCTGAATTTGTGATTCTGTCTCGTAGCGTGGCGTGACTAAGTGGCTGTCGACCCTGGTTTTAGTGAAAGTGATGACTGTAGGACCGATTGACCCACTTGTGCATCCTTTGTGGCTTGTTGATGAAGACAGTAATGGGCTGCAAAGGTATGGAGAGATGCCCATGTTGCTGCTTTACATATGTCCAGAAGAGGGACCTGTGAGAGATATGCCAGAGAGGTTGTCACCTGTCGTGTTTGGTGAGCTTTTGGTCGAACGTGCAAAGTGATGTTCTGTTTGGTATGACAAAATTGGATACATTGAGCTATCCAACTGGCTATGGTTCGTTTCGCAACCGGTTTTTCTGGTGTGGTTGGGTTATAGGAAAGAAATAGTTGCGAGGGACGAGATGGCGATTGGGTTCTTAAGGTGTAGATTGCCAAAGTCCTTTTGCAGTCTAAAGTGTGTAGAAGTTTTTCGTGTTCAGAAGCATGAGGTTCTGGATAGAACGTTGGTAGGTCTATAGACTGATTAAGATGAAATGGAGTTACTACCTTTGGTAGAAAGGATGGATGAGGTCGAAGTGTCACCTTTTGTGGGTGAAATTGAAGATATGGCGAATAATGTACCAGGGCTTGTAATTCACTCACCCTCCGTGCTGAGGTAATGGCTACCAGAAACACCGTTTTCCATGTCAGGTATTTCGGGTGAGCGGTATGTATGGGTTCAAAGGGTGGCTTCATCAGTTGATTGAGAACCATGTTTAAGTCCCATTGAATTGGAGGTTTGACGACTGGTGGTCGCAAGTGATTGAGCCCTTTCAAGAATTTGGATATCATTGGATGTAGAGAAATTGATTGACCTTTATATGGTCTATGTCTGGCCGCTATAGCGCTGAGATGAACGCGTACTGACGCGGTTGCAAGTCCTGCTACATATAACGTGTGAAGGTAATCCAGTAGTCTGGATGGGGAACAAGATAGGGGGTCTAAACGTTCCGTTGTACACCAGATTGCATAACGTTTCCATTTAAATTGGTAATTACGTCTTGTAGATGGTTTCCTGGCTGCCAGGATTACTTCCTGTACAGATAAGGAGACACCTTGTTCGGTAAGGAGGATCCGTTCAGTCTCCATGCCGTGAGATGCAGAGAGGAGTGTAGAGGGTGTAGCAGGGCACCTTGTTCCTGAGAAAGTAGGTCCACCCGAGGTGGTAGACGGAGTGGTTGTTCGATGGACAGTTGGAGTAGATGCGTGTACCAATGTTGACGTGGCCAGGCTGGTGCAATGAGAATCATTTGTGTCGCATCTAACATGCACTTTTGTAGCGTACGTGTGATCAAAGGTATTGGGGGAAACGCGTACATCAGCGGTTCCGTCCAAGGAAGGAGAAATGCATCTTGTGTTTGTCGTAGCTGACTGGGCCATACTGAACAGAACCTGTCCACTTTGCGATTGTGTTCGGTTGCAAAGAGGTCGATGGACGGGTATCCCCACGTTGCAAAGATCGAGTCTGCTACGTCTTGATTCAGTGACCATTCGTGGGGATGAAACACCCGACTCAGCTTGTCTGCTCGAGTGTTCGCTATGCCCGGAATGTAGGTTGCTTGTAGGTAGATGGAGTGCTGGCATGCCCAATTCCAGATCTTTATGGCTTCATTGCATAGGGGCCAGGATCCTGTTCCCCCCTGTTTGTTGATATAAAACATTGCTACCTGATTGTCCGTATAAATCATTACTCTGTGGCCATGTAAATACGGAAGAAATGTCCGTAGTGCGTAACGAATCGCTCTGAGTTCCAGAAGGTTGATTTGAAAAGTCCTTTCTATGGTCGACCAGAGGCCTTGTGTCTGGAGATGATTGAAATGTGCTCCCCATCCTTTCTTGGAGGCGTCCGTGGTGACGACGGCATTGTGGGGTAGTACTGTAAACGGTGCTCCGTTGGTCAAGGTGTGATTCTGGAGCCACCAATCGAGTTGAGTGATCATGGGTGTCGTAAGAGTTACCCTCCAAGAGAGAGGTTGTGAGTGTTGTGTCCATTGTCGTCGTAGATGCCATTGAAGTATGCGCATGTGTAGACGAGTGTTGTTGACTGTGTAAATGGAAGCCGCCATGTGACCCAACGCGACTAAGATTTGGCGGGCTGATGTTGTATGAAGCGTTCGCAAATGGAGAAATATCTGTCTCATGGTCAGTCTCCTGTCTTGTGGAAGGAACACTCTGTGTTTGGTGGTGTCCAATATAACTCCGATGAATTGTAGAATCTGTGTTGGTTGTAATTGAGACTTTTGGTAATTGACTTGAAGTCCTAGCGTGTTCAGGCAATGAATGGTGTCCGAAAGATTTTGACGAAGTGTGGTGGGATCTGTTGCTACCAATAGCCAGTCGTCCAGGTATGGAAAAAGCATGATCCCTTGTTGACGGAGATGTGCCACTACCACTGCCATGCATTTGGTGAAAACTCTAGGAGCCGTCGAGAGTCCGAACGGTAGTACTTTGTATTGGAAGTGATTGTTGTTGGCTCGAAACGAGAGGTATTGCCATGAAGAGGGGTGCATTGGAATGTGGGTGTATGCATCCTTTAGATCTATGCTGCACATCCAGGCTTTGTGTTGTATTAAGTGGGTAAGATTGATTTGAGAGATATCATTTTGAATTTTTCGTTTACTACGAATTTGTTGAGTTCCCGTAGATCTAAAATTGGACGTAGATCCCCGGACTTTTTCGGAATGAGGAAGTACGGGGAGTAAAAACCTGAATTCCATGACCCTTTGGGAAGAGGTTGAATTGCTTGTTGTTGTAATAACATTGTCAATTCCATTTCCATTTGAATCGTGTGGGGATGATGATTCTTTGGTGGTGGATGTGGTAGGGTGGGTAGTAGGTGAAAGGGGATTTGATATCCATATTGTACGATGTGAAGGACCCATTGGTCTGTCGTTATGGCCTCCCATTGATGTAGGTGAGAGGAAATACCTCCCGCAATGACTTTTTGTGGTAGTGGCGGGGGTATCACTAAAAAGATTGCACTGGTTTGGATTGCGTAGTTTGCTGTTGTTGTTGTTGTCGTTGTGGACGTGGACGTCCCCGTCGAGACTGGTTTTGAGTATTTTGTTGTCTGGCTGGTGGTTGATAAGGTTGTGGTCGATAAGAGGTATATGGTCGGTATGGTCGACGTTGGAACGTAGGTCGACGGTATTGGGAGAAGTATCGTCTATTAGTACTATACGTTGAAGGTGTAGTAAGAGATTGTACCGCCACCGATTGTTCTTTAAGTTGTGCTACTGTGTCTTGTAGTTTGTCTCCGAAGAGGTTGTCACCTCGACACGGTAAGTTGGCGAGTTTGGTGTGAACATCTTCACGTATAGAACTAGCTTTTAACCATGCCAGCCTACGTGCTGCCAAGGCACTTGCTGATACTCTGGAAGTCGTATCAAAATTTTCATATACCGTGCGTAGCAGATGGCGTATGGCCTCTTCTATATCTTGGAGGGGCGTGACTCCTACCAGGTTGTGTTCCGTCTTCAGCTGTTGTACACAATTGAATAAGTATTGTGCCAAATAAAATTGATGATGACTTATACGTGCTCCCAACATTGCTCCTTGAAAGGCTCGTTTTGCAAAGTCGTCTAGGGTTCGAAGATCTTTGATAGGAGGAGATGTAGAATGTAACCTCTGTTTCCGTGCTTTAGTCATTGCTGATTCAACTACAAGCGATGCATGAGGTAGTTGGGAGGTGGAATAATATGGAGATTTTTGTATCTTATATTTTAAATCTATTTTCTTGGATACAGCTTGTGTTGTGAAGGGAGTTTCCCATGATTTTTCCAACAATGCATTCAAAACTGCATGCGAGGGTAATGCAGTGGGTTCTGTTGGCACATCAAATATTTTTAACAGATCAAGCGTGTCTGCTCTCGGATCCGGTATCTTCTGGATAGGAATGTTTAAAGCCGTTCCCATTTTCTCCAAGAATTTTGGGTAAGTTAAATCTTCCGGAGGAGAATAAGGCTCCTGGGAAGCTTCCTCTGGTTCTGACGGATATCCTGTGGAAGAATCAGGAGACACATCCGTGTCTAATGAATATAAATTACTATTAGACGTATGCTGTGCATCCCGTGTACCATCATGTGGTATCGAGGATTGCGGCAGTGGTAGACGTGGGTTGTGATGTGACGGTGAAAGAGTAATTGTACCCCGGTGACTCGGAGAGGTGTCCTGTTGACTTCCAGGATTTACAGTGTGGGTTGGAGTGGACTGACGCTCGGCATCTACGGATGTTGGCATGTGATAGGAGGTTTGCATGGCTTCAAAAAATCCAGATAAGGCTAATGACAGCGTATGAAAAGCATCTTTTGCTTGCCCTGTCATTTGAGGTTTGTTGCTTGTTGAAGCATGAGAGGCAGGATTTTGTGCAGGTTCAGCATCTTTAGACATTTTTCTCTTTTTATTGAGTGGTTCTTGAAAAGATGCTTGTTTTGAGTATTTGGAATGGGTAAGGTTAGATGACCTGCTCATTGAAGAATAGGAAGAGGAGGAGGAACAAGAGGGCACGTCCGACTCCTCTGTAGTGTTCCATTGGGGAGGTGACTGTAAAGGGACAGTACGAATGGGATATGCTGCAGGTCTTGTGTGACCTGAGGTTGTTGGTTGTGTAGATTGTGTATCCCTGTCTGCCCCAATCTTTTTTATTTTTTTATCTTTGCCTTTCGATTGAAGGGGGTACTGTTTCTTTAAGGTTCCCCGTTGAGATTTTTTATTTACAATTGAGCCGTGCCGGCTCGCGCGGTCTGAAGCGCCGTGGTGCGCCGTGACTGGATGAACGGAGTCACATGGTGCGCCGCGTCGGTGCGTCGGGCTCACGTGGTTTGCATTGAGAAGGGATTCAGTAGCGTGCCTCGCGCCAGTGAGAGCTGCGCCGTCCTTCACGGCGCCGGATTGCGCCTTTTCGCTCTGTCTCACTGCCCCCTGAGTCGCGTCAGTAGATGGCTGTTTTGAATGTTTGGTAAGTGCTTTCTTCTTTGAGGGGGAGCTATTCGATCTTGAAGAGGATCTCATTCGTGAGGGCGGGCGATCCCTGTGCCTACGCTCCTCATTTCTCTTAGATTTTAATTTGTGTTGGCTAACATGTTTTGTGGAACGTCCTCTCTGCGTTTGAGGAGGAGTAGTTCCCGGACCCGGAGAAGATTTTGTGTCCGATACACTGTTAGCTGTCTCACGGAGGTGTGTTAGCACTCTTATCTTTTCCGCTCTCATTCTTTGTGCCCTCGGAGACATACGGCCACATGAAGGGCAATTATCAGTGTCATGGTTTGGCCCCAGACAGCGATAGCAGAGGGAATGTGTGTCCGTAATGGACATTACCTTGCCGCATTCACATGGTTTGAATCCTGAGGGTCTCGGCGGTCGTTGTGTGTCAGACATTTTTTTTTTTTTTTGGTATCTGTTATTTATACTGAGGAGTATAGAAGCTCCGCGTGCGATCCTGCGCGCGGAAAAACAGACTGAGGAGAACTGTTAATCCGGCGCGGGAACCCACGCGCAGCCTCAGAGCAAAGCTCTGACATCGCTTAGGAAGCTCCGCCTCCCGGGCCTGACGGACAGTCCCATGACAGCAGGGCTAATTCAGCCTGCTATCGATGGGAAAGAGAGCACGCCGACTGGAGTCATCCGGGTGCCTGCGCGGGAGTCATCGGGTGTCAGCCGGGTGCCAGCGCTGGAGTCATCGGGTGCCTGCGCGGGTCTTCCCGCGCAGGCACCCGATGCTCTCCACTTCCTCTTCCGGGCCGCGGGAAGAAGAGAGCACGCCGGTGCTCTCTTCTTCCCGCGGCCCGGAAGAGGAAGTGGAGAGCATCGGGTGCCTGCGCGGGAAGACCCGCGCAGGCACGCTAGTGTCCAACGGGAAGAAGACTGCAGCGCGGTTCGGAGGAAAATGAAAATCTTCAACCGCGGCCGATGGGACTCCGCCTTCGCCTCCGCGAGGGCTGAAAATGAAGGAGGTTAGCGTTGGGAGGTGGCTGCTGCTGCCGCGAGTTCCCGGGGGGGGGGGGGAAGGGGGAGAGAGAGAGTGAATGAGCGAGCAAGCATGTGTGTTTGAGATCCTGTGTGTGTGAGTGAGAGATTGCATGTATGTGAATGATTGAGAGCCTGTATATGTGAAAGAGAGTATGTCTGTGATTGAGATCCTGCCTGTGAGAGAGAGAGCATGAATGTAAGTTTACCATTGGGAACCTGTATGTGTAAGTTTGTAATTGAAAACCTGTTTGTTTGAAAGAGTATGTGTGTATGATTGAGATCCTTTGTGTGTGAGAGAGATCATGTGTATGTATGATTAAGAGCCTGTGTGTATAAGTAAGAGAGAGATCATGTGTGTCTGTGTCTGATTGACAGCTGGTTTAGGTGATGGAGCATGTGAGTATGTGATTGAGAGCCTGTGTTTAAATGAGAGAGAGAGACCAGGTGTGTCTGTGTGATTGAGAGCTGATTTAGGTGAGGGAGCATGTGAGTATGTGATTGAGAGCCTGTGTTTAAATGAGAGAGAGAGACCATGTGTGTATGTGTGTGATTGAGAGCTGATTTAGGTGAGGGAGCATGTGAGTATGTGATTGAGAGCCTGTGTTTAAATGAGAGAGAGAGACCATGTGTGTATGTGTGTGATTGAGAGCTGATTTAGGTGAGGGAGCATGTGAGTATGTGATTGAGAGCCTGTGTGTAAATGAGAGAAAGAGAGGACATGTTTGTAAGCATGTGAATGAGAGTCTGTGTGTGAGAGAAAAAGACAGCATGTATTTATGTGATTGAAAGCCTGTGTGTGTGTAAGCGTGAAAAGATAGACAGCATGTGTGTAAATGTGTAATTAAGAGCCTATATAAGTGAGAGAGAAAAAACATTTGTATATGTGAGTGACTGAGAGCATGTGTGTATAGGTGTGTCATTGAGAGCCAGTGTGAGAGAGAGCGCTGGTATGTGACTGAGAGAGGAGAAAGTTCCAAGCAAACCACCCCACCTCCTGCTAATTCAGAACAATCTCAGGACACCTGGATATCAAACGTTCCCAGGTATGCAGAGCAAAAAAATTTTTGTATCCTTATTATTTTTCATTACTGGGTCTTTGTGTCTGCTATTTTGAAATATTTTGTTGGTATCTGGAAATGTTTTATATGAGTTTTAATTATTGGATATTCCACTCATCAGCTGTTTCGAAATATGTTCTTTTTGTTAGTACAGTTTTACTGCTGATGATTTTATATTTCTTGATTTGTTTTATAAGGATGTGTGATGTTTCTTTTTTCCTTTGTTACACTGCATACAGAGACTCTGGCTTGTTGCAGTTTCCAATTCAGTTTTTGTCTGCATGCTTCTTGTTATGCGTTTTGGTCTCTTTATTCTATGTTAGGTGAGGGACAGCACGTGATTCAGGTGAGGTTTTCTGCTGGCGTGTAGTTTCTGTGTAGGACTCTATAGCAGCCTGACTTGGTCCGTTTTCCTAATAGGAGATGTATTGGTGTCTTAAGGCCTGGTGTAATATTTTCAGAGACTTATTGTACTTTAAAAGTGTGATCTTACATAAAATGCACACATTTACTTGTATTTAGTTTTAAACATATTGTATGGCTCTCATGGAATTACATTTTAAAATATGTGGCGTTTATGGCTCTCTCAGCCAAAAAGGTTCCTGACCCCTGTGTTATCCACTATGATGCCTAGAGTTTTTCCTGGGTGGTAGCTCCTAATATGGAACCTAACACCGTGTAACTACAGCATGGGATATTTTTCCCTATATGCATCACCTTGCACTTATAATTGCATTATAATTCTGTTTTCTTGTGGCTTTCTGAGGTTCATGCCAATGCCCAAGATGCATTACAGTAGGCCTAATACCAAATGAGTTCTAAGTGTCTCTTGCTTTTTTGCAGGGTTTTCTGGTTGGTACCTCAGCCGTGCATGTAAATATAATATACATATTGAAAGTGATATTTTTATCTCAGAAGACTATGCTTTGAATGTTCTTTTTCAAGAAAATTTATTATAAATGCATAATTTTTAATTGTGTGTGAGGAGGGTTTGATGGGGTCCCTAGGGTGCCTAATTCCCTTGCACTGGCCATTAGCATCACTGTACAAACATTTAACAAAGTTTCCCAACTCGTGGTGTGATTTGTTGTGTCATGGGCGAGGGCACAGCCAGGCAATGTGGTGCCATAGGCGCCACATTGCCTGGCTACGGCTCTGGTGACATCTGAGTGAAACAGAAGTTTTAGGAGAGGTCTAACGCACCCCAGTGGGAGGCGTCATGACCTTAGCAAAACCCCTATGCCCTTGTGGTTCAGAGTTCTTCTTCGGGGGGTCTCTCTGGCTGAGAGAGGTGCTGGTGAAGGGGGGTCTCCTCAAGGGGAAAGGACTGCCCCACCCTGCTTCCTATCCTGCAGAGGTGGCTGGGGCCCAAGCTTGGGGTGCCCAGGCCCTCAGGAATGGGGAGGTCACATCTTTGTGTGCCGGAGTGATATCAACGTTTCCTGAAGATCATGTCAAAGGGATTTCTTCAGAGGTTGGGAGAGACAGGATCTGCCTTTGTGGGAGTTCAGAGGGAAGGCTGCCCAACAGGAGAAAGCCCGGAGGAGCTGCTGACTGAGAAAAGAAATCCTCAGCCACAGACTCATCGTTTTGAATGCAGGAAGAGAAAAAGAATCAAAAAGAAACTGAAAAGAAAAAAAAAAGATATCAGCATCCAGAAAAACAGGTTCTAGGGAGCGTGCTCAAAGGTGATGGTTCCTTACCCAGAGAGCTTACCTGCCAGGGCGTTCAGCATTTGCTACAGTAGGTGACTAAGATTATTTCCGTGCAACTGGACTTTGTTTTTTCTATATTGACGTGCAGTAAGCTATAGTGTGCTGTCTGTGGATTTTGTTTCCAATAATCAGTAACCATAAAGGACTTATTTTTGTAAACAACAGTGTGGCTTTTGATCCTGACTGGACTTATTACAGAGGAGCTCCAGGTGAAAAAAAAAACAAAACAAAACTAAGGGCTCTGAAAGAATGACTCTTCTCCCCTATGTGCAGGGCCAATGCAAAGGTATTAGGCACCAAAGCAAATCTTACAGCCATATATGCCCTCCCAACCTCCCCCCCCAATTAAAAATTATGCATTTATAATAAGATTTTACATGAAAAAGTGTATTCCGAGGTAAAAATATCACTTACAACATGCACTTCTATGGTGCCAACCAGAAATCTTGCAGAGAAGACACTTAGAACCCATATGGTATCAGGCCTATTGTTACATGAGCTGGGTGTTGGGCTTGACCCTCAGAAAGCCTTGAGTAAACTGAATTACAATCACAATATAGTAAACCTTCCATACCAAAACAACACTAACTGCCAGCACTGAAAACAGCAACAACCCTAATTATGAAAAGGCAACTCAATAAATATTACATGAGACCCTAAAACACTAATAACACCTTAGCATAAGCCAGGCTGCTATAGATCACTACACAGAAGCTACATGCTAGCAGATCCCTCATCTCATTCACACATGCAGAACACTAAATACAGAATAAAACCAAAAAAGTATAAACAGAAATGTGCAGACAAAAGCTGAACTGGAAACTGCAACAACACAGACTGTATGCAGTGTATAACATAAGAACATAAGAATTGCTATGCTGGGTCAGATCAAGGTCCATCGAGCCCATCATCCTGTCTCCGATAATAACCAATCTGTTGCGTCGGAAGTGGACCCTTGGGCCGAGGTGGGGTTGACGCAACCTGTAGGCGAGGACCTACAGGTCCCCACCGTCGGCAGGTGGAATGGGCTGATAGGCAGAGGCCACTGGAGCTTCACCTATACCAGCCCTCGTTCCCCGCGGGTTGAGCCTTTGGGTGCTGGGGCCGGCAGGACTCAGGTGGGCCTCGAGGTTGAATAGCAAGAGAGGTTGGTTCAGCCCAGAGACAGCAGGCGAGAGATGACGTAGTCCTACTCTGGACTGGGTAAGGTACTGGAACTCGGGCGCCAATGAACAAAGGCTGACTGAGGGCGCTCAAGCAAAGGTAGGCCAAAGCCTAATAAGTCCACGTCCAGAGAGTAGGCTGGAGAGGCATCCAATGACAGGCTTGGATCAGGGCCGACAGCAAAGCGAAGGTTGTGGCAATGATGCTGAGATCTGATCATGGAGAGGTCAATAGTGTTAGTCAATTGAAGCTGAGGTCTGATCACGGAGAAGTCAATAGCGTAGTCGGACGAAGCAATGGTCAGGGTCTGGAGGGTAGGCTGTAGTGTAGTCAGGCGTAGCAGAGGTCTGGATCTGGAGATAGGCTGTAGCGTATACAGGCAAAGCAAAGTTGAAGTCCGTGCAATCAATCCAAAGCATAGCAGGGCAGGAACGAGGAGAACAGGAACCAGGAACAATGAGGAATCAGGAATGAAGAGTGGAGATGAATCTCTAGCAGCAACGAGTACTCAAATAGCAAGGAGACCTGTTGCAAAGGCAATGCCTTGGAGCGGACCTGAGCTTAAATACAATGAAGAGTTTGACGTCATCATCCGGGGCTGCGGCCAGGTTCCCGCTGTGGGTCCTTCATAAGGATCAGCGATGCACGCGCGCCTAGGGAGGGGCGCGGCACGGGTAGTGGCGCCTCTCTGCTGCCCATGCGGAGAGGCCCAGTCGAGCAATGGTACCTTGACCTGAAACGCTGGGGACTATGGTGGAGCCGGAGGCACCGGAGGAGGCCCGAGGTCGGAGCTGGCGGCCCACCGCCGCTAGCGAGGAGGAACCAGAGGCTGGAATCCTTGTAAGGTGAGCAGGCCGTGCCGCAGGTGGCACGTGTAACAATCCAGGCCGTAAATACCTGGCAGATTCCTAAATAGATCTAATTCCTGTTACTCACTCCCAGGGATAGCTTTAGTCTACTTGGCTAATAATGTGCTATGGATATTTCCTCCAGGAACTCCTCCAAATGTCCCACTCTACTAGTTGCCTAGATCATGCCCACTGGCAACAGATTCCACAGCTTGATAATGCGTTCTATGATCTGTTTTGAATCTGCTGGTTGTTATTTCATGCAGTGTCCCCTTGTTTTATTATTATTGGAAAGCCTAAAAAACCATCTTTTATTAACCTGTTCCACCCTACTCATGATTTTATAAACTTCTATCACGTCCCCTCTCAGCCATCTCTTTTCCAAGCTGAAGCCTACGTAGCCTCTCCTCATAAAGGGAATGAAACATTTCTCTTATCATTTTTGTCGCTCTCTGCATCTTTTCCAGTTCCGCTTTGACTATCTTGAGATGGGGGTGACCAGAACTGCACACAATACTCAAGGTGAAATCGCATCATAGTTCAATACAGAGGCAATATGATATTCTCTGTTTTATTCTCCATTCCTTTTCAGACCATTCCTAACATTCTATTTGCTTTTTTGACTGCTGCCACACACTGAGCAGAGGATTTCAACATATTTCAACATACCAAGGTCCTTTTCCTAAATAGTGACTCTCAACACAGAACCCAGCATCGTGCAACTGTAGTTGGGATTATTTTTTCCTATGTGCATCTGCCATTCCGTTGCCCAGTCTCCTAGTCTAAGGTCCTTCTGCAGTTCCTCGCAATCTGCCGTTGTTTAAACAATTCTGAAGAATTTTGTGTCATCTGCAAATCTGATCTCCTCTCTCATAATTCCCTTTTTCAGATCATTTATGGCTAAGTTAAGCAGCACAGGTCCCAGTACTGATCCCTGTGGTACTCCACTTCAACCTTTCTCCATTTAGAAAACTGACCATTTAGTCCCACCCTCTGTTTCCAGCCTTTTAACCAGTTGGCAATCATACCCTATGACTTTGTAATTTCCTGAGCAGTCTCTCATGAATGATGTTGAAAATCCAAATATACTATGAGGTCCATATTCAGACAGCCTGAGTAGCAAATTTAGACGGATAAACTTGTCCGACTAACTTTAGAGGTATTTTCAAACGTGCAGGCACACTATGGTATATACCCGGCTACCTTAAAGTTAGCTGGCTAATTTTTAACCGACTAACTGTAGGACAGCTCTTTGGCTCAACCAGACTTTGCCAGCTATGTTAATCGGCTAACTCTGAATATCAGAGTTAGTCAGTTAACATAGTCAGCTAATTCAACTCCTCCCAGTTTCGCTTCTGGAACGCCCCTAAATTAGCCTGCTAAATTCTAGCCAGATAGAATTTACCCAGATAAGTGCCCTAATATTCATTTTGCTAGCTAATTTCTGAGTGAGCTGGCTAAATGCTTTTGAATATTGGCCTCTATATTAACTGGCTCATATTTATCTACATGTTTATTTAAACCTTCAAAAAATTCTAAAAGATTGGTAAGTCAAGACTTCCTCTTGCTAAAACCATGTTGACTCTTCTCCATTAAGTCACATCTATCTATATGGCCAGTGATTTTGTCTTTAAAAATGGTTTTTACCACTTTGTCTACACTGATCTATAGTTTTCTGAATCACCCCAGAGCCCTTTTTAAAAATCAGATCTTAAGGTATGTGTTAAAGGGGAACGTCTTAAATATGATCGGATATAGATGTGTTATAAACAATTTTATGGTTTACAATGATTATGTAGCCCTCTATATGCTGGAGCTCGCTTTATTTATTTATTTATTTTAAAACTCTTCTATACCGTCGTTAAGTTAATTCACCATCACAACAGTTTACAGAAAGGCACAATAAGAAAAAAACAAACTATAATTGGTATAGATTACAAATTATTCATGTGCCAACATAGTACGGTAACATATTTTAATAAGAAAAGACTGTGTGTTAATTAAGGCTTATATGTCAGTTGAAAAACTGTCAAGTGGTTCAAATCTAGCATTAATATGCAATTGGAGATATTAGAGGAAAAAACTGATTACTTGGTGCGTCATTATCTTTCAACTGCTTTCCTCCTTCTCTTTGTCTTTATAAAAAGCTTGCTTAAAAAGACAGGTTTTCAGACTAGTTTAAATAGTTTCAAATTTCTCTGCAGCCTTATTTCGAGTGGCAAGGAGTTCCATAGAACAGGTCCAGCCAGCAACAGTGCTCTCTCCCTTACCTGAGTGAGGCATGCTGATTTAACAGAAGGAATAGTTAGTAGAGCTTTATTGGCAGTGCTGTGCCTTTTCATCATGGATTAGTTTATGAATTATACACAATGCTTTGTATTGTATTCTTTGTTCAATTGGAAGCCAGTGTAGTTGAGCAAGTGTACCGGTGATGTGGTCTCTTTTCTTTTTGCCTGACAAAATTCTAGCAGCAGATTTTTGCAATATTTGGAGTGGTCTAATAGTAACTTGAGGTAGCCCTAATAGCAGAGAGTTACAGTAGTCTGTGCGAAAATGATTCAGTGTTAGCAGGGGTTTCAGTCTTCTAAGGACCATTAGTTTGGCGTAACATTCTTTTAATTTCTGTGAAATGTGTTGTTTCATGTTAAGCCTAGGGTCAATTATTACCCCTAGATTCCGTACTTTTATTGCTAACTCTACAGTTTGATTATTTTTTATTGCGATTGTAGGTTGTGTAGGGTGTATATTTTTTTGTTCTAGGTGTAAGAATTCAGTTTTATCAATGTTTATTACCAGTTCCATTTGGTTTAGGAGTTGTTTGATTATTTCAAGATGCATATTAGCCAGTTTCATTGTTTCTTTGATTGTGTTTACGATGGGTAACAGTAGTTGTATGTCATCCGCGTATATGTAGTGTATTATTCCAAGTCCAGCAAGTAGGTGACATACCGGGAGGAGATAAATGTTAGAGTGTTACGGACAGGGCTGAACCCTGTGGGACTCCTGTTTGTAGTTTAACTTTCTTGTTTGATAGTGTGTTTTTGATTTGTACTTGGAAAAATCTGTTCCTTAAGTATGACTCAAACCAGTTTATTGTTTTGTTATTGAGTCCTATTTCTTTTAGTCTATTGATTAGTATTTTGTGATTTACAGTGTCAAATGCTGCCGAGAGATCCAATAGTATCAGAATGTAATGTGTTCCTGTATCAAAGCCTCTTAAGATATTGTCTGATAAAGCTAGTAATAATGTCTCAGTACTGTAGTGTTTGCGGAAACCATGTTGTGCAGGATATAATATGTTATTACTTTCTAAGTGGTTTGATAGTTGTTTTTGAACTGTTTTTTCAATTAGTTTGGTTATTAGGGGTAAGTTGGAGACTGGTCTATAGTTGCTCTGCTTTAGGGGGTCAAGGTTCTTTTTCTTAATGATTGGCTTTATTATGGCTCCTTTCAGGATATCTGGCATTGATCCTTCATCTAGGGAAAGGTTGATGATCTTTGTTAACATTGGGGCTACTGTGTTGGCTAGTTTTTTTTAATTCCATTATGGGTATGGTGTCAATTGAGTGAGGAGCAGGGTTCAGTTTTTTAATCATGTTCTCGACTTCAATGTGTGATATCTCTTCAAACTCTGACCATATGTTAACATCCCTTTTGGGCATCTTAATCTCTTGTTTGGTTGTGTTAAGGATTTTTGTTCTTAAGTTTTCAATTTTATCTTTAAAGAATTGAGCTACGTCATGACATTGATTCTCTTGTAGGTTCTGATGATTGTTTGTATTGTCGCTGGTGAGGTTTTTTACTGTGTTAAATAGAGTTCTAGTGTTATTTGCAAACTTTTCTATTTTTGAGCTGAAGTATTTCTTTTTGGTTTCTAAAATTACTTTTTTGTAGTGAGCCTGTTGCTTTGTTTTCATGTTATCTTAATGTTGGGTAATCATCTCTTACACTGTTATGATAAATGTATCAGCTTGTATTGCCAGATTCTACACTGTATCTATATTTGTATATGTAACCCTTTTATCTTTACAAAAATTTCCATAAAGAGTTAAAAAAAAAAATCAGTATCATATTGGCCACTTTCCAGTGTTCAGGAATCAAGGCTATTTTAAATGATATGAATACCCATAGTACATAGTATGGTTCTTAATAATTTGACTGAAGAGTGATGGGTTTGTGTAATTTGGGTGTGTGTTTATAGATGCTGAAGGATGGTGTGAGTCACAGGGATGGGGGGAGTTCTGTAGGGGGAGGGACTTATTGGATAAAATTCTCATATGTTTGTATATGTATTTATTGTGTCTTCTTGGCGGTGGATAAGATCCAATCATCGTCAAGTTAATGTTGTAATATGAGGATTTGCTTAATAAAAAATGTAATATAAATTATGTTACAGATATCTAGTAAAGTTAGTGATTTAGGGGTAGATTTTAAAAAGGGACGCGCGCTACCCGGCGCATGCACATGTACACCCGATTTTATAATTTGCGCGCATAGGCGCGCAAGTTATAAAATCAGGGGTCGGCGTGCGCAAGGGGGTGCATAATTGTGCACCTTGCGTGCGCCGAACCGCGCTGCCTTCCCCCATTCCCTTCCCCCTAACCTGACCTTCCCACCCCTTCCCCTAACCCCCCCCCCCCAAAAAATTTGTATTTTAATTTTTGTGCCTGTCAGCAGGCTGCCACCACACAATCTTTCAACACAGCGGAAATAGCCGCTGTGTTGCAGGCCTCTGGCCCCGCCCCTAGACTGCCCCTTTAGTAAAGCCCCAGGACTTACCCGCGTCCCAGGGCTTTACGTGCGTCGCCGGGCCTTTTTAAAATAGGCCCGGCACGCGTAACCTTTTTAAAATCCGGCCCTTAATGTTTTCTTTTAGAACTCTGATGCGGATGCCATCTAGTCCCAGTGATTTGTTACTCTTTAGTTTGTCAATCAGATCTATTCCATTATCACAGATATTTGTTTTAGTTGCTCACAATCTCCACCATTACAAAATGTTTGTGGTGTGGGTATGAGGCAAAGAATTCATTCAGTTTTTTTGCTATTTCCTTTTCCTCCCTGAGCACCCTTTTTTTCCCCTCAGTCATCTAGAGGTCCAACTGACTCCCTCCCTCACAGGCTTTTCGCTTCGAATGTACTTGAAAAAGTTTTTATTAGTTTTTTTTATTAGTTCTTGACTCACTGGCAAGCTTTCTCTCAGTCTCTCTTGGCCTGTCTAACTATTGTTTTACATCTAACTTGCCAGGGCTTATGCTCTTGCCTACTTTCTTCATTTGGGTCTGCTTCCTTTTTATGAACAATGCACTTTTAGCTTTAACTGACTCCTTTACCTCACCATTAAACCGCGCTGGTGTCAGGCTCTGAAGGTCCTGCAGCACATTCATGTAGGAAATGTCTCACTAGGGATTTTATTAGAAAAGAAAACAAAATAACAGCTCCTGACTTATGCACTGCAGGCAAACTTAATAACTCACAGTTGGGCAAGGCTAATTTCCAGTCCAGGGTTTCAGTCCAGATCTTTATACAGTAAATCCTCTTGTAGTAGTACATCATCCAGGAACGCTTCAGAGTCCCATGGGCATTCTGGCTGGAACCCCTCTTGAGCAAACCACTCTGCTGCTATAAACAGTCTCTCCTGAATATTCTACCATCCGCATCCTTCCTTATAAATGCTAGCAGAAGGGGCTTCATAAAACCAGTAGTGGTACCCGTCAACAAAGTTCTGCAGGTACCTTGGATTGCCACAAAGCTTGGTTGGGAATGGTGGTCTCATGTTTTGTACACAAACCATAAGCCTTAAGTACCAAGAGGCAGAAGCAAATTATAGATCACTGGCTGTAGAACTTGGAGTCACAATCTTTATTCCAGTGCAGAAGAAAAAAAAAAGGCCTGGAATCAGAATTGCTGCATAGCTTCAGAATACAACAGCTCAGAGAGTGTGACACATTGTATAGGTGGGGCTCAAGGGCACTCACCACAACAGTGCCACTCCCCCAGGCTC
This sequence comes from Rhinatrema bivittatum, assembly GCF_901001135.1. Taxonomy (NCBI): domain Eukaryota; kingdom Metazoa; phylum Chordata; class Amphibia; order Gymnophiona; family Rhinatrematidae; genus Rhinatrema; species Rhinatrema bivittatum. The sequence goes on from NC_042617.1 coordinate 274,980,071, forward strand.
GGGCATGCTGGCTGTTGGGGCCAGCCGTTTCCGGGGCTCCTCTTTGTGGGTAGGCCTTTCCTCTGGGCTCCTCCGACACACTGTTCGCTCCCAGCGCGGGCCCCTCCACCGCTGGGCTTCTCTAGGTCCGGGCGTGTGTCTCTCTGCTGAATTTAAAGAGACCGCAGCAGGAAATTGCCGCAGCCCCTCTTGCTGACTCCACCTGTTCTTTTCCTATTTATCTGGCTCACAGACCTTGCCTTGGCTTCTTGCTTTCTAGGTCCTGTATCGGGTTCCTCCACGGAGGATATCTCCTGCGCTTCTGACTTGTGACATTATCCAGAACCTGACCTATGCTTGGAAACCACAACTTCGAGAACTGCTGCCTGTCCCAACCTTCGCCTGGAACCTCGTTTACGAAGACTGCCGCCTGCCCCGACCTACGCCTGGACTCTCGATTACCCGAACTGCCGCCTGCCCCGACTCACGCCTGGCAATCCTTCTACGAACTCTGCGACCTGTTCCGGCTCTCGTCCTTCTCTACGCTTCTGCCTTCTCGCCAACTCTAGACCACACGCAAGTCCAGCCGGCATCAGTACCCAAGGGCTCAACCTGAGGGGAACGTGGGCTGGTAGTGTTTCATCCCAGCCTCGCCTTCTGACAGTGGGGGACCTGTGGGGGGTTTCTCCCACAGGTGGCGCCAACTGCACCTCGGGCAAGGGGTCCACCTTCCAGAACCGTAACTCACTCAGTCTGCAGCTCACACCTGTGCAGTGTTTCTTTTCTTCAGCACACAACAGAAAAAAACAAACATAAAATAAAATGCTGATTCTCCAACTACCCTCAGACCAGGGCTAGATCCCCTTTTGATCTGAAAACAAACAAACAAAGAAAAAAATAGGGGTTGCAGCTTACAATGGCAGAAAAAAAAAGGCATTCCTTCAAAGGTGTGTCTGCCCACAGTTCCTCTAGCCAACTAGATGCAAAAGCCAGAGGCAGAGTACAGAGTTTCCAGCATTTTGTCAGGTTCTGAAAGCCCCTGCGGCATATTCACACAGCAAACATGTCTCAGTAGTGGTTTTATTAGAATGAAAATAACATAACAGTTCCTGACTTATGCACTGCAGGCAAAACTTAATAACTCACAGTTGGGCAAGGCTAATTTCCAGTCCAGGGTTACAGTCTGGATCTTTACACAGTAAATCCTCTTGTAGCAGTACAAGGCATGACTTAGGAGAAGACTTCCGGTTACAGGCAAGGCACAAGACATTTAAACATAGTAGCACAGCATAACATCAAAACACATCAAGGCAAGAACTCATGGGTCTTCTTCGGGATCCCACATCTTCTTCTGGCATCCACACTGTCTAATTTTTGGGAACACCCCCTCAGGTGTCCCAGAACAGCTTTGAAACCCCTGAGGACCAATCCAGATCCTCAGGGGCAGGGCTATATAGGAGTCTAAGGTTGGCTTTCTCTGAGCCATTCTGTGGCTCTGTGCACAAGGTACTCACCCAAACCAAGCCAACCTCAGCTCAAGACTAGGAAATGCACCTTTTTTCCTGACAGCTGGCAATCTTTGGTCTTCCTTTGACCTTTTATAATGCAAGGAGTACAATTTATCTGGGCTTCCCAAATAATATTCTGAAACAATTTCCACACTTTTAACCCTTGCATGAAGTGTGAATGCTCCTTTTAGGTTGTTTTTTTTCCTAAATAATTTTCTCATTCTATTATAGTCTACCTTCTTAAAGTTAGCCACTACTATAGTAGTTTTACTTAATGTCCTCCCTCCAATGATTAAGTGAAATTTGATTGCATTATTATCACTATTGCTTAGGGTCCCACCTTTGTACTAGGTCGTGCATTCCACAGAGGCCTAGATCTAAGGTAGATGCCCCTCTTGTCGGTTCTAGGACCAGCTGTTCCATGAAGCAGTCACTTATGGTATTTAGAAACTTAGCTTCTCTAGCATATCCCAATGAGACATTGACCCAATCAATACCAGAATAATTGAAATCTCCCATTATTATTGTTGCCAAATGTATTTGCTTTTTAATTTCAGTATAGCATTTCTTCATTTGGCCAGGTGGCCAGTAGTATACACCCACTGCTATACTTTTACCCATCACACATGGAATTTCTATTCATAAGGATTCTACAGTGCAGAATCTGTTGCATCGGAGGTGGACCCTTGTCCGAGGTGGGTTGATGCAACCCATAGGTAGGGACCTAGGGGTCCCCACTGTCGGCAGGTGGAGTGGGCTGAAGGTAGAGGCCGCTGGAGCTTCACCTATACCAGCCCTCATTCCCCGCAGGTTGAGCCTTTGGGTGCTGGGGCCGGCAGAACTTAGGTAGGCCTCGAGGTTGGTTTGAGAAGAGAGGTGGTTCAGCCCAGAGACAGCAGTCGATAGGTGGCATAGTCCTACCCTGAACTGGGTTCGGTACAGGAACTCAAGCACCAATGGAACAGAGAGTAACTGGAGGCGCTCAAGCAAAGAAAGGCCGGAGCCTTGTAAGTCCACATCAAGGGAATAGGCTAGAGGAGACAACACTGACAAGCTTGGATCAGGGCCAGCGGCAAGCAGAGGTTGTGGCAAGCAATGTAGAATTCTGGACATGGAGAAGTCTGTAGCGTAGTCAATCAAGGCAATGGTCAGGGCACGGAGAAGGCAGGCATAATCAAGCATAGCAGAGGTCCGGGACTGGAGATAGGCTGAAGAGTAGTCAGGCGTAGCAAAGTCAAAATCCAAAAAGTCAGTCCAACACATAGACAGGGCAGGAACGAGGAAAACAGGAACTGGGAACCACAGGAGTCAGGAACCCGAAGTAGAGAGGATTCTCTATCAGCAACGAGTACTCGAAGTACGAGGAGGTCTGTTGCAAAGGCAATGCTATGGAGCGAGGCCTGAGCTTATATACACTAAAGAGTCTGACATCAACATCCGGGGCTGCAGCCAGGTTCCCGCCTTGGGCCCTCTAAAAGGATTAGCAATGCGCGCGCTCCTAGGGAGGGGCGCGGCGCCGATGGTGGCATCTCTCCGTGGGCCACATGGAGAGGCCCGACGAGCAGCAAGGGCATCTTGGCTGGCAACACTGGGGACCATGGCAGAGCCGAAGGCACCGGAGGCGACCCAAGGTCGGAGCTGGCGGTCCACCGCCACCAGTGAAGAGGAACCAGGAGCTGGAGTCCGTGTAAGAAGGTGAGAGGACCGCGCTGCAGGTCTGCCACGGGCGGCACGCGTAACAGAATCCTGTAGGATTTTTTTGATGCTTGACTATATTCCACTTCTCCAAAATTTGATCTGCCCTATCCTATCAATATAATTTATACCCTGGTATCAGATTGTCCCTTTGGTTATACTCCTTCCACCATCTCTCTGAATGTCTACAATGTCATATACTAACTCTAGCTCCAATAAATAAAATACTAATAAGAGACCAAACATCCATTTACCAGCACTAAGTATAAAACAATTTTGAAGATTTTAAAAATAAAGAATTTAGCTTCTGTGGTCAGAGTCCAGGTGTTCCCAGATGTTTCTAGGAACACACAATTAAGACGGAAACAGTTCTATCTTTGAGACAGATAGTTTTGGCCCTTGGGGCCACTTTCTTTCTCAAATTTCCTTGCAAGCGCTTGGTCACTTTTCAAAAGAATAAATTTGTTTTTTTAGATCCTGCCCACCTTGAAGTATTTCTTGCTGATAAAGGTGGATGAGGGCACAGTAACAGCCTCATGATTGGGAAATAATTAAACTGGTTAAAGTAATTGTATCTCCTAATAGCTCATGTTGGTATGAACTTTGCAATAGATATATTTTCCTTTAAAGTGGACTAAAACTTTGGAAGTACATAAACTTCTGTTTACCTGTTGTAAAGTTTACTTGATGTAGAAATATGGGTGATGTAATCCAAAAATGTTCTTATTTCTTTTTTCATTGTAAAATGTATCAAGAAACTTAATAAAGTACAAATAAAAAAAAAAATTTTTTTTGAAGAAGAAACGATATAAGAAAAAAAGTATGTGCTATAGGGTTAATCCCTTGTTTCCTGCCTGCAATGAGCTTCAAACAGGCTTTAAAATTGTTTTATACTTAGTGCTAGTAAAAGGATGTTTGGTCTCTTATTAGTTTTTTTATTTATTGAAGTAATCCGAGAGACAGCTCAGTTATATTTTGTTAGTACGGTATATATTCTAGTTCACCAGTCTTATCGTTCAGACTTCTGGCATTTGCAGAGAGATATTTTAAAGCAGTGGTTCTCAACCAGTGTGCCGGGACATACCGGTGTGTCACCAAGGGGGTGGAAGGTGTGTCACCAAAACATTTGACATAGCAAGCCTATGCTTTCTATAACAGCCTCATGTGCTTGCTGCCTGAGGAGAGTGCAGAGTAAGGAGCTGGAACTTAAAATTCCTCAGCATCGCTCCCTGTTGCTGCTTTTCCCTCAGCCCTGGCAATCACTGCCACCACCAATCCAAGCCAGAATTGTTGCAGGCATGCTGTATCCTGCCCCTGCCTTCCCGCCGCACCCCCCCCCCCCCCCCCCCCCATCACCTCTCTTCTTGCCTGTCTACGCCTCTGATTCTCTCCGAGCCACGACCTCTGCATTGCCTGACTATGCCTCTTCAGTCTGTCCTGGACTTGGCCTACTCAGACTTTGGCCTGTTCTTGCTCGGGCGCCCCTGTCCGACTGTGCTCCTATTGCCGCCCAGGTCTCCGGGACTCCGCCAGTGTAGATTCTTTCATTCCACCATTGTTGCCTCAAGGCTGACCTCCCTGATCTCTTCATCAACGATGACATATGGAGGCCCACCTAAGCCCAGCTGGCCCCGGCACCCAAAGGCTCAACTCGCGGGGAACGAGGGCTGGTATTAGTGAAGCGCCAGCTGGCCTCCATACATCAGCCGATTCCGCCCGCCGACGGTGGGGACCCGTAGGTCCCTACCTACATGTTGCATTAACCCCACCTCGGCCCAAGGGTCCACCTCTGGCACAACAATCATAACACCCAGACACTACCTACACAAGGCCATCCCTAAAAACTCAGCATCAAAGCAAGGAGGAGAGTTGTAAGGGAAGGCACAGAGAGGCCAACAATCACTTTGAAGGAGCTACAAAGTTCAGTGGCTGAGACTGCAGTGGAGGTGCACCAGTCAACCATATCAAGAGCTTTGCATACAACTGGCCTGCATGGGAAGGTGGCTAGAAAGAAGCCATTACTGAAGAAAAAAAACACATCAAAGCACATCTGGAGTTTGCCAGAAAGCATCAGAGTGATCCAGCTAAAATGTGGGATAAGGTTTTGTGTTTAGTTGTGACAAAAATGGAGATTTTTTGGACAAAATTCAAAACACTATTGTTACAGGTGTAGACCCTTCTGCCATGGTGTGGTTGACTGGGCCACCCAGGCCATGTGGCCCACACTAACCACTAGCAGAAAGCCTTGGATGGGACTATATCAACCATCATTCCCTCAGGTTGAGCCCTTAGTGAGGATGGCCAGCAGAACTTAGGTGAGTCCCAGGGGCAAGGCAAGGGAGAATGTCTGTCTGAATCTAGCAAAGGTCAAGGCAGGCAGCAAACAGGGAAGTCCAGAGAACAAAGAAAGGTCAGGGCCAGCAGCAGAAGGCAGAATCCAAGATCAGGGTCAGGGTAGGCAGCAAGCAAGCAGTAATAAGGTCTAGAGTCAAGATCAGGTCCAAGAAGCCAATCTGAAGAGGCAGGTCAGCCAAAAGAAAAAACATATGCAGAACACTCAAGATTACAAGAGACAGGGGAAGTGGCAGACATCAGACAAACCAGAAGTAGGAACAGAGAGCACAAAGCAGGTCCACAAACTAGCATCACACATGAGAAGCAGGCTACTCAACAGACCTGTTGGTAAGGAACTGGGTGGTTGCAAGAGACTTCCTTATATACCTCAGAAGGAAGTGACATCATCAGCCAGTTCTACAGGAAGTCCCGGCTAGGAGGGGCCTATAAAGCCGTCCAAGTTTACTGGAAATTCTGTCCTGGGTCCTTGGAACAGGATGTTGCTGGAGGCTATGCTGGAATTGCTTTGGATCAGAGGTGGGGGGGGGGGGGGTTACATGGGGGAGGTGACTGGAGCCTAACAGCTATGTGTGATACAAACCTAACACTACCCATTTCTCAGAAAACACCATCCCATCAGTAAAGTATGGGGGTGGCAGCTTCATATTGTGGGGATGATTTTCCTCAGTAGGGACTGGGCATCTCGATAAAATTTAAGGATGGCAGGGTGGTACAGTATACAGGGAAATACTGCAAAACAACCTGCTTCAGTCTGCTAAAAAAACTAAAACTTGGGAAAAAGTTCACTTTTCAGCAGGACATTGATCACAAGCACAAGGCCAAAGCAACACAGGAATGATTGAACAACAAAAAGATGAATGTTCTACAATGGCCAAGTCAAAGTCTGGATCTCAATCCTATTGAGAATCTGTGGCACTATTTGAAAATTGCTGTCCATAAGTGTCATCCATCCATCCTGAATAACCTAGAGCAAATCTGCCAGGAAGAATGGGTAAAAATCACTTCCAAACAGAGTGCAAATCTAGTAGAAACTTACCCCAACAGACTTAAAGCTGTTGTTGCAGCAAAAGGTGGTTCTACCAAGTAATAGTCTGAAGGGGTTGAATACCTTATGCAAGCAGCACTCTTCAGGTTTTAAATTTTATTTTACAAAAAAATGCAGAGAAATAATGACTTTGAAAATTCATTTTAAAAGCATATTGGTATGCAATAAAAACATAAGGGTCCATATTCAGTAAGCTGGTTAGTGGACACGTTATCTGGCTAAAGTTAGTTGGATAATTTGTCCCATATATTCAGCAGGATAAGCATCCTGCTGAATACAACCAACCTAAAATCATCTGGCTACCTATAGCTGGATAACAAAAACATAACTGGCTATGTTTGGATATAGCTGGTTAAATTTTTGTTATGTGGCCTTGTGTGGCCAGATGACACGTTACTTAACCGGATATCTTTAAAAGATATCCAGCTAAAGTAGCACTGTCGAGACCCTACAAAGTAAAGGTAAGGCTAGAGAGCGGCCGATCACCTCCCTCTGCCCCCCAAAGTGTAATAATAAAGGATTTTTCCAGGCCGTAGTCTCCTATCTGACAGCCTTCTCCCCAAACCTTTTTAAAACACTCAGGCTGCCTCCCTGCTGTCGCCCCCCCCCCCCCCCCCCACGATGAAGAATCATGGTGCCTGCCCAATTTCAGACATACAGACGGAAAGGGTCGGTAGCAGGCGGGAAGGTTTTGGAAGTCTGTAGGGGAAGATGAGGCATGCTATCAGCAAAAGTAAGGCAATAGCTGAAACCCATCACTTATGTGACCCAAACAGATGCAGGAGAATGGAAATGGGAGAGGGACAGACAGCAACAGAGAATAACTTCACTAATAGAAGCAATTCAGCTGCCCTAAATAAAAGAAAAGCATTTGTACTACATTATTGTGATTATTGTCTATGCTATATCTGAATTTTGTCTTGCTTTCTGGAATGTAACTTAGCATTAATAATAATCATTGTTATCCCACTATCTATTGTAGGTTGACTTCCTGTGAATGTGGCTTTGTTTCCTTAAGTAGAGAAATAACCTCTGTAACCAATCTTTGCTTATTTGATTGTATGTTCAGTTAAACCGACATGATGTCCACAACGAATGCCGGTATATAAAATGTTTTAAACAAATAAATAACATAAAATATAACTATGAATGTCACTTTGTAAACTGTTGTGATCTATACATGGAATGACAGTATATAAAATGTCTACATAAATATGCTGCTTTTGTGTCTTAAAGTGGTGAATCTCACCGGAGGTGTAACCCAGGAGATACCAGTCCTTCTGTCTTTATTTTTTGCCCTTTACCACACTCACACAGAGTGAATCTGCAACACCCTCCCTGGTCTGCTGTGCAGGAGACCAGGCCTGTGAGCATGGGCTGACTTAGTCCTGCAGTAACTGAAATCTGATATATCACTGGACTGGAGCCTTCAGGTCTGAGAGGCTTGGTAGCAGCAGGAGGGAAGGTTTTGGAAGTCTGTGGGGGGAAGATGAGGCATGCTATCAGCAAAGGTGAGGCAAGAGCTGAAACTGTGACCCAGAGCCCCCATAATTTCCTTCAGAAACCAGATGAAATCCATAAAGTGTCCAGATGTGTAAATATCTAGCATGTATACTAAGCCTTAGAGTGGATAACTGCATTGCAAAATCTCCTATACTTAACAGCCCAAAGTGAATGGATGCCCAAAACAGAGAACAATCAAAGAATATAAAAATATTGTATCATAAAGCAACATCAGAAATACAAATTAAAACAACAACTTACACTAGTGTTTCCCCAACCTTTTCAAGCCCAAGGCATGAAAATGTTGTGGGGTACAGCAGCCTTCATAGGACAGGCAGAGCAGGCATGGAGATGGAAAAGAACTTGAGGGGGAGGAAATAGAGAAGTACCTGAGGGAAACAGAGAGAAATGGGAGAGGGAAGGGGGAAGGGAATGGAGAAGATGCAGAGGAACCTGGAAGAAGCAGAAGAAAGGACAAGAGAAAGGGAGAAAAAGCAGAAGGGAAGACGGAGAGTGAAAGAGGGAAGGAGCAGGGGGTTGATGATATACCACACCATCTGCAGCTCCCCTCTCTTTTTTTTTTTTTTTAAATTATAGATCTACCCATTTGTATGATGTATGAAAATCCATCACATTTTAATTTTATGTTTATGGCTGGATTGAAAAAAAACAGGTCAATTTGTCTTGTTCTTGCTTAAGAAGGACATAGGACAATTTCTTGGGTTGTTTTGTTTTGTTTTTTTTTCCTGGCTCTTTTCTCCTCGAGCGCATTTGGAACCAGAGCTAGGATCGTATGGCCATGAGCCTTCGTTCACAAGTAGCTGGGGGATTATTGCATCCATTTTACAGTAACTCCCCTCCAGCTTCCCTGCTCCATTCAATGCAGTGAGTCCATGCACCAGGGCTCCTTCCAGAACCCTGCAATCACGGAGGCTGAATTCAACCACTAGGTGGCAGTGCTGCACGGCGGCTGGGACTCCCCCCCCCATTTCACAGGGTCTGTGAACGCTGCCTCAGCATAGTCTCCAGCCCCTGACCCACGGGGATCAAACTAGACCAGCCCAGGACCATTTCTTTAAGAAAAGCAGGATCATCCTGTACAAAGCAAGCGGCATCTGACCACCTCATGCATGAGAACTGTGCGACCCCTGCACCCCCCCCCCCATGACCTTCTGTCCCACTGTACATAGCCACAACTTAGTTACCACTAGTGACCTTCCTTATCCCACCCCTAATACCTTCTCCCCCCCACCCCCACCCCCAGCCAACATGTGCAACCTATTTTTACCTCCCTCGTCGATTGGCAGGCGGTGACAGTTATGAATCTCGCTGTTGAGGGGGCAGGCGAAAAGGCCCCCCGTCCGATTCGCTCCCTGGTCAGCCAGTGCCAAGGCCTGGGGGGCACCCACCAAAATCCTGGAAAATAGTAAATGACATTTATTGCCAGTAAAGCAATAAAGAGACTGTCGCAGGCAGAACAATACTCTGGTCAGAAGTCAGATCTATGCAAGAAACTTCTATATAATCAAGCATTGCCAGAATCAGCTTGTCCAGATAACATAAAAGTCAGCTGGTGATGCTACCCTTGGGTAGGAATAGGCATCCCCTCAACCCCAGTACCACCACCACCACCAAATCAGGAGATACTTTATCTCTTCTGCACTGTCCCTAGAGGTGTTTCACTCGTGGACACGTTTATCAGGGTCTCAGAGGTCTCTTAGCTCTGTGGAAACCTTGCAGTGACAATAAAGAATTTAATTTAAATTTCAGAATTTATGTTCTGCCTTTATAACACCAGGCTAAGCAAGGTGGATTACGACGTTTAGCGAAGCGACCAGAATTAATATTTAAATAGCATCACAATTTATAGAAATCGAACCCACAACTCACCAAGATCCCAAGCAGTACAAATGCAAACGTACTCTTTAATAACCTTCCAACCAGTAAAAGAGTCAAACAGGTTAACACACAAACAATAAGCATCCACACACACACACACACACACACACACACCCCTCCCCTTCTCTTTACAGCTAACATTATCACTCAAGACCACAAGGATGGACCAAACCAACTTTCCAAAAAAGGATGCAGCCTGGCTCTGGGACAGCAAGATGGGGGAGGAGCGAGGGAGGGTTTTTCTTTTCCAAGCTGAGCAGAGGCTGCCGTGGGCTTCTGATCACCCCCAGAGCTGAGACCCAGCTTGCCTAATCCATCAGGAGAAAAGGGTCAGAAGTGGATCCAGAGTCGAAAGCTGGCGTGGTGAAAGGGTTGGGTTCTGATCACCCTGAGCTAAAGGAAAAGCAGAAAACTCACACCCCGTTCCGCCCCCTCCATTAACTGTACAGGTGTATGGGGGAGGAGAGAAGCAGGAGGCCCAGCCCACCCATGCATGAATTCCTCTTGCTGAAAATGAAGCGATACCCTTACACTAATTGAGATCCTTTGCAAATGAATTTTTTTATACTGTAACTGAATACTGATCTCTCAGTATTTTCTCTGCTCTGCCTCCCTTAAGCTTGCTGTGTTCCCACCAGTTCAAGATTTACCCACCCGTGGCCTGGGCCCTCTGCCGGTGGGCACGGTGTCTCTCTCTGCTGGTGGCACAGCCCAGGAACCTGGACCTCTCTCTCGCCCTTCCCCTCTCCCAGCACCGACCTCCCACTGTGCAGAGCCGGACTCCCCAGCCCCGCTCATCCGACTGACAACGTTAGGTCTCACAGTTAAGAATAAAATAAAATAACTAAATGCCCTAATCTTTCCAATTCCAATATTCAAGGCAAGAATATGAAGGGGGGATGGCAGAAACTGAAATTCCTCCACCACGCGCCCTTCATAGTTTAAGGCAGTGGAGTTCTCTTTCTCACCACTCTTCCCAGGATTTGGCCAGAAATTTTTCCATCGTTGCGGCCAAGGCAGGGGGCAGGGTTTTTTGTTTTTTTTTGGGGTGTGTGTGTGTGTGTGTAAGGGATTTCTATTCCATGCTGAGAACAGAGTGCTGGGGATCCTCTGGGAGCAACTCTGATGGGAAGACAAGAAGGGACAGCTGCAAGGGGAAGGAAGACTGGCAGCAGAGTGGAGATAGGGGAGGGGAAGGAGGAGAAAAGAGAGGGGACCGAAGAGAAGGGCTTGAAAGCGACAGGAGAAAGGGGGGAGAGCAACAACACCCAGACAAGCTCACGTGCACAGCAGCAGAGGCTGTAAGAAGCCTGGGGAAAGTCCGCCACGACTATTTTATCTTTTCTACAGCAGACAGGCGTTCACAGCGCTTGCACGGTCTCTGGGCTGAGAACAGAATGACTCTCACCTGGGTGCTAGGACAACTCTGGATCAGAGCAGCAGGGAGCCAGCCCCTCACCCTACTGACCTCCCCAACCTAAACCTAGGACTAAACCGGGGAATTAGTAAAGCACAACAAGAGAGCTGGCACACGGAGACTTATTGGCCACATCTCTGGAAGTCAATCAAGCACAGTGTGCCAAGGAGGCATGCTGGAGGCCACACAGAGCCTGGTGCATCAGACAGAATGTGGCAGATGAGGAGACGGTGGACGCGACAAGGCAGGGCGGATTGGTGGTCAGACGCAAGGCATGTCAGATCAGACAAGATGGGGCCGATGGGGAATCTTCTGGAGGTCACACAGGATGTGGTGCATGGCAGTATGCTGCAGACCAGACAGTTCAGGGCTGATGGGAGTATGCTGGAGGTCAGACAACGTGGCAGATAGAGATGCCACAGGGTGGAGCAAATGGGAGTAGTATGCTGCGGATCTGATAGGGTGTTGATGGGAGATTGCTGGATGTCTAGGGACCTTCATTTTTATTCACAGGATTTTAACATTTGTTATTTTTGTTATAATAAAGGGAGAAAATCAGCAGAAATGAATGATTTATCATTTTTCTTTCCTGGCTTCTGTCCTCCAAAATCATCTATCTATCTATCTATATATATACATATATATATGTCACATTAGAATCTTAGAGCAGAGTTTCCCAAACTTTTAATGAAGAGGGTCACATAATAATCAAAATCATTTGCAGAACTAGATAGGAATTTTAATTACCTCTTCTCCCAGCATCTCCCCTTTTCTGTCCCTTCTCTCCCAACATCTCCTCTCACTCCTCTGCCTTTCCCTTCCCCCGTCTCCCCCTCTTCCCAGCATGACTCCTCTCCAGTCAGCTCCACCCTCTCTTTGCATCTTGCCTCTTCCTTCCCTCCCCCCTTGCATATCCCTTTCTTCATCACCCTTCCCAGTCCATCTCTCTTCTCCTCTCCTTCCAGAAGGGCACAGTTCCCCTTGCCTCCCCTCTCAGCAGTGGCAGCTCTGGCCTCGGTGGTAAACTCTGGGCCTCCCTCCAGTGCAGCTCCCGCCCTTTCTCCCAGCAGCTGTAGCTTCCGTCCTCCGATGCGACCCCAGTGGTGACTCTAGCTTTGGCAGTGGGTCTGGGTTGCTTCCTTGCAGTGTGGGCATGCAGTCGCAGCCGCAGCATTCATGGGCAATGCTGCTCCTGTGCAGTGCCAGGCACAGTCCCTGTGCATGCCCCACTGCTGGTCTCCAGGGGGACGAGATGCTGGAAAGCATTGTGGGCCTTGCAGCTGTGTGTTTGAAATTATTTATTTATTTAATATATATTTCTATACCGGACTTAGAGTGAAAACCAGTTTAAACCCTCAGTCATTTGGGTCTCCGTAGTCTTGTCTATATGCCTTGCATTTTGTTTAATTTTTGCTTCTTACATCTCTTGGATTGCTGTATTTATTGTTCTGTGTTTTTATATAATGTTTTCAACAAAATTCAATTAAAAAAAAACCCAAAAACATTTGAACAGAAAAAGAAAATCAGTTTAAACTGTTTTTCACCTTTGCAAACCCCAGGGAATTTATCGGCGAAAACTGTTTTCAACTGAAAATGAAGGACCCTATGGATGTCGCATAGGGTGTGGTGGATAAGGATATGCTGGAGGTCAGACAAAACATGGCGGATGGAGGCAGGCTGTAGATCAGACAGGATGGGGGTAGGCCGGAGGTCACACAGGGCACGGCGGATCAGTCAGGATGCGGCAGATGAGAATATGCTGGAGATCACACCGGGGCGTGATGGATGAGGGTTTGCAGGTTCCCAGCTCTCTGCCAGTCCTTGCGCCTGAAGGAAGACACTGATTAGCAGTGGCAAAATCCTGGTACCTGTCTGAGGCGCCTCCGGGCCTAATTGGAGCTGTCTAACAAACAGCTGCCGCCTCTGGGGAAAGGAGGCAGCCACTGACCTGCCAGCAGCCACTGGAAAGATTTCATTTAAACAATGAAGCTGTTCCTGCAAGCAGCTGTTCCCAGGTGTCATCTGCCTTCAGCTATTTACTCACTGAAGGAGACACAAGGCCAGGGAAAGGGACATGTATTACTTAAGGTGACACGTGTACAAATTGGCAAGCCAATAAAGTTTGCTGAATGAGAAAGGAGAGACGGGGAGAGCCCTGTAATTGCCTTTGTTACTTCTCGTCTGTCCTTTTGTAATTCTTTCCTTGGATCACTTTTCGTATAATGCAGGGACAAATTTGTCATTTCCTATAAGACTTCTTGAATGTGAGAGAGGGAGGCAAAGAGGAAGGAGTTACGAGAGAAAGAGCATGTGAGCGAGTGAGAGAGATGTAAGGAAAAGGAGGTGGGACAGAAAAAGAAACAGTGGTAGAAAGAGAAAAAGAGGCAAAGTCTTAGAGATGCTGAAACAGGCAGAAGGATGCGAAAATAAAGAGAAGCGGACAGACACGCCTAGGGAGGACAACTCTCGCCCCTTGGACCCTGCATGATTTCCTGGGTTCCTTCCACTAATGATATTTTTATTAATCTGGGAATCCTGACACCAAAGGTTGCAATTTCTTTTCCCCCAGCCCATGCAACATCCCATCTCTCATCTCCTGCTTGTTTGTTTTTTTTCACCCTGCAGCAGAGGATGGTGCAGAAGCCTATGAAGAGCTGAAGCTGAGTGGCCCCTGACTGTTCGTATGTGCTGCATTTAGTTAGGGCTGAGACCAGAAAGGCCCGCATAGGTGGCACTGGGGAGAGTCAGAACGAGTGGAGCTCTGCACGACTTCTCTTCCTCCATCCTTTCTCCTACCATCTCAGGGAGATAGGGCCCCTCCTCGGAGATCACTCATCTGCATTACTGCCTGTATCTGTCTGCTGGGGCAGTGAGGGAACCTGGCTGGAATACTGATGACTCCATTGACTTGAGATCTGTGTACAGTGAGACTAAACTAAATATTAACACACACACACACACCCACATCCACCCACCCAAACACTTAAAACACTATATCAGCTCCCCTCACACACACAGGCTATATCAACGGCCCTCGCTTCCCCCCACACACACACACTCTCAGGCTAATTTTAAAACGAGCACGCATGTGCTCGTACACGCATGCAGTGGCGCACGAGCGGAGATATGCTGGAATTTTAAAACACCCGCGTATTTGTGCATGCGTGTTTTAAAATACATCAACCATGCATTAAGTATGCTCCTAATTTTAAGAGGTTATTCGAGCGAGCCTACCGCCCAGGGCCGGTGGAAGCACTAGGCGAACTAGGCCTGGGCCTAGGGCACTGAGTATTAGGGGGCGCCGCGAGCAGTGTTATCCCGAGAGGAGCCAATGCCCCTGGGCGCAGGGAGGCTTATGCGGCCGCCGGTGGACCTCATCCCACTGGCGGCTGAGCAGAGACACATAGCATGCAGGCAGATCGGCAGGGCTGTGGTGGAGCTTACGTCACCACGGCCCGAAGAAAAAGGTTGCGTTCAAGCCTGCAGGTGCTCCTCCTCCTTCCTGCCCGCACAACCCCGGAAGAAAATATTGCCGGAGCCGCGTGGGCAGGAAGGAGGAGCATCAGCGCGTACAGAAGAGGAGCAGCCGCTGCGAATCCCAAGTCGCAGCAGCCCGAGAAGAGGAGGAGGCCCAGAGGTGAGAGAGAGGCTGAGGGCCTGTAGAGTGTGTATGTGTGCGTGTATGAGATGAGTTGAGAGCTTCTGTGTGAGTTGAGAGACTGTGTGTGGGAGTGAGGACCTGAATGTTTGCAGAGACAGCATGTGAGAGCCTCTGTGTGTGTGTGTGAGAGAGACAGCATGTGACAGTGAGAGCCTGTGCTTGAGCAAGACAGCATGTGGGAGTGAGAGACTGTGTGTATGAATAATTATATGAGACAGAGCATGTGAGAGTGAGAGCCTGTGCTTGAGCAAGACAGCATGTGGGAGTGAGAGAGAGCCTGTGTGTATGAGTCAGACAGCATGTGACAGTGAGAGCCTGTGTGTATGAATGATTGTATGAGAGAGGGCATGTGACAGTGAGAGCCTCTGCTTGAGCAAGATAGCATGTGGGAGTGATAGAGAGCCTGTGTGTGTGAGTCAGACAGCATGTGCCAGTGAGAGACTGTATGAATGATTGTATGAGAGAGCATGTGACAGTGAGAGCGAGAGAGAGAGAGAGAGAAAGCATGTGAGAATGAGAACCTGACTGTGTGTTTGAGGGAAGAAGATGGAGAGAAAAGAAATAGAAAAAAAGACAATATAAAATGAATTGGCAAAAAAATAAGAAAGGGAAGGTGGAAAAAAAAAGCCTGTGACCAACCGATTAGAAAACTAAGATCAGACAGCAAAGGTAAAAAAAAATAAATTACTTTTTAGTGATTGGCACATGTAATCTTTGGGAATGTGCAAGAATAGCACTTTCTCTATGCGGATCTCACAATGTACGAGATCAGCATGGAGGAAGTGGAAGCCCACAAGACCTGCACAGAGGAGGCAGCAGAATGGGCTTCAGTGCCAATAGCAGCAATCAGCGCCTCCCCAATAGCCATGCGGCAGCAGTGACAGTGGCAGCAGAGGAATGAGAGAGTTTCCGAGGTTGCTGGCAAAAGAAAGAGAGGGGGGTCTGCCTTTAGTGTGTGCATGTGTATGAATGGGACTCTGCCTGGGGGTGTATGTGTGTGAATGCATGGGTGTCTGCCTGGGGGTCTGTGTGTGTGAGAATGAATGTGTGCATGCCTGGGGGATGGGGAGGGGGTGGTGTGAAAATGAATGGGAGCCTGCCTGGGGGGTCAGTGTGTGTGTGTGTGTGTGTGTGTGAGAATGACTGGGAGCTTTCCTGGGTGTGTGTGTTTGTGTGTATGTGAGGGAGCCAGTGAGTGTGAGAGCATGAGTGTGTAAGAGAAAATCCAGGGGAGTAAGAGTTTGTGTGGAGGGGTGGGTGGAGGGGGAGAGAGTGTCTTAGAGCCTGAGAGTGTGTCAGTGTCTGTGAGAGCGAGAGGTTATGGTGGGTATAAGAGCATGAATGTGTATGTATGTGACAGTGTATGTGTGAGAGAGAATGGACATGTGAGTATGTGTGAGAGAGAGAGGATAACCTCCTAATCCTTGACAATATCAGGGTGACTGGAAATCAAGAGCTCCCACAGAAGGGGACAGCAGGGGCTTTTTAAAATCCTTATTAGTTTTAATTATTGTGTGTTATTTGATATATGTGCTGTTTTGAAATATTTTATTGGTGTTTAGGAAATTGTAAAAAATGTATATGATTTTAATTAATAGAAATTCTATTTATCAGTAGTTTTAAAATATTCATTTACTATGGTTTTACTATTATAACTGATGCTTTATGTTTCTTGATTTTATTTGTTTTATGAGGAATGGTGGTTCTGTTTTTCCATTGTTAATACACAGAGTCTGGCTTCTTGGAGTTTCCATTTCAGTTTTTGTCTAATTTGTGCTCCTTTATTTTGTATTCTGTCTTTGGTGAGAGTCTGTCTCTGCTCTATGGGGCGGATTTTAAAAGGCCCGCGCGTGTAAATCCTTCCGAATTTACGCGCGCAGGGCCCTCGCGCGCCTATTTTGCATAGGCCGCCGGCGCACGTAAAGCCCCGGGACGCGCGTAAGTCCCGGGGCTTTCGAAAAGGGGCGTGTCCGGGGGCGTTCCCGAAACAACGCGGCATTTCGGGGGCGTGCCACGGCGTTTCGGGGGCGGGCCCGGGGGCGTGGCCGAGGCCTCCGGACCAGCCCCCGGGACCGGAGGATGGAGCGGGGCTGCCTGCCGACGTGCGCAAAGTTACGCCTGCTGAAAGCAGGCGTAACTTTGCCGACAAAGGTGGGGGGGGGGGGGTTAGGTAGGGGAAGGGAGGGGAAGGTGGGGGGAGGGCGGAGGAAAGTTCCGAGGCCGCTCCGAAATCAGATCGGCCTCGGAGGGAACAGGCAGCGCGCGCTGGGCTCAGCGCCTGGTGCATGAACAAAAGTATGTGCTCGCGTATCTTTTAAAAATCTGCCCCTATGTGTGAAACCGTGATTTATTTTATTTACTTATTTATTTAGATTTTTTATATACCGGCATTCGAGACAGCAGTCACATCATGCTGGTTCACATAAAACAGGGGTGCAAAGTAAACATAACAATAACAATGGTGCTGAAAAGGCAGTTACATATAACAAGGTGATAAGAACTTGGGTTAGAGGAAGAGAAAGGACAGGTTATTAATTTACACAAGTAAACGATAGGAGATAAGGTCGACCATAGTGTAGATGGAGATTAGGGGTGGCTTGGAAGTATTAGATCAATTGACGTCTGGGAAGGCTTGTATGAATATCCAGGTCTTTAGTCTTTTTTTGAAGGTTGAGATGCATGGTTCTATTCTGAGATTTGAGGGTATGGAGTTCCATAACGGTGGGATGGCTGTAGAGAAAGCTCGGTCTCTTAGTGTGCTGTGTCTGGTAGATTTGGGCGGTGGTACCTGTAGCGAACCCTTGTATGCATCTCTTGTCGGTCTTGACGAATTGTGTAGTCGGAGAGGGATCTGTAGGTCAATGGGAGCCAGTTGGTGGATGTTTTTGTATGTGGTGAGAATGGCCTTGTATATTATTCTAAAGTGTATCGGTAGCCAATGGAGGTTCTTTAGAATAGGGGTTATGTGGTCCCTTCTCCTGGTATTTGTCAGAATTCGTGCAGCTGCATTTTGCACCATCTGAAGCGGTTTGGTGTATGAAGCGGGAAGGCCAAGTAGGATGGTGTTACAATAGTCTAATTTTGAAAAAATGATTGCTTGCAGAATGGTTCTGAAATCTTGGGCATAGAAAAGAGGTCTAATTCTTTTCAGAACTTGTAATTGATAGAAACAGTCTTTGGTGGTTTTGTTAATAGTGGCTTTGAAATTCATGCGATTATCAACTAGGACTCCTAGGTCTCTCACTTGTGTGATTGTTGGCGTGGCTTGCTGTGCAGAGGTAATGGGGTTGTTCTCTGAGGCGATGAGCAGTAGTTCAGTTTTGCCGGAATTTAATACCAGGTTTAGGCTGGTGAGGAGGAGTTTAATTTTTTGAAGGCATGTATCCCAGTAAGCCAGAGTTTTTGCGAAGGAATCCTTAATGGGTATCAGGACCTGGATATCGTCCGCATAAAGGAAGTGTTTGAGGTTGAGGTCTGTGAGTAGTTGGCATAATGGTATAAGGTAAATGTTAAATAAGGTAGGAGACAGGGAGGACCCTTGTGGGACTCCTACTGACGACGGGTGTAGAGAGGATTCTTTGTTCTGGATCTTGACCTTGTATCCTCTGTTGCTGAGAAAGGATATGAACCAAGATAGTGCTGTGCCTGAGATGCCTATGGCGGTTAACTGGTTAATGAGTAGGGAATGATTGACGGTGTCAAAGGCTGAAGAAAGGTCCAGTAGGATCAATAAGAAGGCTTGACCTTTATCGAGGCCCAGGATGAGGTAATCTGTTAAGGAGATGAGGAGGGACTCCGTGCTTAGTGTTTTGCGGAATCCGTATTGTGATGGGGATAGGAGGTTATTTTCTTCAATGTAGTTTGAGAGTCGGGTGTTCACCAATTTCTCCATAATCTTGGCTATGAAGGGGAGGTTGGCGATCGGTCTGTAGTTGTTTGGGTCATTAGGATCTAGATTAGGTTTCTTGAGTAGTGGTTTGAGGGAGGCCAATTTTAGGTCATCTGGGTAAGATCCTTGTGTTATTGAGCAATTTATGATGTCTGACAGGGATTTGGCGATGGAGTCAGGAATTGATAGAAGCAATTTCGAGGGGATGTGATCCGAAGGGTGAGAAGATGGTTTCATTTTCCGTAGTATACCTTGGATCTCAATGGAAGAGGTGAGTTCTAGTTCTTCTAAGCGGGTATTTTTGAAGGCGGTCTGAGGTGGTGTTGAAGTAGATGTGATGTTATGGGGCAGCTGAGTTAGTAGTTTGCTTATTTTGTTATTGAAAAATAGCGCTAGTTCTTCCGCTTTAGATTTGGCTTGGTTGAGAGTGATTTCTGATGGGTTTATTTGTGTGAGGTTAGAGACGTAGCTAAAGAGGGCTTTAGCGTCGAAGATTAGATGGTGGATCTTGGATGCGTAGTAGTTCCTCTTGGATCTTAATGTATTGGATTTATATTGGTGAAGAGTTGATTTATAGGTAGATAGGGTGATGGTGCATGGGTTTTTACGCCATTTGGCCTCATTTTGTCTTAGCAGCAGTTTAAGCTTTCTTAGCTCTAGGGTAAACCATGGTTGTCTTTTGGAAGAATTGGGGTGAGGTTTTTTTGTTGTCAGAGGGCATAACTTGTTGGCTATTGATTCCGTGATGTTGTTCCAAGAACGAAGCGCTGAGTTCGGATTGGTGCAGTCTATTTGGGTGAGATGTGATGATAAGTGGTTGCTAAGATCTTCTATGGTGCATGTTTTTCTGTAAGTGAAGCAATGTGAGGGTATGCGAGATGGAATGGTATCTTTTATTGAGAATGAGGAAGTTATGAGGGAGTGATCTGACCATGGTACCTTCGTGCAGGTGGGGTGCTGGACCAGTTTGATTGCAGTATTGACGAAGATAAGGTCTAATGTGTGTCCGGCTTTGTGAGTGGATTTGTTAACTAGTTGAGTGAAACCTAAAGCGGAGTATGCTGTGAGTAAGGCTTCGCAGTTAGGTGATAATATGGAGTTGTCAACGTGCAGGTTGAAGTCACCTAAGATTATAGCTGGGGCATCTAGATTGATAAGGGAAGTAGTTATTTCGACCAGAGGAGAGGCGTCTATTTCCAGTACACCTGGAGGAGCATAGACAAGTAGAATTTGGAGTTTGTCTGACGAGAAGAAGCCAAATTCGAGTTTCGAGTCGGTATTGGTGGAATGCTGAGTGAATCTGAGGTCCTTTTTTGTAGCTAGGAGGATTCCTCCTCCTTTCTTTTTTCCCTAGCGTGGGATGGAGAAGAAGTTGTATGTCTCTGTGGGTAATTGGTTGATTATTGCAGTGTCTGAAGGTTTGAGCCATGTCTCAGTAATTGCGCATATATCCGGTTTCACATCGATGAGATAGTCGTTTAGTATTACTGCTTTCTTAGTTAGGGATTGAGCATTGAACAGTGTTAATGAGAATAGTGTGAGGCCTAGCAGTTGGGTAATGGGAGTGATCATGATTGGAGAGAGGGATTTAAGGTTGTGGTGATGGGCGTGTCGAGTTGAATGTCCTTTGGAAGATGGACAGTGTGGGAGGATTGGGATTGGGAATGATGGAGACATTCTTCCCAGATTGCTGGAGTGGAAGCTGGAGCGGCTGGAATTGAGTGGAAGCTAGGGCGGGCTGGAGTGGAAGCTGGAGCGGCTGGAGTGGATGCTGGAGCAGCTGTAGTGGAGTGGATGCTGGAGCGGAGTGGATGCTGGAGCGGCTGGAGTGGAGTGGAAGCTGGAGCGGCTGGAGTGGATGCTGGAGTGGATGTTGGAGTGGATGTTGGAGTGGATGCTGGAGTGGATGCTAGAGCGGCTGGAGTGGAGTGGATGCTGGAGCGGCTGGAGTGGAGTGGAAGCTGGAGCGGCTGGAGTGGAGTGGAAGCTGGAGCGGCTGGAGTGGAGTGGATGCTGGAGCGGCTGGAGTGGATGCTGGAGCGGCTGTAGTGGAGTGGATGCTGGAGCGGCTGGAGTGGAAGCAGGAGCGGTTGGTTGAATGCTGAAGTGGCTGTAGTAGGTGCTGGATTTATACCAGGCAGTGAAGTCTGTTTGGCTCAGTATTTTTTATTTTTTTTTTGCTGGCGGCTACCGTATTATGGATGTGATTGTCTCCGTGGGTGTGGGTCGGGGCTCCCTCGGGGCTGCACGAAGGGGTGAACAAAGGGGCCTGCCCCTTTGTCGCGCTCCTTCGGCGCACGACGCTCGGCGTGCGGCGCCGGTCAGAGCAGGGTGTGATGAGAGATTCTGCTAGCATGTAGTGTCTGTATAGGGATCTATAGCAATCGGGTTTGTTTTGTTTCCTCAGTAGGTGGTATATTGGTATTCTAGGACCCAGTGTAATATTTTCCCTTGTTTTTTCACAGGTAGGGTTATTGTTGTTTGAGTCCTTGGTGTTATTACTGTTATGTTACAATGGGATTGCAGTATAGATTTTGAGTGTCTTTTTTGTGGGGTTTTGTGTTAGTTCACAATGTGCCTGGCAGTGGAAGGTGTTTGTGCTGCTGTTACTGTGAGGTGACACCAGCATTTGAAAATATCTTTTAGTATGATGAGCTGTAAGGGAAGCATCCAAGCTCCATTGTTTGGGGGAATTTCAGTGGATGCACAGAGTTAGAGAACTGGAGGTGCAGGATTTGTATTGACATTCTGTCCCTTCCTATATATTCCAGACTTCACTCTCATAGCCATATAGAATTAGCTGAATGAGGCTATCAAATGATTTTATAGTGTGAAACTGGCCAGCTTTTTTAAATTATGCAGAAGACCCTTTGGACTTTTTTTTTTTGTAACCAATTTTAAAGCAGGATCCATGCTATAGAGGTGGGTGTGATGAAGAAATGTCATTTTGGCTCCCCCCCCAGAAAGAGGGAGCCTATGTGAGGAGATTGTGAAGGAGTGTGTAATGTGTGAGATTGGGAGCTGGTGTGTGTGAAAAAGGGATTCTGTGTATGTGAGGGAGTAAGGCTGCTTGTTTGTGAGAGAGGGAGCTTGTGTGAGGGTGTTTATGTATGAGAGAGCCTGTGTGAAGGGATGTATGTGTGTGAGAGAGAGGGAGCCTCTGTGGGTGTATGTGCAAGAGAGGGAGCCTGTATGAAGGTGTGTTTGTGTGTGTGTGTGTGCACGAGAAAGGGAGCCTGTATGAGGGTCTGTGTGTGTGTGTATGTTTGTGTGAAAGAGAGTGGGACCATGTATTACTGGGTGTGTGGGTGTGTTCGAGAGAGAGAGAGAGGGAGTCTGTAGGAGGGTGTGTGTGTTTGTGAGAGAGAGGGAACATGTATGAAGGTGTGTGTGCGAGAAAGGGAGCCTATATGAGGATGTATGTATTTGTGTGTTTGTGTGTGAGAGAGTGGGACCCCATATGATGGGGGGGGGGGGGTGCAAAAGAGAGAGGGAGCCTGTAAGAGGGAGTGTGTGTGAGAGAGGGAACATGTATATGTGTGTGTGTGTGTGTGTGTGCGCAAGAGAGGGAGCTTATATAAGGAGGTGTGTATGTGCACCAGAGAGGGAGCCTGTGTGTGAGAAAGGGACAGAGAGCCTGTGTGAGGAGCAGTACTGAGAGAGGGGTCAAACTCTGGTTGTGGAGATAGAGTGAAAGGGGTTGAGCCTAGAAGGGGAGGGTGGAGGAGTTAAACCCTGAGAGGCAAAGTGAAAGGAGACTGGCGAGGGGAGTAGGGAGAGAGGGTGGAAGGGACACTTACAAAGAATTTCTAGGGAAATTCTGCTCAAAATATTTGAAACTCTGCATCTTTAAGTAATAACTTTTTTCTGTATTACATTCTAAATTAATTACTTAAAGACTGTCATGTATATTGTGTTATTTTGACCAATGTAAGTTTTGTGCACAGAATTCCCCCAGGAATTTACATACACACACACACCAAATACACACAATACATTAACCACACACACACACATATATATATATATATATATATATATACACACACACATATACATATATACAGTATATATACAGTTAGTGAGTGTGTGTGTATATGTATATATATATATATATATATATATATATATACACATATATACATATATATACTAACTACATTATCACCCACAAACACATCACTGGCCCCCAGCAGTTACATGCTTGCTTCCAGTAAATACTTACAACTTAAGAATGAATAATTTAGTTATTCACAATGACTCACAAAATGTAAGTAATAGTTTATTTGACATTATCAAGAGGATGTCAACCTGATATCAGCTTGGGCTTCATGCTACACAAAGGCAACTGTAAAGGCCTGAAAATCATAGAAACAGAGAAACGTAATGGCATAAAAAGAACGAAGTCCATATTCATACAAAGTCTGGACAGTAAAGTTGACCGAATAAACTTATCCAGCTAACTTTGGAAGGATATTCAGAGAGCAATTATGCTACTGAATATAGCAGGCTATCTTAAAAGTTAGCAGGCTAACTATAACCAGCTAACTTTGGTCAACCAGACTTAGGCCGGGATTTTCTATTCTGCCAGAGAATGGTGAATCCCGGCGGTAACGGGGGGGGGGGGGGGCGCGGGCCTGCGAAAGCCGACAGCGATCGTACCACTGCGGTGTTATTGCTGCCTGCTTTCGCACCCAATAGCGCCACCGTGAAAGGTGGCGCTATTGGGCACGCTACTGGCGGAGATAACGGTCCTTACCTTATCACCGCCAGCGAAGATAGCGCCGCGTCCACCTCCTCGCCGCCCCGACTCCGCCCCCGGCAAGCTATCACACACGAAAAGTCCCTTTTCGTGTGTGATAGCCTTAGAAAATAACCCCCTTAGCTAGCTAAGTGAACTGGATAACTCTGAATGTCTGAATTTAGCTGGATAAGTGCCCAAATATTCATTTAGCTGGCTAACTTCTGAATTATCTACTTAAATGCTTTTGAATATAGACCTCAAATACAATAAGTGAGTCAAACAATTCTCACTATGCATTATCACATTTATTAATCAACATATCACTTTAAACATATAAAATTAAACATTCATTCCACACTCATACCATAAAATAGTCAAATATGACTAAACTACAAAAATATGTGAAGAGTACACAATGATGATATTCACTAACAGGCCGATACAGTACAGTGCGCTCCAGCATTTGGACGCGCGTTTTCGACACGCTAGCTTTACCCCTTATTCAGTAAGGGGTAACAGAGCGTCCAAAACGCGCGTCCAACCCCCCCGAACCTAATAGCGCCCGCAACATGCAAATGCATGTTGATGGCCCTATTAGGTATTCCCGCGTGATACAGAAAGTAAAATGTGCAGCCAAGCCGCACATTTTACGTTCAGAAATTAGCGCCTACACAAAGGTAGAAACTGCTTTTCTGTGTACCCTCCGACTTAATATAATGGCAATATTAAGTCGAAGGTCCCAAAAGTTTAAAAAAGTAAAAAAAAATATATATTTGAAAT
Source organism: Rhinatrema bivittatum (assembly GCF_901001135.1). Classification (NCBI taxonomy): domain Eukaryota; kingdom Metazoa; phylum Chordata; class Amphibia; order Gymnophiona; family Rhinatrematidae; genus Rhinatrema; species Rhinatrema bivittatum. Next base: position 275,004,546 of record NC_042617.1, read on the forward strand.
AGGCCCGTGGTTCGCGGGTTGAAAACCGAACGCTCAATTTTGCCGGCGCCCGGTTTCCGAACCCGTGGCTGTCAGCGGACTCAAGAACCAACGCCGGCAAAATTGAGCTTCGGCTGTCAAACCCGCTGACAGCCGCCGCTCCTGTCCGAAAAGAGGCGCTAGGGACGCGCTAGTGTCCCTAGCGCCTCTTTTTACTGCCGGGCCTAATTTAAATAAATTTATTTACTCTCCTGTGCGCGAGCCGAGAGCGGGTGCTCGCCCGCTCTCCCACGATTTTTACTGTATCGGCCCGTAAATGTGCAGCTGGTCTTTATTAATGCACATTTAGTGGATATCATCGTTGTGTACTGTTCACATATTTGATTTCACATGTAAGTGATATTTTTGTAGTTTAGTCATAGTTGACTATTTTATGGTAGGAGTGAGGAATGAATGTTTAATTTTATATGTTTAAAGTGGTACGTTGATTAATAAATGTGATAATGCATTGTGAGACTTGTTTGACTCTCACGAATTGTATTTGAGTTGTATTTAGTTTGTGAGAGTCATGTGTAATTTCACCCAAATCAGTGAGCCTCTGAATATAGACCTGCATATGATCTATCTAGTCTGCCCATCCAGCCAACTAATTTACAATCCTTACCACTGCCTCTGAGATTCTCCTGTGCTTGTCCCATGCTTTCATGAATTCAGATACAGTTCTTGTATTCTACACCTCCACTGGGAGGCTGTTCCACACATCCACCACCCCGTTCTGAAAAAAAATATTTCCTTAGATTACTCCTGAGTCTTCTTCCTTTCACCCACATCTCATGATCCCTCATTCTAGAGCCTCCTTTCCTTTGAAAGAGTCCCTCCTTCTAGGCATGGAATCCTTGGAGGTATTTAAGGAGTAAATTTTAAGAGTTTCGGTTCCTAACATTTGGAGATTGGCTTCTAAATTGACTCTTTTGAAGGTTTGCTAGGGTCACTGCTTAAATTTATGCTCCTAGTTTTATTAGACCTCTAAATTTAGGTCTTTCAAATGTGTTTGTGTGGGAGGGGGTGTACGGGGACAGAGTTAGGGCAGGGAAATAAAGTTAGGCGCTTACCACTGATTTTTCATAACTGGGCACCTAATTTAGAACTCTAAAGACTAAGCAGGCCTAAATTCAAAACCCTATCTTTTAGGAATCTAAATTTAAGTTAATTTTCAGCTGAAAATTTAGGCCCCTAAGTTTGGCTGAAAATAGGCACATAATTTAGGGGCTATTTTTAGGAGCTCAGCTGTTTTTAGCTATCTGCCTCTATTATATCTCCCCTATCTCGCCTTTCCTCTAGCATGTACATGTGTAGACTAGCGCATATACTTTTTAGTAGCCACCCTCTGGACTGACTCCATCTTGTTTATATCCTTTTGAAGGTGCGGTCTCCAGCACTGTACACAGTATCCCAAGTGAGGTCTCACCAGAGGCAATATCACCTCCTTTTTTTTCTGCTGGCCATTCTTCTCCCTATGCAGCCAAACATCTTTCTGACTTTTGCCATCTACTCATCCATCTATTTAGCCATCATAAGATCATCAGATATGACTGCTCCCACATCCCTCGCTTAGAAGAATTTCACCCCATACTTCTCCCTTGGGTATTTGCATCCTAACAGTAGATTTTAAAAGCAGGGCATGGGCATTCCAGGGTAAGGCCAAGACTTACATGTGTAACCCCAAATTCTACAAAGGCTGAACGAGGCAACACGCACCATGTTACCTGCGTATCTTTACTACTGGTCTTGAGGTGCAAATCTGGAGATTTTGAGCCAGAGGGTTCCTGAACACCAAAGTGTTGGGGGGGGGGGGGGAAGAGAGAGAGAGAATCTGACACTGTATATATATCTCCCCCTGTAAGAGGGGCACATTCAGCTCAGGGTGGGTTTTAGGGGGTGGTGTTATATTGGTCTGCCTAGGGCACAAGGATCTGTAGATCTTGTAACTCTGCCCCCCCCCCAAAAAAAAGCCCACCCTAGGTTGAAAGTGCCCTTCTTATAGGGGGAATATATGGTGTCACATTCTCTCTCTCTCTCTCTCTCCTTCTCCCACCCCCCACCCCCCAAATATGGTCACTTGTGTGAGTACGCTCATAAAGGCTACGCGGCAAGGATATTTTAAATGATAAGCGTGTACTTGCACGTGCTTTTATGGGCGCATGTGCGCTCCTCTTCAAATTTACCTGTAAATACATAGCTGCACTTTTTAGCATTAAATCTTAGCTGCAAGACTATAGACCATTCCTTGAGCCTCGCTAGATCCCTCAGTTTTTCCATCCCTTCTTGGCTGTCTACCCTTGTTGCAGATTTTGGTAACGCGGGCAAAAAGTCAAATCTTTCCCAACAATTTTTCCACAATGTTGCTCACAAAAATGTTGAAAAGAACTGGTCCAAGGCCCAACCCCTGTGGCACACCACTAATAACCCCCCTCTTCTCCAAGTGAACTCCATTTACCTGTACTCTTTGTACACTCCCTCTCTACCAGTTTCTTTCAACTTAGTTTTTATTCTTATGAATGTCGTTTAACGGCAAAATAAACACAACTTCATTTCAAATAAAAAAAATAAAGATGAAAATGCAAATATTAGGATGAAGCTCCTCCATCTCTTACAAAGAAGGATTACTAAATACATGATGTTCCACATATTGTAAAAAGGAAGCCCGCATTGACTCAAAGGATGATGATTTGCTTTTAATCAAGGCAGAATGTAACGCTCAGGGGAAAGTGAGCTCTTGGTCTGCCACTAAATTGACACAGCCTGATATGGGAAGGCAAAGCTCAGGCTGTAGAAGGCGGTAGCAGACACATCCTAGGCAAGGACTAGGAAGTCCGAAGTCTTCACCTGTACCAACCACCTTCTCCGTAGGTTCAGCCCTTGGGTTCTGGGCATCGTTAGGACTTGGTGGGTTCCAAGCGAGGTCAAGGCAGCCGGAGAGCAGAGGAGAGGCGAAGTTCAAGCAATGATCGAGGCAGGTGGATGGCAAGCGGCCACAAAGTCCAGGCAATGGTCGGGGCAGGCGGAGAGCGAGCAGAGTCCAAGGCAGTCCGGGGTCAGCAGGGCAGAAACAGGAGGCCGAGAGGAGAGGTGGAACCAGGGAGACAAGGACACATAGGAACACGACAAGACAGGCTGGAGACGCAGAACACAGCAACCAAATTCCATCGGCAAGCTGAATGGTACGAGGCCAACCCTTAAGCACCCAGAAAAGGTGACGTCATCACGCACCGTCCTGGTTTCCAATCGGAGGTCCTTTAAATTGAAAAGGAGCGCGCATGCACCTAGGGAGAGGTGTGGAGGAACTGGAAGGCCTGAATGCAGCCGGGCACCCTGCGGAGGCCAGGGCCAGAGATAAGGGGATGCCGGCCACGGCAGCATACCACAGCCGGTGAAGCGTTACACAGAAAATTATTCCTTTTCAAATATTCTCCACATTTTCTCATACCAATCAGTCATTTTTTTTGTTGGGGGGGGGAGGCATCACCAACCTAATTACTACAACCCAAAAGCATCAACTGATTGTCCAGGGGTAACAGGAGGTTCTTAATCTCATTAACTATTTCAAGAGTTTCTCTCCAAAGATATGCAGTCTCTCCAGCAGGCATCTGGATTATTTGGCCAGACTTTACACAAAAGGGCCAGGGTATGACACAACTGGAATTTGTATTGAGTACCTAAATGAGTAATGCATATAGAAATGTCTAATTGCTCCAAATATCCACTCACTGGTCATCTGACATAGATCCCTTTATGTTGTTCTCCCATTTTTGTTGATACCAAAATGTACCCTTATTTCCCCTGTTTAATTGAATAAACATTTTTTAAAAGAGGCCTGCACGTATATATATATTTTTTTTTTTTTTAATTAAAAGCTCAGTCTAATTCAAAAGACACAAAAAAGAGGATCTGTGTGAACCTAAAAAATGTCAGACTTGCAACAAAGAGAATACCAGAACAATAATATCAGTTTGCATATTAACAATCATATCTCTCCTGACAAAAGCTCCCTCCTTAATATAATCAAGAGCTCTTATCAGCCCCTAAATCTTTCAATCATACAAATCGATTAGGTTCAAGATAAGGCCATCGCGGAAAGATTAAATGATTTCTTTGCTTCGGTGTTTACTGAAGAGGATGTTGGGGAGGTACCCGTAATGGAGAAGGTTTTCATGGGTAATGATTCAGATGGACTGAATCAAATCACGGTGAACCTAGAAGATGTGGTAGGCCTGATTGACAAACTGAAGAGTAGTAAATCACCTGGACCGGATGGTATACACCCCAGAGTTCTGAAGGAACTAAAAAATGAAATTTCAGACCTATTAGTAAAAATTTGTAACTTATCATTAAAATCATCCATTGTACCTGAAGACTGGAAGATAGCAAATGTAACCCCAATATTTAAAAAGGGCTCCAGGGGCGATCCGGGAAACTACAGACCGGTTAGCCTGACTTCAGTGCCAGGAAAAATAGTGGAAAGTGTTCTAAACATCAAAATCACAGAACATATAGAAAGACATGGTTTAATGGAACAAAGTCAGCATGGCTTTACCCAGGGCAAGTCTTGCCTCACAAATCTGCTTCACTTTTTTGAAGGAGTTAATAAACATGTGGATAAAGGTGAACCGGTAGATATAGTATAATTGGATTTTCAGAAGGCGTTTGACAAAGTTCCTCATGAGAGGCTTCTAGGAAAAGTAAAAAGTCATGGGATAGGTGATGTCCTTTCGTGGATTGCAAACTGGCTAAAAGACAGGAAACAGAGAGTAGGATTAAATGGGCAATTTTCTCAGTGGAAGGGAGTGGACAGTGGAGTGCCTCAGGGATCTGTATTGGGACCCTTACTGTTCAATATATTTATAAATGATCTGGAAAGAAATACGACGAGTGAGATAATCAAATTTGCAGATGACACAAAATTGTTCAGAGTAGTTAAATCACAAGCAGATTGTGATAAATTGCAGGAAGACCTTGTGAGACTGGAAAATTGGGCATCCAAATGGCAGATGAAATTTAATGTGGATAAGTGCAAGGTGATGCATATAGGGAAAAATAACCCATGCTATAATTACATGATGTTGGGTTCCATATTAGGTGCTACAACCCAAGAAAGAGATCTAGGTGTCATAGTGGATAACACATTGAAATCGTCGGTTCAGTGTGCTGCGGCAGTCAAAAAAGCAAACAGAATGTTGGGAATTATTAGAAAAGGAATGATGAATAAAATGGAAAATGTCATAATGCCTCTGTATCGCTCCATGGTGAGACCGCACCTTGAATACTGTGTACAATTCTGGTCGCCGCATCTCAAAAAAGATATAATTGCAATGGAGAAGGTACAGAGAAGGGCTACCAAAATGATAAGGGGAATGGAACAACTCCCCTATGAGGAAAGACTAAAGAGGTTAGGACTTTTCAGCTTGGAGAAGAGACGACTGAGGGGGGATATGATAGAGGTGTTTAAAATCATGAGAGGTCTAGAACGGGTAAATGTGAATCGGTTATTTACTCTTTCGGATAGTAGAAAGACTAGGGGACACTCCATGAAGTTAGCATGGGGCACATTTAAAACTAATCGGAGAAAGTTCTTTTTTACTCAACGCACAATTAAACTCTGGAATTTGTTGCCAGAGAATGTGGTTCATGCAGTTAGTATAGCTGTGTTTAAAAAAGGATTGGATAAGTTCTTGGAGGAGAAGTCCATTACCTGCTATTAAGTTCACTTAGAGAATAGCCACTGCCATTAGCAATAGTTACATGGAATAGACTTAGTTTTTGAGTACTTGCCAGGTTCTTATGGCCTGGATTGGCCACTGTTGGAAACAGGATGCTGGGCTTGATGGACCCTTGGTCTGACCCAGTATGGCATTTTCTTATGTTCTTATGTTCTTATCCATGTTGAAACAAAGGATTAACACAAATTGGGGATACTGGTGAAAGTGCAGAACTGAAGTGAGAGAATTTGACTTCTTTTCTCCAACATGGAAAACAGGTTCAATCAAAGGATGCAAGAGGAGATCCACTTGAACCATGACGCAGAGGTCAAATAGAAACGAGCCCAAATTATATGGAAGCACAACTTGATTCTCAATTTCTACACCATGACGGTCTACAGCCGAGGTTGTACCAAAACACCACATTGTGTCTGTGCTGCCCAATAATTTGTTTAGTTTAGTAGGCAAACCCTCTTCCCCTCTAGAAGTAGAGATTATCTTGAATGAAATCTGAGGAAGCTTTTCATTGAAAATGAAGATAGAAACTGCCTTAGTGAGTTCCTATTAAAAAAAAATGATCAGGAATCTTTCAAGACATCGTAGGGAAAAAAATAACATTTTAGATGATATTCATTTTTACAACATTAATTCTAATCAAAGAACCTGAAATATAACTCTCTGTTTGCTCAAATCTAAATTGGGCCAAAGTCTTGGATAATGAAGTCTATCCTTTAGATTTCTCAAAATAGTGGTCCCCAAACAGGATATACAGAGAGTATCCTGATGAAATGAAAAATGGAGGTGGCTAGCATTTTCCAGTTCTGTTGAGAGAATAAATGGGAGAACAATATACACTTGGATTCATTTAATTTATACCCATAGATTAGACTAAATTCTCGATAAAGTGCCAGAAAATTTGGCAAAGAAGTTTTTTCCCAAAAATAGCAAAAGTATCATCAGCATAAAAAGCAATTTTCTGTTCTGTATTATCTACAATGATCCCTGTAATATCCTTGCAGATACGAAATCCTATTTTTAGTCTACCTGAAGGATTATCGTATAGTGATGAGATCTCTAGAAAACCTGGACCAAATTTCAGCTTTTTCAATAATTGAAAACGGTAGGAGCAGTCTTACCCTGTCATCCAATACCAAAAAAATAGCTAGGGAACACTCAACTAGTTTCTAACCCAGTCAGTCAATGTAGGGCTCAATTGGGGTGAATTTTAAGAGTTGCTCATGTTAAAAGGCCTATATACACTAGTAGATGGACTGAACGTGAGCAACTTGTATTTTAAAATGGCCCAATTATGGATGTATATATGTGTGTGCGTAAGCAACTTAATGCGCAGGAAAAAGGGGTGGATTTATGGAGTGTCAGGGGCGTTCAAGGGCAGGGCCGACGTGTGTAAATGGAGAAATTACTTATCTGATAATTTTGTTTTCCTTAGTGTAGACAGATGGACTCAGGACCAGTGGGTTATGTTCACCTGCTATCAGATGGAGACGGAGCAAGCTGATGACACAGTATATATAGTCCTGCAGTGATCCCAGCTTGCCAGTACTCTCTTCAAAAAGCAACTGCGGACAGACTAGCAAAAAACTTGTTTAAAAACAGTCAACGATAACTGTACTCAACCACAAATAAACAATGAACTCAAGTACGAACATAGGTATCTCAATCTAGGGACTGGTTGAGCACTTACCAGTAATCCCTGGGAACCCGTAGCCCCACAGGAGAATTATTAACACAATTATTTGGCAGCTGAGGGCGGGCAGCTGAGTCCATCTGTCTACACTAAGGAAAATGAAATTATTATGTATGTAATTTCTCCATTTCCTAGCGTGTAGACAGATGGACTCAGGACCAGTGGGATGTACCAAAGCTACTCCTGAACAGGGTGGGAGGCTGCCCGCGGCACAGTCAACACCACACGTGCAAAGGCTGCGTCCTCCCGGGCCTGCACATCAAGACGATAAAACCTGGAAAAAATATGTAAGGAGGACCATATCGCTGGGAGGCAACAATCTAACTTCCGCCCATGACTCTGCCTGAGCCTGTGTGGAATGAGCCCTAACCCTGAGTAGGCAACAGCTTATCAGCGTCCACATATGCGGCTGTGACCACCTCCTTAATCCAGCACACTATTGTAGCCCGTGAAACAGGTTCACCCTGCTTCCTTCCGCCATGAAAGACAAACAGGCGATCTGTCTTTCTGAAAGGTTCAGAAACCTCCATATCCCACATGACAAGTATCGATATCCAAGGGATGCACGAGTCGATACTCCTCTGCATCCCTGCCCTCATCCAAGGACGGCAAGGAAATGGACTGATTCAAATGAAATTCCTAGACCACCTTAAGCAAGAAGGATGGAACAGTATGCAGCTGTAATGCCCCTGGAGTCACCCGAAGGAATGGCTCCCGTCAAGACATGGCCTGCAGTTCGGAAATTTGACACATACAACATATAGCCACCAGAAACACCATTTTCAAGATTGATAACTGCAAAGAAAGGCCATGCAGTGATCGGAATGTAGGGCCCGTCAAAACATCCAGCACCAAATTAAGACTCCACAATAGAACCAGTAACCCCAACGGAGGATGAAGATGCTTCACTCCCTTCAAAAAAGGGCCACATCAGGATGAGACGATAAGGAATCGCAATTCACTGGGCCTCTGAAACAGGCAAGAGCTGCAATCTGTATCTTCAAGGAATTAAGGGCCAATCCTTTATTCAACTCATCCTGCAAAAAGTCCAGAATTAGCGGGATCTTAACTGAACGAGGAAGAATACTGTGTTCCTTGCACAAGGCTTCACTCTCCAAACCTGCACATAGGTTAAGGAAGTGGAGATCTTTCGAATGTGGAGTAAGGTGGCAATCACCGCAGAAGAATATCAACACTTCAACAGGCGAGACCTTTCAAGCGCTAAACCGTAAGACAGAACCAATTCGGATCCTCATGGAGAACCGGTCCCTGCTGCAACAGATGCAAGTGTGATGCAGGACGAAGGGGGTCTCCATCAGAAGCCTTCGCAGATCTGCATACCGCAGACATCTTGGCCAGTCTGATGCCACCAGGAATACCAGCTCCTTGTGGCCTTTGATCTTGCAAATTTTCCTGCCCAACAAGGGCCAAGGAGGAAAGGCATAAAGCAACCTGTCTTCCAGCCAGACCTGTTCGAGAGCATCTGTGCCCAGGGACCACGAATTTCTCCTGCAACTTAAAAATCGAGGAACCATCGAATTGCGAGAAGTCACCAGCAGGTCTAGGAATGGAAGGCCCCAGCGATCCACTAATAGCTGAAACACCCTGGCAGACAACACCCATTCTCCTGGGTCCAGACTCTCCCTGCTAAGAGTTTGCTCTTACGTTGTCTTTTCCTGCAATGTGAAAGACCGAGATCACCCATAGATGTCCTTCCACCCAGTTCATAAGTTAGTCTATCTCCTGCAACACTTGCTAGCTCTTGGTTCCTCCCTGGTGATTGATGTAGGTCACTGTCGTCGCGATGTCCGACATCACATGGACCGTTTGACCCAGCAGCCTGAGGATGAACTGCAAGCAGGCCAAATGGACCGCTTGGGCTTCCAGGCGATTGATGTTCCAAAGGGACTCTTTAGCACTCCAACATCCCTGGCTGACAGCTCCTGATAGTGAGCTCCCCAGCCCTGGAGACTCGCATCTGTCATGAGCACCAACCAATATGGGGAGGACAAGGAAACTCCCCTGCACAGATGAGCCTCCTGCAACCACCACTGGAGGTCAGAGCAGATTTCCATCGGCAAGTGGAGCCGAACCAAATAGTGCTGAGACTGAGTTCCAATGAGACAGCAGTGAGCGCTGAGGATGCATATGCACCCTCGCCCAAGGCACCACTTCCAGGATTGTTGCCATCAAGCCAAGCACCTGAAGATAGCACCACACTGACGTGCAAATAGTGTTCACCAACTGATGCACTTGTGAGATAAATTTCTGATTCTGAACCTCTGGCAAGAAAATGTTGCTCTAACTCATGTTGAACCAGACCCCCAGATACTCAATCGTCTGGGATGGCTGAAGACTGCTTTTGGCCAGGTTCACCACCCAACCGAGCTCCTGCAACAAGGAGATTACTTTGTTGGGGTCAACAGGTGGCTCTCTTCCTGAGACGTGGCTCGAATCAGCCAGTCAAATAAGGGTGCTCCAGGATCCCATCTCTTCACAACACCGCTGCTACAATTACCATAACCTTGGAAAATGTTCTGGGAGTGGTGGCTAAAGGGCAGCATCTGAAACTGATAATTTTGCCCCAATACCGCAAAATGCAGAAAACGGTGTTCCAAACAGATGGAAATATGAAGGTATGCCTTGGACAGATCCAGGAATGTAAAATTCCCCCCACTGCACGGCCATTATCACAGAGCATAAGGTTTCCATGTGAAAATGAGTCACTCTCAAATGGCATTTGACACATTTGAAATCCAGGATGGGATAAAAGGAACCCTCCCCTTCTTGGACACAACAAAATAGATGGAATATCGCCCCATACTTTCCTGAGACGGAGGCACAGGATCCACCGCCTTCAGCCTGAGGAGCCTTAGAAGTATAGACTCCACCTCCTGATTCTTCTACGGGAAGTGGCAAGGAGACACCATGAACATGTCCCAAGGAATATTGCAAAATTCTATCGCATATCCCTCTCATATCACCTCCAGGACCCACTGATTCAATGTGATCTCGACACACCTCTGATAAAAGAGAGAGAGATGTCCCCCTATCTCTTGTTCCCAAAGGTGGATCGGCAAACCTTCATTGAGAAGCTCGGGAAGTCTGCCACCCGAGCCCGCTCCTCTCCTGGGCTGTCTGGAAAGAAGGGACTGAGATCTACCGAAAGGCCGAGTCCTCTGAAAAGTCGACCCTTTGTAGGGATGAATCTGCCAGAAGTGCCAGAAACAAACCTTCATAAGAGGGGTGCTGCAATTGTTTTTTATCTTCCGGCAACTGGGGAACTGGAGACTCACCCCACTTACTAGCCAGCTTCTCCAACTCACTCCCAAACAAGAGTGACCCTTTAAAAGGCATTTTTATAAGGTTAACTTTGGAAGCTGCATCAGCTGACCAATTTTGAACCATAGTTGATGCCTGGCCGCTACCACCGAAGCCACTCTTGTGGCCGAGATACAGCCCAAATTACAGCCCATATCTGCCAAAAAGTTAGCAGTGGGTTCCATAACTCCTCTGGAATGCACCCCAGAATCATCAACTTCCTGCATTAGAAGCAGGCAAGAACGGGCCACAAGAGTGCAACAGGAAGCAATATGTAAAGCCATCACCACCGCTTCAAAGGCCTGTTTAAGGATAGACTCAATCCATCTATCATGTACATCCTTCAAGGCCGCTCCTTCCTCCATGGGATAGTCGTCCACTTAAGAGACTGGGGGCATTCATTTTGGGAAGATGCAAACACGCTCTCACAGCTGGATTCAGGGGGTACAGAGCTTCCCATGTCCGATCCCCTTTGAAATTTGCCTCCAGGGCATCCCATTCCAGATCAGTTAATTCCTGGATGGCATCTATAACTGGGGAAAAAACAAGAGGCTTTATGCAAGAAAACTAAATGTTACGAAGCTGCTCGTGGAGCCCATCCTGTGAGCAGCCTCTCACTCACCTCAGCCTACGCCACTGGTCCCCTGTTAACGCAGCCTATGCCGCCCCGGACCGCCGCTGCTTCGCAGCCCAACACCACTGTATGCGGCAGGAGAGGCCGCCGACTGTGTCTTCTTCGCGGCCCTGGTGCCACTGCCGACTACACCTACGTGGCAGGGACACTGCTGCCTGATTCTGCCTCCCTGGGTCTTGCATAAATGTGTGCGCGCGCACCTCAGCTCAATATTTAAAGGGCCAGCAGCAGGAAAAGCCCATGGCCCCAACTGATGACATCATCAGGCTGTTCCTAGTCCAGCCCTATAAAAGGGCTCTCTTCCATTTTCTCGGGGCCTTTGAACCGGATCCATGATCATCCATGCTTCTCTCTCCGGTCAAGATCTTCCTTGGTCTTCTCGTGTCTTGATAGCTTTTTGTTTGATGTTCCGTGTTCCATTCCTGGTCCTGATGTCCTGGTTTCTCCAGTTCCTGGCTCCAGGTATTCCTGCCTAGCCTTGCCTGCCAAATTCCGCCTCCAGATGACCATCCTGAGGGTAAATCCGTATTGATCCAGTTCCTGTTCCCAGTCATTGGAGCCCCGTTCCAGCTGGATCCTGTTCCTGCGCTGCCCGGATTCTCTTTGTCTTGCTTCTAGGTTTCCTGCTTGTCCACCTGTCCTGGTGTGCCATCGTCATGGTCCGAGACCAGCTCATGGGAGGGCTGTGTAGGGCGCATTGTAGCACAAGGCTTGTCTTCATGTCTGCAGCGCAAGTCTCCAGAAGGCCCCTTGTTATTAATTCTGAGGTATGTTCCTGAATCCAAGTTCCGAGTCTTGAATCCTGAGTCTTGAATCTTGTTCCCAGTCTTCGGAGTACCTTGTACCTGCTTCCGATCATGCCCAAGACTCAAGCCAGAACCTGCTCCGCTTCAGCGTGATCCGCGACCAGTCATAGGCGGCTGTGTAGGGCGCACTGCAGTGCAGTACTCACCCTGTATAAATGCCTGAATCTTCCAAGTATCCTGGATCCTTATCCGAGTCTTCCAAGTTCCATGAATCCTTGTCCAAGTCTTCCAAATATCCTGAAACCTCGTCTGAGCCTTCTAAGTTCCTTGAATCCTTGTCTCATCTGAGTCTTTCAAGTTCCATGTATCCTCGTCTGAGTTTCCAAGTTCCTGAGTTCCAGGTCTCATCTTGTTCCTGCCCTCAGCCTCTGTCTGGCCTCACGTACTCGTCGTTCCCAAGCGGCAGGTCCAGAAGGGCTACCGAGTGGCCGGAGGGCTACTTTTGGGATCAGCATTGCGTAGCTGGGTCTCACCTGTGCGTGCAACTCCAGTGGAGGGCTGAGCCTGCCTTGTTCCAGTTCCAAATGTTCCAAGTCTTGATCCTGGTCCAGCCTTGTTCCAGCTCCAGCCTGTGCCTGAACGCTCTCACCTCCCACGGTGTGTGTCTTGGGGCTCCTCCCTGAGCCGCGCCGTGGCCCAAAGGCTCACAATCTCTCTGAGCAAGCGACCGCACCTCCATGCTCGCAACACCAAAATGGGATTCTTCTTTGGTTCCGACATGGAATCTGCACCAGAACACCCAGCTTCTGCAAGGTCTGGGAAATCAGAGCCGGCAGTTCATCTCTATGAAAGAACTGTAACATGGTCCAATACGTTCCAGTCCTGGAGGAATTTAACCCATCCTCCAGGGAATCAGGATCAGCCTTATCATCCGTGCCTTCCGGATTCCTGACGGGAATACTCACAGCAAACCGAGGCATGCCCTGGCGTTGAACCATAGGCGTGGAAGAGGAAAGGGCCACCGACTGGATTAGGTAAAGCGGAGGACTGTGCCTGAAAAAAGGATTGTAAACCTTGAAAACACTCCACCCAAAGAAATGCAGCCAGATCCAGGCCAAACCCAGAAGGAACTAGAGCGGAGCCCACTGAACTGCCATCTCCTGTGGAAGAGCCAGTCAAGGGAGTACCAAGGTCTGGTGAACCTCCGGACAAAGCCATCCCTAAACCTTTTTCAGGATGGGAGGACCCTGGCTTAGCAAAATCAGAGGAAGACAACTCTCCCTAAGTCCAAACAGCGCTGTCACCGGTTAGAAGCCACGTCAGGTTGAGAAGCCCAGATATGACCAGGCAACACAGAGAAAGGCGCTTATGCTTCTTGTTCACCGGCAGCATTGTGGCAGTGAATGTGTATCCAAACAGCTCGTGCTCAAATTTATGCGCACAAAAATTAGGTGCCTTCCAAAAAAATAAGTGCTGTTCAAATCACACGCACACTTTGTGTGCAGGCTCTTGAACAAATCAGCAGCTTTAAAAAGTTGTGAGTGCAAAAGGCGTGCTCAAACTGCACCCATAGTGCTTACACAGAGCTGACATACTGCGCACACTGACATCCTATAGAGGGCAGAAACACACAGAAGCATGTGAAAAGCGCCACTGCGGCCTACCATGCGGTGCGCAGACAAGAAGCCTAACTGTGGGGCCTAGCCCACCGGGGGCTGCTCAACTCGCCAGGCTGCCCAGTTCCCCTAACCCCACTGCTGAGCACGGGGACCGGAGGAAGTTCTAAAACCCCTCTAACTGTCTCTATTTCGGAAGGTAAAACATTTTTCCATCCTCTTTTTGTTCAAAAACTTACCGGAGCTCAGTGCTTACCGGCTGAATACAAAGACTGTCTCCGGCTGCGGGGGGAGAGGGCATCTGTCATCTCCACCGCACTTGCCCTCCTGCACCCACTGCCTTTCAGCTGTACAAGCAGCTAAGTCCACACCGGGAACCGGCTACCAGACCAAGGCACACCTCTGAGGGACCATGGAAATCACCTCAGGAATTCTCAACTGGGGGAGGGACCTTTAGGCATCACCACAGGAGAGCAGGGCTTGCATTCCTCAATTTAAAATTCTCCTTCCAAAATTTACAGCAATCCCCATAGGGAGATGCACATGTGCCATCTGCTGGAAATTTAGAATACTGGCAGGCTGGGGTCACTGCAGGGTTATATTTATAATGTGACGTCAGCTTGCTCTGTCTCCGTCTGCTGGCAGGAGAGCATAACCCACTGGTCCTGAGTCCATCTGTCTACATGCTAGGAAATACAGATTTTAAGTCCCATGCCTGCAGCACTCGTCAGGCTGTTACCTACACTTATTTACTTTTGCTCTTGATGAAGTGTAAGTCTGAAGAAAACTCGTTTTAGACCTAAAATGAGTGGGTAAGGGGTCTGGGTAGATTGGGGGGGGGCGTGTAGGCTGAAGAACCAGAGGGGTCTAGAAGACATAGAGATAGACTGGGTCAACTGGCTATTTCCTTCACACGCGCATGTTTTAAAATCTGCCTAGCTGTGCGCGTTAAAGCTTACAAATTCCTAAGGAGATACATGAAGAACATTTCCTCGCATAACCATTTAAAATTAGGATTATATATACTGCTTTAGGTGTATTTTAATCATCTGTGCACAACTATGTGGATGATTTAAAATTCCAGCATAGGTGGGCATACGGTGTGCCCGTTTTAAAGTTACCATCCCTATTTGTGGCCTTTGCGGAACTGTGAAATCCAAGTACACTACATCTAACGCTCGTCCTTGATCCAGCTCTCTAATCACCCAATCAAAGAAATTGATCAGATTTGTCGGACAAGATTTACCTCTGATAAAACCTCCTGCTGCCTCAGGTCATGCAATCCATTGGATTTCAGAAACTGCACCATCCGCTGTTAGCATTGCTTCCCATTAATTTGCACACCACAGAGATTAGACTAACCAAGTTATAGTTCCCAGCCTCCTCCTTTCTACTTTTGTAAATAGGAACCACATCTGCCTATTTCCAGTCCTCCAGAAGTACTCCTGACTTTAAAGAAGCATTGAAATGGTCAGAACTTCGCCAAATTCCCTCAAAGCTCGAGTGGGTTTATAAGCGCGCAGCATAGCATTACTCCAAGGGAATGTGTTTAAACTCAGGAGCTTGTGTATTAACATAGCTAATTTGTATTTTATTCTCCACGGGACTAGTAAACCAGTGGAGAGAACAAAGCACTGGTGTAATGTGTTCTGTTAAGACATTGACAGCATAGCGCTGTACAAACTGCAGAGCGCGGAGTGCATTTGATGGTAAACCAGGAAAACAGAATTGCAATAATCCACGTGTGTGAGGATAAGAGATTGAAGTACAGTGTGAAAGCTAGATGAACACAAAAAAGGTTTTAACCATTTAAACATGCGTATTTTATACTACGCTATATGCTCGCATTAAAAGACTTGCATCCATAATAATGCCTAAAATACAGACTTGAGTTGCAAGTAAAATACTATGAGCTTCAAGAACAAAAGTAGATGGAGCATCATCCAGAGGAAAACCGACTTAAAATTATGATCTCACTTTTTTTCTATATTTAATGTGATCCTATTTGCTTTTTTTTTTTTTTGACAGCTGTCACATGCTGAGCAGAGGAATTCAATGCATTATCCACAAGGACTCCAAAGTCCTTTTCTTGGGTGGTGACTCCCAATACAGAACCCAGCATTGTGAACTTGTCGCTGGGATTATTTTTCTCTACGTGCATCACTTTGCACTTTTCAAAGTTAAATTTCACCTGCCGTTCAGTTGCCCAGTTCCCTAGTCTCACGAGGTCCTTCTGCAGTTCCTGCTGCTGATTTAACAACTTTGAATAATTTTGTCCATCTGCAATCCTGATCCCCTCACTCGTCATTCCCTTTTCCAGATTATTAATGAATATGTTAAACAGCACTGATCCTAGTGCAGATCCCGGGGACATCCCACTAGTTACCGCTCTTCATTGGGAAGACTTGACTATTTAATCCTGCCTCTCAGGTCAAAGTAAGTAAGCCAGTTGTGCACAAAATAGCAATGGAAAAACATGTGTCAAAGGTTGTTGACTGGCCTGATGGCTCAGACACAAATGCATACAGCAGCACTGCCCCTCATATCAACACTCAGTCAGAAGTGGTGCTGTACACTGATATGTGCAAAGTCATGGATTTGATTCCCAGTGCAGGTCGTTTGCACCTGGATCGGTCTGTGAAGAACTAAAAAAAACCCAATGGATCCCAACCTGGAGTCCATAAGACCAGCCCAGGGGATCTGAAAGGATGCACGAAGCTGGGCTGCTGCTACCTGTGATTAGTTGAGCTACTGCCACAGGCCAGGAGAGTGAGAATGGGGGGGGCCTTACTGCTGTCCTGGAAATTTCTCCCCGCAGGCCAGGAGGAAGAGCGACAGAGAAGGGCAGCCCTTGAATTGTAAACCCCGCTGCTGCACTGCGAGGATATGGGGAAAGAGAGGGCAAGTGCGGCTCTCGGACCCTTCACCGGCCACTGCTGCGCACTGAGCAAAGCAGGGCGATCACAGGGGGTGAGAGGCATTTCCTGCTACTGCCATGTGCTCTGTCACTGTCCTGACGGAGAAAGAAGAGGAGAGCCGCACGAAAAAAAAAAAAAAAGAGTAGCATGACCAGAGAGGAAGAAAGGAGGAAATGGAGCAAGCAGTATGAGAGAAGACAGAGGAGAGAAGGAATGAAACAGGAACGAAGGAAGAAAAGGAGGATAAAGAGGGCAAGGGGAAATCCATGACTGACCTGGTTTTAGGGGAGGAGGAGGAGTAGACGGCAGCCCTTCAGGGAAAAAAAGAAGGCCATCGGAGATGGGGGGGAGAAAGAAGAAGAGGACCCCCAGGAATCATGCTGAACCAGAGGGAGAGGGAGAAGGATCAGGAGGGAGAGATAAAGGAGCGCCACGATCCAGGAGGGAAGAAGGGAGAGATGGCCACAAGAGATCAAGGAGGGAGGAAGAGGCAACAGCCGGTGTGGCTGTGACATTAAACAGAGCTCCGTCATTTAGAGAGATCTCATGACCCTTCTTCCTTTTGAAAACCAGGCTATTTTGCTTTTTCTAAGATATACATTTTGTGACTGTCACCTTATGCGTTTGTAAGAAACATAAAAGAAAATGAAGTATAAAAGACAAGCAGGCTAAAAGGGGGAGTCAGTTTTCAGGGAGGGCCATTTTCAAAACGTTTTATGTGGGTTAAGCACCTGTGTGACGAGGGCTCTCGGTCCGTCACTAATAAAACTTTCCCTAAAGTATATTTTACTAAGCTGAGGGTAGGAGGAGGAGCTGTGGATGTTGGAATCCCTCCCATGGCTTTAAACCCACCTTCTTGGAGGGCAGGCAACTATGGGGGGGTTATATAGATCCTGGGAGCATGCCCAGTGGGTTAGAGGGGAAGGAAGAGGCTGGAGATCATCTCTTGTTCTCTGAGTTGGGGGATCAAGGAGAAAGAGAAGAAAGGAGCGGAGATTCATCCTGAGCAGTGGTTCTCAAACTTTTTTCTGGTCGGGATGCACCTGATAGATGATGCTCACATGAGTGACACTCCGAACACGTGACCATCCTGGGGCAAAAATTTAAACACATCCACAGGAATCCCACAACCCCTAAGGACAGGTGTATTGTAGAACTAGAATATTTCCCTGAACAACTCACCATAAAAAAAAAAAAAAGATTCTGATATTGGTATCATTTCAGTATCAAAAAAAACAAACAAACCTTTCTCTACTACCAGGCACATTGTAAAATACAAAACCTGAAAAAAAAATGCTCAGTACATGAATAGCAAACCTGCCATACCATAACAGCACTAACTCCAAGGATTCAAACAGCAATAGCCCTACCAATGAAAAGGCAAGCAGTGCACCACCAATGTATGTCCTATTGAGAAAACACAACAAATAAGACTGATACAAATGCCTACATGCTAATAAAATACCTCACCTCAGTCACACACCCAGAACAGGCCTTCACCAAATACAGACTAAAAGATCACAAATTACAAATATGGAGGCAAAAACTGGAATGGAAATCCCAAAAAGCCACTCTGCATGCAGTGCAAAACAGTAGAAATAGAAACAGAAATATATTTTCTCCTACACTAAGCAAAGTGCAAAGTTAGAAGAAATGCACATTCCCCAAACTGACATCTTATGGCTTTTGCATCCTATCACTCCCCCTCCATGCTCCCATCATCCCTCATTTCTCCCAGTTATTCCATTCCAATCATCCCCTCACACATCCCTCTCTCCCCTGCTCAACTCTCCCTACCCCCTTCCTCCCCCTCTCCGTCCAACTACCCTGACTCCCTGTTTCCCCACCCCTTCCTGCTCAACAGCCCCCCACATTCCCTCTCGCTTCCACCCCCCTGCCCAGCATCTCCAGCCCTCTTTGCCCCAACCCCCATAGGGTGAAGAGAGCATCAGGCAGCATCACTTCCAGGCCCAGCGGTGGAAGATAAAGTTAGTGTTCCATCGGACCCAGAAGAACGGGAGTTGGCAATATCTCGCTTTGATCTGGGTGAATGGGGAAACAGCCTCCCACTGAGCCAGGAAGAGGAGAAGGAAGCAAGACTAGCCTCTCATCAGGCCTGGTAAAGGAGGAAGCCAACCAACTCCCATCTGGACTGACGAGGAGAGATCAGCTGCCTCCTGGCCCTGCGCCCCCCCCCCCCCCCCCCGGACCTTGTGACAAAGTAGTGTGTCCCGACACACCTGTTGAGAACCACGGATCTAGAGTCTCAACCTAGGAGAAGAAATTTTACTGTTGGAGATCTTGGCATTTTTTCCAGTCTCGCTGAGGACTGGGGATCGGAGATCTTTCTTAGCCCAAGTGCCAGTCAAGCAGGGCTGGAGAGAATTCTAGAGGCTTTGGAATAGAAGAATCCAGAGCCTCAACCTTTGGATAATTGGATTCCAGTTTGACGGTTGAAGTTTTGGGATCCCTTGTTACTGGTGGATGTTGGCGCTATAGCCTAGCTATCCCACCCTCACTGGTGAGGATATTTTCCATCAGGATGAAGGTGCAAAAGCAGGAAGGGAAGTGAATTGAAGGATGGACAGAAAAACCATTTGTTTCTCTGTTGATCATTGGAGGTACGTTGATTCTTATTTTTGTCATCTTGGCTTGGATCCTCTTTAAGTTACAGTAAACACTATCGTTTATTTGAACACCAGCTACAGACTCCAGTGTTTTCCTTTTGAGATTACCCCAGCGTGGACTTACTAGGGCAGTGATGGCCAACCTTTTGAGCTCAGTGTGTCAAAATTCATAAAAAAACCGAGCATAACTCGGGTGGTGTGTCACTTCTAGAAAAATCCATAATTGTGATATTTGTAGCTCTAATTAATAACAAGTTATAATTTTAATATATGTACTGTATTTATTAATAAAGCAAAAACAAATAATTCTTTACCTTGCCTGCTTAGTGACTTTTTTGTTGCTGAATTTCGTCAGCTAAATCTTCAATTAAAACACTCTCTCCCCCTCCACCCCCCCCCCCCTCCCACACAAACTCTTACTCCCCTGGATTTTCTCATACACACTCATGCTCTCACACTCACTGGCTCCCTCACATACACACAAACACACACACCCAGGCAGGCTCCCATTCATTTTCACACCACTCCCGCTCCATCCTCCAGGCAGGCACCAATTCATTGTCACACACACAGACCCCCAGGCAGGCACCAATTCATTCTCATACACACAGACCCCCAGGCAGGCACCTATGCATTCACACACACACAGACCCCCAGGCAGAGTCCCATTCACACACTAACGGCAGACCCCCCTCTCTTTTGCCAGCAACCTCGGAACCTCTCTCATTCCTCTGCTGCCACTGTCACTGCTGCCACATGACTATTGGGGATGTTACTATTCTTGCACATTCCCAAAGATTACATGTGCCAATCACTAAAAATATATATTTTTTTTTTAACCTTTGCTGTCTGATCTTAGTTTTCTAATTGATTGGTCACAGGCTTTTTTTTTCCACCTTCCCTTTCTTATTTTTTCCACCTTCCCTTTATTTATTTTTTTTTTGCCAATTCCTTTTATATTGTCTTTTTTTCTGTTTCTTTTCTCTCCATCTTCTTCCCTCAAACACACAGTCAGGTTCTCATTCTCACATGCATTTCTCTCTCTCACACACACACACACAGTCTCTCACTGGCACATGCTGTCTGACTTTCACACACACAGGCTCTCTCTCACTCCCATATGCTGTCTTGCTCAAGCACATGCTGTCTCATGCTGTCTCTGCAAACATTCACTCTCAAACACAATCTCTCAACTCGTCTCATACACGCACACACACACACCCTCTACAGACCCTCAGCCTCTCTCACCTCTGGGCCGCCTCGTCGCGGGTCGCCGCAGGATTGGCTCTGCAGCGGCCCTGATCTTCTCGGGCCGCGGCGGCCCTGCTACCGGGCTTCTTCCTCTTCTCAGGCTGCTGCGACTTGGGTGGGATTCGCGGCGGCCCATAAGCTCAAGTGCTACTCCTCTTCTGCGCGTGCTGATGCTTCTCTCCTTCCTGCCCACGCGGCTCCGGCAACGTTTACTTCCGGGCCGCACAGGCAGGAAGGAGGAGGGGCATCAGCGCGTTTAAATGCGATCCCTATCTGCCTGTCGTTGCGCCGCATGAGCCTCTCTGCACCCGGGGGCAATGGGGGGGAGATACTAAACTAATTTTAAAGGGTCGGCGCAGCCACTAAAAAAAAAAAAATAAAGGCTCGGCACAGCAGGAAAAAAAAAAAAGGCTCGGCACAGCCAAAAAAAAAAAATCCCGATAGTCCATGAAATGCTGCGCGTGTCAGCAAACACGTCTCGGCGTGTCACCTCTGACACGCGTGTCATAGGTTAGCCATCACTGTACTAGGGGATGGATGGACCTTAGTGTGAATTCTGGTTTCTCCCTGTTTTCATGTTGGCTTCCCTGCTCTTATTCTTTACTATTTGGCACTTCCCGGAAATATTTGATCTAGGGTGTGACGTGTTCAAGGAGATTGTGATCGACAGTGCCAGGGGCCCCAGTCGAGGAGCCTTCCTCTCCATCCGGACTTCAACCTGGACCCGTAGCACCCCTAGTTACAGATAACGCACCACAACGGGGTACCCGCTACCCCTGTAAACAGGCCCTTTTGAAAATTACTGCTCCCCGCCACTGAGAGTAAAATAACCTACATAACAGCCTGCATACTGTTACCTACAGAGAAAAAAAAACGGAGTAAGCCTAGGCTGGGGGAGGGAAAGTCCAGGCAGGGACTTACTTTTGAAGTCCTTGTGCACGCTTTCACGCATGTACTTTGCACACGCTTCAAATCAAATAAATGTACACAACTGCAAAAGTGCCGGCTTCCCCCCCCCCCCCCCCACCAGCCTGAGTTTTTGACAGAAACTCCAAGGACAGGTTCCCTTTGCAAATGAGATTGCAGATCTGCAGGTACAGGTGCGGGATGCCAGTGGCCAGTAGTTGGTGTTCCACCTTCAGGCAGCAAAAACACTGCACGGAGCAGCAGTAGCCACAGAGGCATTCACGGAGCGGGATGCCAGTGGCCAGTGGTTTGTGTTCCACCTTCACGGAGCGGAAGAATGGAGGGCTGCCATCTCCAAAAAAACCCCCAAACAAACAAAACAGAGGTGGGTAAGAGTATGGGGCAGGGGTGTGGCCGCTTGTTGCTGCGGTTGCTACCCCTGATTGAGCTGGATGTTCACTGGGATGCGGATACGGCGCTGCTCTCTGCATTGGTGGAGGGGTGGAAGGGTATTGGGGCCGGAGGGTGCTGGAAGCCAATAGTGACGGGTGGAAGGGAGAAAAAAAGGGGGGGGCGGGGGGGGAAGATTAAAAAAAAATGGATAAACTGCGTAGCTTGCTGGGTAGACTGGATGGGCCGTTTGGTCTTCTTCTGCCGTCATTTCTATGTTTCTATGATTTTCCGCCAGGTCACGCTGAGCTGCCAGCCTGGAACGTTTCTGAACTTGCTTCCTGTTCCCCATTGCAGCTGGAATGGGAAGTGGAGGCCACTTGTTGGCTTCATCCAATTCCTTCAACTATGAGTGCAATTTTTAAACCACTTTGGAAATTTCTTTTCTTACGTATTCAGGTTAGGTCAGTAAGCATTAGTTAATATTAAGTTTTATATATTATGAATGATTCTGGAGTGCGGGTCATTTACTTCTTTTGTCATGACATGCGTGGGGGGGGGGGGTCCGCAAACGTTTTTTTTTTTGAGGCTGAAAAGGGGGTCCTCGCCACTGAAAGGTTGGGAGCTCCTGAACTAAGATAAATAGGAGAGGGGGAAAAAAAATGAGCGACAGCATGTTCTGAATAGCACGAGATACAAGAAAAAAAAGCCAAAAAGGCTGGCAGGCCAAAAGGGCCGTGGGAGCAGTCGGCAGATCATCGCCCCTTAGACAGAAAAGATAAAAAAGCTGCCTGGCATTCGGGTGCAGGCAGCTCCCACACTTTCCTAGAAAGCTCTGGAAAAGCCCAGCACAAGACAGGGTCACATAACCCATCCACGCAACACAGTTCCACCTGCTCGTCGTCAGGGAGAGACACTGAAGCAGAGTAAAGGAGGGAGGCATCTGAAGCGTTTGCCACAATAAGACATCATCGTGGAGAGAGCGCGGCCTAGATAGTTCTAAATAAACAAGTAATCAAATGGTAGAAAATGAGCCACAGATTAAAGGGAATGTATTTCTTGCAATGAAAACTGAATGAATCAATCCCAGAGATAATCATGCACGGCAGCAGGGAACTGAAAAACAGCATTGCTGCTACGCAGAAAAAGCCGATCCCACCCCAAAGCAAAATCTCCACACAGAGGAAACAGGGCTTTTACCAGCCAAGCTGTCTGGGGACATGCACTCTGCTCCCCGCACTCACACACACACAGGATCAGCCATTTATCTTTACCTTTTACAGCAGAGACAGCATTTACAAAGCCTGAATAATTAAAACAGAGAAGCTCTGCAGAAAGGGGGGCAAGATGTTAACAACGAGAGATAGTCATGCCATACGGCAACCACAGACGGCCGTACAGAGCCCCCGTGAGAGCACCCAGTCAGAGATCTGCACCCCAAACAGAGAGCCATGTGAAACCCCCCCGCCACAGCATCCACAGACAGAGCCGCCCCCCCGGCGGTCCTTGCGTCAGCGGCATCCACGCAGACTGCCACCTGGAACCACTGAAACAGCGCCAGCCGCAGCCCCCCGCGTCAGCACCCCACCCAGAGAGAGACAGGCCGATGGATCCCTTGCATTGGCACCCAACACAGAAAGCCATGTGGACCCCCCCTGTGTCAGGACCCACACTAAAGGCCACACATTTGGTCCTCATCTTTTATTTAAGTGGTTCCCAGTGAACATCCTCCTGCATTCTTAGGGCGGGGCAGGGGGTTCCACTGGGCTCTTTTTGTGGGCCAGAGAACGGTGTGGGGCACTGTCAGGAGCAGCAGAACACCTTTTCGGTTGGGAGGGGGGCGGGGGCCAAACAAACCAATCTCCACCCTTGCTCCCCACGTTCCCTATTTGCTGATGCTGTGTGGGGCAAAACGTTGGTAGGGCCACAGCCCCAGTGGCCTACGCCATTCCGCTGCCTAAGGACACTGTGGTCAGTGGAAACCCCATGGAAATGCCCACAGAGGGCCACATGTCCAGCTCAGACCTAAAGATGCATGCAGAATGCCCTGGCTGTGACTATGCGAGTTTTATGGGGAATCGTTTAAATAAAAGATGAGGCGAGATGGTTGTAAAGATAATATGAACTCTCAGTATATGCGGGAAGCAAAATAAACGGTCTTGGAACATCTGCACTTGATAGGTGCAGGATGTGAGCCAGGCAGACCGTTAATGATCATGAGCCCATAAATCCTGCAGAGAATAAGCCTGAACTCACAGCTGGGAGAGGGCAGAAAGAAGAGCAAGAATGCTGGCAGAGAGCTCTCCTGGCATATCCATTACTGCGAAGCACCCAGGAAGAGAAACTGGTACACCCAGATTGAGGGGATCCTGAAAGGGCAAAAAGTGAGAAATCCCCTACAGGCAGCATTCTTGCACTATTCCCTACAGCACCCCTTGCTGGGATAGGTAGGAATTGTCAGCCCCCCATGCCCCCACAACCAGTGCCCCTGCACCATTCCCTACAGCGCCTCCTGCTGGGAAAGGCTGGGACTGCAGGAGCTATGAGCTTCCCCCATAGCCAGCGCTCCTGCACCGTTCCCTCCAGTACCTCCTATTGGGAGAGACTGGGACTGCAGGAGCTATGAGCTTCCAACACAGCCAGCGCTCCTGCACCATTCCCTACCGTGCCTCCTGCTGGGACTGCAGGAGCTGTCAACCCCCCAGTCACCCGCAGCCACTGCTTCTGCACCACTTCCTACAGCGCCTCCTGTTGGGAGAGGCTGGGACTGCAGGAGCTGTGAGCTTCCAACACAGCCAGCGCTCCTGCACCATTCCCTACAGCACCTCCTGCTGGGAGAGGCTGGAAACCGCAGGAGCTGTGAGCTCCTGACACAGACAATGCTCCTGTACCATTCCCTGTAGTGCCCTCTGCAAAGATAGAAAATGGGAATAGAATCACAGGATGAAAAGTAAATCTCCATTTCTCTTTTCTTGCCTTTCATTTAGTTCCAACCTACTATACCAGCTACTGACTGGATCAGGGGCAAAAGAGAGGGAATGAGTAGAATGGAAGAAAAATCACAAAACAGAATTCTGGGGCCGATGCAATTAGCCGAAGGTTGTAACTGTGTGCTGAAAGTCAGCACATGGTCTCTTAATACACGTGCTACAAGATTTCTTAAACTCCTGATGCAGTAATGCTATCTTAACGAATCGGGTGTTAAATATGCATGCAAACCCAAAAATGTGCAGAAAGAAAATACATAGCACACAGAGAAGCATAATTTAGGCACATAAGATATGATGTGCACAAAAAATTCTTTCTACACAGAAAGCATTTTTGGGCACATAAATCACATTTCGTTTGCACAGAAAACACAGCTTCCGCCCATAGACTAACATTAGCCCTGGAAACTTTACTCCACCTTGGACTAGGAGTTAAGATTCCAGCGCTAAGAAAACAAAAGGTAAACCAGTGCACCTCTTTGCATGGGGGAGTGATAGCTAAAGCCTTCATTAGTAGGAGATATGCATGAGGGTTGCTAACCTCTATGCACATTGTTATGCCCACTTTTTTTTTTGCGCACAAAAAATATGCACGCAACTGCAGGTTAAACTGCCGCGTGCGCCTTATTAGGACACCCATCTAGGGTTAAAAGAATCCTTCAGTCACACTCACTGAGAGTCCAGTCTAGCAAAGGAAAGGAGGCAGGGCACTGTCACTGCATGCGAGACTCGGGGCTCTTCTCATGCCTTCAGAATCCAGCCGGTAGCTCTTTCTAAAGCTGTTTATTTAGAACACAGTGGGGCCGATGTAATAAGCTGCGGTAGACCTGCCGCAGGTTTTTGCGCATGGTATTATGCACGCTTTTCCGCACTTTTGCGTGTACGTAATAACGTGGTTAGCGCAGAAAAAACGCCGCACAAATTTGCTCAAATGTGCTGGCATTAGTGGGTATTTTTAAGTGGGTTTTTTAGTACCTGGGTGAAGGCAGGAGTTAAGTTTTTATGTGCCTGTCTGGAGGTTGAAAAATTAAGCGGCAGAAACCAGAAGAGAGGTTGGAGGGGGAATAGGCACATGTCAGAAATGCTGGATGCTTTTGTAGCCCCTTCCCAAATCTCTGCTGCATTTCCCCTGCTCACCGGTATCCGCCATTCCTGTACATATCCAGATCGGTCCAGACTCCGGGGTTTTAATCCACCATTATAGATCCCACATGGTCAGTGACAGATCAAGAAGGGGTTAGACATTGCTCCACCCACCTTCAGTCCTAATCCTGGACTACTAACTCACTACTCTCTTATGAAAGAGGGAGGCTTTCAACTGAGAATCAATCATGGGCCACTACATTAATGCGGTTTTATGAGCTGTTTATTGCATAGGGCCTTCAGCGCGTGTTGTACCACACATATCTGTGCAGACATTTGTTTTGCATGGATTTTCGGCACGTATCTCGTTTGCATGCTGTCCCCGAATTACATCCTGCGGAGGCACCTGCTTCTGCCATACACACTAAAAACAAAAATACATGCTAAAAAATAGCAATTTCCCACGGGTCTTATTACATCAGCCCCAAAGAGAGAAATTAACCGATTATACAAACAGTAAAACAGAGCAGAGGAGAGCACTGATCCCAAACAAAAAGAGATGATTGCATATGCCGTGAACTCCCCCACAGCCAGTGCTCCTGCACCATTCCCTCACAGCACCTCCTGCTGGAGAGGCTGGAACTACAGGAGCTGTGAGCTCCCCTCCCAGACAATGTTCCGTGCCATTCCCTACAGTGCTTTCCGGTGAGAGGTCCTGAGACTCTGAGCTGTGAACTCCCCCACAGCTAATGTCCCTTTTCCATAATGAAACTTCTGCTGGGAGGGAGGAAGAGAGGGAGAGCCATGTGCTCAGACATAGTAGCAGAGCTGGTAAAAATAAACTGGAATTCTCTTCAAATAACTCAGTCAGTCTGCATGACCAAAAAAGGAGGGCTGGTGAAATCTTTCTGTGAGTGCCTCTATCATCCGCTGAAGAGAGGAGTAAGGGTACTTGGCTGACTGGAAGGGTCAGACCCAAACACGGATGGGAGAGGGACAGCATCAAGCAGGAACAGGACAAGAGGCCTCATCCTGAGACGCAAAGAAGCCACGAGTTTCCTCTGAAAGCTTTACCGCACTATTTATTTATATATTTATTTATTTTTAAAGATTTCTATACTGTCTTTCACAAATAAAATTTGACCAAGACGGTTTACAAATATCAGAATAAAGTCAGATAAAATAAAAAATCAAATAAAAATCAAAGACATCCAATTAAATAAAATAAACAATAAAAAAATACAAATAATGAAATAAAAAAGAGTAAAGCAAAGTTAAGGAAAAAAAATACAATGTAAACTTTATGCCCTAATTCTACCTAATATATTCTTAGGTTAAGTAGTTAACTATGCTAAGCTTCTTACAAAAGCAGAGTAAAGTCAGAAATTTTAAAATAAAACTAGGTTTCCCAACACTTTTTTATATGGTTTATAGCAATATGAATCGATGGATAATCACAGAAATAATATATGAGATCTCAAAATGATTTCATTTCTTCATATACTGCAAAAGCTACTTTGACTAGGTATGTTTTTACCGATTTTTTGAATTCTTTGTGGTTAGTAATTTGTCTTAACGCATTGGGGAGCGAATTCCAAAGTAAAGCTCTGTCTCCTCTCTTCTCCCCAAAGAAAACAAATACAGGACCAGAAACACGGTTTAAAGATATGCGCTGCCTTGGATGGGCATCAGTTTCTGACTTGGGACTGTGGTTGGGACTGGGGGTCTGAGAAGTACGTGGGGGTGGTAGAGGATCTCAAATGTGTGAGGGCTAGGATTGAGGATCTCGGATGTATGTGTGTGGGGGAGGCATGAGGGAGAGACGCGTTGAAGAATATGGGGAGGGGGAGTGGTGGAGGAGGGGTGCTGGGGAATGGACTGGAGGATGCTGTCTGTGTAGGGCTGGAGCTGAGAATCTTGCATTCACAGATGAGTTGGGTGTATCCTGCCCACATGTGAGGGACTGAAACTGGGAATCCCAGATGTGCACAAAGGACCTCAGAAGGATGCGAAGAAGGGACTGGGGCTGAGGGATTTTAGATTTGCATACGCGGCATTATGGTTGCGTAGGCAAGTATTTTCTCCAGAAAACAGAAGAAAAAGTAGGAGTGGCATGGACCTTAAGTGCCTGTCCGTAAGGATAAGCAAAAACAAATGCATCCTCTGCATACTATAAAAAAATGAATTAAACTTTGACAAAAGAACTAAGGGAGCAGTGTAGACAGTCCTTCCCATACATAGCGCGTGCACACAATTGATTACACACAGTTGCATTATTAGAAGCTGAAGGAATAACGAGGGTAACTTTCAAACTCCATGCAGCTCCATATACGCGTGCACATGGCCGCACGGAGATCTATGATAAACCCGTGTAGATCAGATAACATGCATATGATAAAATATGCGTCTCTCTCTACCCCGCAACATCCGCGCGTGTGGAGGCTTACGGGCAATGCGTTGAAAGTGAGTGTTTCAAGGCATCGATCAACGCGTACTTTTCCTCCCTCTTTTTAAAATATACACGCGCATATTTTACGCGCAAAAGCAATGTCGAGCTTACTCGCGCGAATCCCAATGTGCACGCAGAAGTCGGCCAATTTTAAAACATTGGTGCATAAATGAAATGAATCAGATTACCAAGTAGGCCACCGGTTCGCCCAAGTCTTTCTCCAGGTTATCGAGACCTTCCTGGTTCTTCAGCCTGAATCCCCCCCTCCGGTTCACCCAGACCTCCCACCCAGCTAATAGCAGACAAGAAACAAATTTGATATCAGTTAGGCACGATAATTAGCAAGTAAGTTGCCGAATGTGCCGGCGTCTCTTATAAAACCAGAGCTTACACGAAGATCTGTTGGCCTCGCCCCAGAACAGCACCTTTTCTCCCTGTACATACGTGCACATGAAACCTAAAGTGCACGCAATATTTTCAACATTTAGACATGTATATGCTAATTTTACGCGCGCAAGTGCTTTGAAAATTCACCCCACTGTGTGTGCACGCCTACGTCAATAAAGAGGGAACGTGTGACTGAAATATACATGCAGACGCAGGTAGGTGGACAGATGCCCGGGCACATGCTCTGGCAGACAGATGTACGGGCATGCACTCAGGTAGACAGAGAACAGGCAGGCACTTTTCCCAGTTAATCCCTTGCCAAGAAGTGGGATGAAAACATGAGGGCCTTGTACTGCATGTGGGATGGCTGCAGACAAACGCTTCATTCTCTTCGGATCTCGGCTCCCAGCTAGTAACTCCCACTATGGACGGGCAGATTCCTGGAATTCCCTCGAGCTCTCGACGTGGTATTTGAACACATTCAAATCTCTTCCACGTTCAGGGTGAAGTCACTGGGACCAAGTACCAGGGCTGAGAAGCCAGAGCGTGCCATTCCCCCCTCTCACCCCAGAAAAGGTGAACACAGACCAGCAACAGACACTGCCTTAAACAGTGTGTGGAGGTCCATGTGCAGTCACTGTCCGGCTAGCAAAGTTAGACAGATAAACTTATCTAGCTAACTACAGAGGTATATTCAGTACTGCAGCCGCATCATTGAATATAGCCAGCTAACTTTATCCGGCTAACTCAGCTCCGCCCCAGAACGCCCCTAACTTACTGGCTAAATTCTTTTGCATATGGACCTCCTGCTGACCTTAGCAGGGCACTGGCAGGAGCAAGCTCACAACACAAGATTCCCAAATGACAATGTGACAAAGTTGGTGAGCGTGAAAGAAGTTCGGAGGTCCATCGAGCCACGGCCTTCTTCTGATGGCCTAACAGTTCTCTCCTACGTGATGATCCGGGGAAAGAAGGAAGGGAGGGAGGGGGAAAACTCCCCCACAGAGGGCGATCAGCTGGGAACAGCTGGATTCACGCATGTAGCCGTCGCATCGTGCCCAGCAAGTATCTTTTGCACTAAAAACACGTCGAATTTACTTGGAAATTGATTTAGTGACCTAGCCATAACTACGGCTGCTGGCAAAATATTCCATAATTTGACCACTGTAAGTGAAAAAGAAACCTCTTCCTTTCAAGGCAGCCATATGTGTTCCTGGGAAAGCAGCCGCCCCCCTCCATCTCGAGAGCTTGTAGCTTGTGACAGCTTTAGACCGGTCAAGAAGACTGAGTATTCTCTTCTTACCAAGCTCAGTCTGAATTGTGAAGCTGAGGATGGTTCTTTTGGCTGAAACTGTAAGACATGGTGGGGACCATTGGGGGCACAAAATCATTTGGACCCTGGCCAAACTGGAAGAAATAAACTGATGATTAAAAACAAAGAGCCAACAAAAATGATTATAGTGTATGGGCTTTTGAGACCTCACAGATCTCGTCTTCAGATGTCTCAAACATCTTTTTGGCAGGTCTTTAAAAGATATGAACCTTTGAAGACAGTGAAATTGATTACCCCTTTATCTGCCTCTTGTTTTGCCTGTAGCATTTCTCTGGAAGCGGGGACTCCAAGCTTGCACTGCTCTGCTGAGAACAACACATACTGGGACAGGCATGGCACTGCCGTGGGGCAGCTCACCCTCTCCCGACAGCTGTTTCCTCAGCAGATACGAGATGCCAGAGTGTGAATAATACGCTAATAGCATGAGAGGCAGGAGCCGAGGGATGAAACTGAACCCCTCAGCTGGGACAGCATGATCCGGGAAGCGGATTTAATGGTGATTCCCAGCCCATGACCTCATGGTTACTCAAGCCCGATGGCACACTCCTGCCATTGATCTGCCTGTGCCCTGTTGGAGGGATGCAGATTCCGCAGCGGTGCATCAAGAGAGGGAAAACCCCATCTGTGGATGCGACAGTGCACTGACTCTGTCTCGCCCCGCAGGCTCCAGTGCTTTGGAGACAAGATTAGCAGCATGCATAGAGCTTTTGCAGAGTCAGACCATCTTCCCCAGAGAGCTGATCCTTTGACCAGCGAGGGGGACACAATCGCTGGCGGGAAGAGGGAAAGGCCCTGGGTCATGTCTCCTCTCCGTCACTACTGCCAGGGCTCAGTCCCATGGCAGAGGAGGTGCGTTTGGGTTGTGGAAGGGGATGCTAGCTGTAAGCCCAAGGGAGGGGAGGGTGATACTTCCACACACAAAAAGCTTCCTTTCCTCATCCATTCTCTTTTGTCCTGAATGATGACTGGGGATATTCTGTAAGGGGAAAAAAAAAAACAAACGGGGGGAGGGGAGGGCTTCATAGCAGAGAGATCCAGGCCTAACCAAGGTTGAAAGATCACCTCTGGCTGTTCTGTTATTGGGTTCAGGCCAGAGCACAGCTAGGGTTTCAGCAGAGGCTGTTCATCTTGCTTTAGGTCATTAGGGTCAAATCTAATGCAGATCTGATTCCTATCCGGCATAAGCATTCATAGGATGTGATTCCTGAGGGACGGGACCACGGCGCATCCATCTGTCTCCATACATAAAAGCTCTCCCTCCATTTTATTTGTTTTCCTTAGAGCAGTGTTCTTCACTGTACGGCCTGGAAGCCAGTGGCAGCTCCCAAGGACCCTAATGGCAGCTCCCTATCTTCCCCCCCCCCCCAATATACACTCTCCTTCCATCTTCTCCAGAATGTTTTTCTGGCATTGTGCAGCTCTCACTGAGTTTGAGCTGTGCAGTGCCCGAACTCTGTCGTGCCGTTCTGACGACGCAGGAGTTCGGGCACTGCGCAGCTCAAACTCCCTGAGAGGCATGCAGTGCCAGAAGAAAACAAAATAGCTATTCTGGAGGTGGCATTGACAACAAGCCTCTGGAGATGCAAGGGAGGATTAACAAACTGGGGGGGCAAGCTGACTTGGAGGGGATTGGGATGGAGACAGAATGGCAGAGGCTGACTGGTGGGAGAGGGGGAGGGGAAGAGATAATGTAAGAGAGATGGGCTGAGGAGGAGAGTGTGTGTGTCTATGCGTGGATTGGGGAGATGGACTGAGGGGGAGAGGGGGAGTGTGTGTGTGTATATTGGGGAGATGGACTGAGAGGGAAAGACAGTGTGTGGGGGCAAGGGGACTGAGGGGGGGAGAGAATGTGTGTGTTGGGGAGATGGGCTGAGGGGGGAGAGAGTGTGTGTGTGGGGGGAGATGGGCTGAGGGGGGGGGGGAGAGAGTGTGTGTGTTGGGGAGATGGGCTGAGGGGGAGAGTGTGAGTGTGTGTGTATATATATTGGGGAGATGTACTGAGGGGGAAGGACAGTGTGTAGGGAGGCGAGGGGGCTGGGGGGGAGAGAGTGAGTGTGTGAGTATGTGAGTGTGTGTGTGTGTGTGTGTGTATTGGGGAGATGTACTGAGGGGGAGAGACAGTGTGTAGGGAGGCAAGGGGGCTGGGGGGAGAGTGTGTGTTGGGGAGATGGGCTGAAGGGGAGAGTGTGAGTGTGTGTGTGTATATTGGGGAGATGGACTGAGAGGGAAAGACAGTGTGTGGGGGGGGCAAGGGGACTGAGGGGGAAGAGAGAATGTGTGTGTTGGGGAGATGGGCTGAGGGGGGGGAGAGAGTGTGTGTGTGTTGGGGATATGGACTGAGGGGCAAAGAGTGTGTGTGTTGGGGAGATGGGCTGAGGGGGAGAGTGTGAGTGTGTATATTGGGAAGATGGACTGAGGGGGAAAGACAGTGTGTGGGGGGGTGAGGGGGCTGAGGGGGGAGAGAGTATGTGTGTGTGTGTGTTGGGGAGATGGACTGAGAGGGAGAGATTTGTAGTTCGGTTTATTCTGATAAACCAAACTACAAATCCCAGGAAGCTGTGCGACTGGAAAGGGACATGGACAAACAGCCCTGCACCTGGAGCCTCCTAAGGCAGAACAGTGAGGAGACAGAGGGGGGAACAGGAAATTTCTCCCTTCATAGGCCAAAGACAAATGAGGCCTTCACCAGCCTGACCCGAGGCATCCTCCTTTTGCTCTTCCGGTTTTTTTTTAAACAGTGCCCACAGCATGCACAGTGACCAGATCAGTTATGTCAGGCCCAGGATACTCTTAAGTGCCCAGCACATCACACCTGTATAGCAGATGACAGAAGTGCCTTCCCCAGAGGGCTTATCCTTCTTAGCAGACAGCCTTTGTGCTGCCACTTCTTCCTCCCACACTGCTGGCCCCAGACGCTGAGCATTCCTTTGCTCGGCTGGCACAGGGAAAGCTGCCCCCCCCCCCCCCCCCCCAGGCCCTCTGGATTTGGATTTGCTCCCATCCACTGTTCTTGTTTTGGGCTGCTAAAGAATGTGAGCACGTTCCTTTGTGTTTTGTCTTGGGAAAGGGAGAGGGGAATCTGGCTGTGGTAAGTGATGAGTTTTCAGCTCTCAAAGTTCCCTGTGAGGGAGTCACTGTCCTCCAGATAACAAAATGTGGAAAAAAAAAAAAAGAAAACCAAAACAAAGCACTCAAAATCAGAGAGAAAGAGCAAAAACAGCAGGTCTTTGTGTAATGCAAACAGTGAAAGCAAGCTTTACTCAGTCTGACATTTACCACTAATGCTTTATTTATTCTCAGTCTGTGAGTCTGAAGTAAGTGTTATTAATGCTCTGCACATCAGAGCAGCCTCCAGCAGTAAAAGTGATTTCGGAAGAAAGAGATCTTCAGGTTTCCCGGATGAAGCTCTCTTATGTGCTTCACAGCGCTTAAGCCGCACGGTTTACTGCTTACAATCTCTTTTCTTACGCATAAGGTCACTGCACAGTAAAACCGGGCCGCAGAAGCTGCGACACCATTCACCACACATCTTTACTGCCCGCTGCTGGCCCAGCTCTTCGGAGAATCAGCCTGAGCTTTGCATCCCCAGCTCACACTTTTTTTTTTTTTTTAGTCATATTTTTATTGACTGCTGAAAGCAAATGTAGCCGTACAAGCGGTATAAACAGTCACAATTTTACGAAAGTATACAACAATCTCTCATTCTAAAAGAAACACAAAATGTCCAAAAGGAAGCTTCTGGAACGGCTCAGTGAAACAGCACGTTCAGGCTGGAAAGAACAAATAGAATGCTAGAAAGCACAACAATAGCAACGAGTAGATTGTATTCAACCCCTTCCCACCCTTCCCCTAGGACATCGAAAAACAAATAATGATATAAATAAATAAAGATGCAAACACTGTGATACTAGAGGCACCCAGAGTAATCAATTGGAGGTATCTAATTGTAAAAGGCTCAATGGAATGACACAGAAAAACAGGTTATATAGTAGGCATATCGTTGAGAATAAGGCTCCGCGCCAGGGGAGACAAAGTAGAGAGGTAAATCTCCCCAGCAGTTATAAAAGATACGCTGTGGAAGAAACCATTCTGTATTAGTTATATATTTGGCTAGTAGACAGGTCTGATGGATCAAGTTCCTCAATTGGGTTAAGGTGAGGGGCTCTGGGGAAATCCATTTCTACAAGAGACATTTTTTTAGCGAGTACTATCACCAATCGGAACAACCACTTGGCATGTTGAGTCCGAAAAGGTATACCTCTACTATCATCCCACAAAAAAACATTAAGGTGGAATGCAAAAGAGGTCCCACAATGAGCCAGCAGATAACGATGGACCGCATGCCAAAACAAGCTAATGCGAGGGCAGGACCAGAATTGGTGACCAAGCGTGCTATGGGGAGCGTTACACTTAGGCGAGCAATAGGACTATTTTGCTCGCTTGCGCTGCTGCCATATAAAACCAGTGTAGAAATTTGAACTGCACCTCTTGAAGAAGTGTCAGTAAGGACAAAGACTGGGCTCATAGAAAGCATTGCCGGTAATATGGAGTAGTTAATAAAGTACCCAATTCTCTATTCCATCCCTCTATCTGAGTGTTCCAGCTAGGAAGAGATTGAAACTTACCCAGAAGGCGATACCAAAAAGAAAGTCTATGTCGAGTCGGGTCATCCATGTCTAAAAAATCTGAAAGGAGTTCCCAAGCATGGTCATGGGAATCCGGCAGCTGTAGCGAGTGAATAATATAGTGACGGATTTGTAAGTAAGCGTAAAAATGTTGGGAGGGAAGATCATACTTTTCTTGTAATGTTGCAAAAGAATGGATATGATTAAAATCATCTACCAGATGCACCAAAGCTTTGATGCCCCGCGTGTCCCATATTCCAAAAATCTGGTCACGCAGACCTGGGGGAAAGTCAATATTCCCTACTAATGGCAAAAAATGAGTGGTACTATGGGAAAACTGAAAGCGCCTGCAGGCCCAACGCCAAGCTACATACATGGGTTTTATCAACACATTGTGTCTAAGATGAACAGGGAGGAGTCAAGATGTTTTATGTAAAATGTAAGCAAGACGTAGCGGCTTAGTCTGTAAGTGTTTGATTGCTAAGGGAGTATAATAAGAAGTATTCATAAGTCAATCTGCCACATGACAAAGTTGACAGGCCACATTGTAAGACCTAAAGTCAGGTAGCCCCCAACCCCCGTGTTTCTGGGGGAAACGGAGGAGCTTGAAAGCGATACGAGACTTCCTCCCTGTCCAGAGTAATTTACGCACCTGGGCGTCCAACTCCCGCAGCTCACCCCTTGACCAGTAAATGGGGAGCAACTGCATGGCATACAACCATTGAGGGAGAACCATCATTTTATACAATGCAATCCTACCCATCAAAGTCAGCGGCAGATTCTGCCACCTTTGTATCAAAACATTCGTTCTTTGCAAAATAGCCCTGAAATTTAAAGGTTGTATTAAAACCGGTAGCCGAGGGATAAGGACACCCAAATACTTGAGATGGTGAGTAGCACGTGGGATGGGAAAGTCAACAGGTAGCCAAAAGTGGGCACTCGGCTTTGTAAGCATTATGACCAATTTCCCCAAGTTTAACTTGAAACCCGCTAGGGAGCCATAAAGAGATATTTCATTCATTAACGCCTCCCAGGAAGACTGCGAAGAAGTAAGATGCACTAGTAGATCATCTGCAAAAGCCACTAATTTGTAGGGGGCTGGTTCACCAGGCCTAGGGGAGATGCCTTGAATTATGCGGTTACTACGGATATGTTTAAGTAGAGGCTCCAGTGTGAGAACAAAAAGAAGGGGGGAGAGGGGACAACCTTGGCGAGTGCCTCTGGTAATAGAGAAAGACGGCATAAGAGAACCATTAACCAAGATCGAGACCACCGGTTGAAAATATAAGGCCTGAACAGCCGACCGAAAAAACCCAGAGATGCCCAACGTATCTAAGACAGCAAACATAAATGGCCAACCCATCCTATCAAAGGCCTTTAATTAATGAGGAGAGATGGAATATCCTGCCAATGGCAAGTCTCAAGAGAGGACAAAATTTTCCGCACATTGGTAGAAGAGCTCCTGTCTTTTACAAAGCCCACCTGGTCTTCATGGATGAGGGTCGGAAGGAATCGAGACAAACAGTTAGCCATAATCTTCGCCAACAACTTAATATCAAAATTTAAAAGCGAGATGGGTCTATAGGACTCAGGTTGAGTCGGGTCTTTATGTTCCTTGGGTATAACGGTAATATAGGCCTGGTTGCAATAAAAAGCGAAGTTGGATGAGCAATTTTTTTTATTTATTATTTTATTTAAATCTTTTCTATACCGTCGTTAAGGTGGGTACCGTCACAACGGTTTACAATAAGGCACATAAAGTAATGATACTAAAATCTGTCAGTATACATAGGTGCCATAAGGTTCGGTAACACAGTTTGTGATCAATGTTAATTGATAAATGTGATAATTCATGTCTGGGTCTCTGTCTATCATTTTCGAGTATAACACTAGTTTTATAATTGTAACTTATTGTTTAGTGATGGGCTATCTATTAAAAACTACACACTTAGTGAATACTGTAGTGTGTGTGGGTGGTCAATTGTCTGTACCTTGCACTTCCCTGGCTTCTATTCTCCCTTATCTTTTTGAAAAGCTTGTTTAAAGAGCCAGGTTTTTAAATTTTTTCTAAAGGCTTTGCTGTCTCTTTGTAATCTTAACTCCAAGGGCATGGAGTTCCATAGTATGGGTCTTAGCAATAAGATCATTAAGCATATCTACTAGTGGTAATACAATATGAGGGAGGAGAACTTTGTAAAAATCAGCGGGATATCCATCCGGGCCTGGAGCCTTTAAAGTTTTGGCTTTATTAACTACAAGCTGAATTTCTTGGGGTTGGATAGGATGGTTAAGAATGCCTAGCTGAGTCTCTGACAGAGTAGGCAGCCCAGCATTAGTCAAATAGTCACCTAAGGCCACTGAATCAACTGGGTCTGCTTGGTATAGGGTTTGATAATAATGACGAAAGACCTCCCCCATTTCCCTATCTGTATTGACAAACTTGCCCTGGGAGGTATGCATCGTCGCTATGTGGGCTTTAGTTCCCCAATTTTTAGTCATGTTTGCTAATAACTTTCCCGACTTATTACCATAATGGTAATACTTGGCTTTAAAATAAAAGGCAGATTTCTGGGCCCTCGAATGTAATAAAGAATTTAGTTCATGCATTATGGTGTGTAAGGAGGATCTAGTGGCTCATATCTTCGCTTGGCGATCCGCAATTGAGTTTCCAATTGGCGAATCTGCTGCAAGCAGGCTTTATTTCTACGGGCGGTATAAGCTATAAGATCACCTCTAAGAACAGCTTTCGCTGTCTCCCAAAACAACAAGGGCTGGGAGGTATGTTGAGCATTGTTAGTGGCACAGGTTTCCCAGTGCTGTGCAAGAAAAGTACGAAAAGATGTATCGCCATAGAGACGACGGGGAAACCACCAGAGATGCGGAGAGTCAAGAGAAGTTCCCACTAGGTAGTCCACAAACACCATAGTATGGTCCGTGATTTCTAAAGGGCCTAAGTCAGCTCGAAGTATCTGGGCAAAATCACAATCTTGAACCAAAACGTAGTCAGTCCGAGACCCTGTACCATGGGCTCTGGAGATATGTGTATATTCTAGATCATTGGGATGGAGTGTCCTCCATGTATCCAATAAGCTAAGAGCATGACAAATCATGGAGACTCCTTTCGTAGGGGCATCCCCAGGTCCTGCCTTCTTGGTAGTTCTATCTTCCTTGGAGTCTAACACACAATTAAAGTCACCGCCCAGGAGGAGGTGACCTTTAGTGTTGGCTGCTATCAAAGTGATCAGGCGAGCAAAAAAACTATGGTTATACACATTTGGAGCATATATGTTGCAGATAGTGAAATCCCAGCCATGAAGTTGCCCAATTAAAAGGAGGTAAAGACCTTCAGGATCAGCCAGAACTTGCTCCATTTTGAAAGGAAGTTGTTTACCAATCAAAATGGAGACCCCTGCCGTCTTAGAGGAACTTTGTGCCGAATACACTTGGTTAACCCCCAAACGGCAGAGCTTTTGGTGTTCCAACTCATCCAATTTAGTTTCCTGTAAAAGAGCAATATGAATCTGGTGTCTCTGGAGAGATTGTAAAATTTTAAACCATTTTATGACAGAGCCAATTCCTGAGACATTCCATGAACCAAAACGAATTACTGACTGTGACATAGTATCATCAGACATAGAGAAACAAAGAGACAGAAAACAAAATACTCAGCAAAGACTCGGGTCTCCCAGCCTAAACCCAAGTCCATCAAGGGTGCCATATAAATAAAAGAACCAATGAACCCGGTGAGAGAAAAATCCAATGTCCTGTATCCCTACCCCACCCCCTATCCCATCCCACCATACCCCATCCCCCAAGACATCATCCCATTCTCTTCCCATAGAGAATGCACTTCCTTCCGCATGGAGCACTCCCTCCCTCCAAAAGAGACAGATGAGAAGAAGAAAGTAGGAGAAAGGTAGGGGAAAAAAAAGAAAGAAGACAAACGAAGAAAGAGAGAGAGAGAGAAAAAGAAGAAGAAGAGATTTAAAAAAACCCAAAACTAGTCCGTGTCCAATCCCATGTCCAAAGAAATATGAATGGCTCCCTACCTGAATAGATAAAAGTAAATCAGAAGCCAGCAGTCAGGTTCACTAGGAACCATAGGATCGCACATGTCAACCCACACAAGGAGGCGAACCTAAAAAAAAAGGTGTATCCAAAAATAAAGACTATAGTCAAAGAAGGCAATACATGGAGAACTGGTCGGTCGCATATTTAAAAAAAAAAACAACAACCTGATAACAGCCCCGTATCACCATCCAGGACGCCGAGAGGAAAGTCGGTACTATTTCCCATTGCCTCCAGAGTCAGGGACAAGATTTATCAAGAGATAACAAAAAGCAAGGCTGTCCCTTATAGCAAAAAAGAACATGTGAACATCCAACAGTGAGAAAACTGTTTGCGCCATAACTCCCATTCAAATACAGGATGAAGAAAATCGCCAGTAAATAAATCTAGGAGCATTATCATACAATCGGTCTTAGCGCATTCAAAAATAGGAGTGAGAATACTCATCCAGAAAGTCAGCTCAGTCTCCCGGCGGCAGTTCCAGAGTATTCACAAATTGGGTCGCTGCATCCACTAATTCAAAATTCCGAGATTCATTCTGCCAAGTAATGCGCAGCCGGGCTGCAAATTGAAGAATGAAGGCTATTTTGTGGCAGGCTAACTTTGTGCAAAGAGGGACAAATGCTTTGCATCACCAATGCAGAATAATCCTGGAAAATTAAGATGGCGTGGCCGTCATATTCAATCACTCGTTTCTTTCAATAGGCGGCCAGAATCTCCATTTTATACGCCGAATTCAGGAGTTTCGATATGACCGGTCTCGGTCGAGGAGCATTGGTTTGCTTCTGACCTAGCCTGTGCGCTCTTTCTATTCTAAGTGCACCATGTCACTCCGTCAGGTCAAGGGCTCAGGGAAGCCAGGTCTCCATGAGGGCCGCCGGCTCACCGTCCTTCAGGGTTTCGGGGAAGACGATGAATCTTAAATTTCCCCTCCTCGACCTGTTCTCCAGATCATCGAGCTTTGTAGCTTGCTTCTCATTTTATGCCTGTAAATCCACAAGCTGCTCTTCTAGGTGAGTAATCCGACCTTCAACTGTCGAGATACGAGATTCCGCTTCATGCAGACGAGTCGAGGAGTCTGTCAAGAGCTGGCTCATGGTTTCGAATTTTTGATAGAGCTTATCAAATTTTTCATCAAGTGCTGCAACCACAGCCTCTACCATCTCGGTTACCTTCCCATCTCGGGTCTCGGGAGATGAGGGAGAGCCAGTTGCCGGTGCCATCTTTAGCTCCGTTTGGCGGTATTTGTCTGGGCCCAGCGCTGCAGTTTCGCTATTATTCTGTAACTGGAGCACTATTTAAAGTCCAAGCTGCTGGAATAAGCGCAAATATTTCCGTAGGCTAACGAGGTGAGTAGAACGGGTCGAGGGAGTATAAGAGGACGCAGAAAAGAAACGAGCTGGAGGAAGGGAGAGCGGAGCTCTGCAGGAACCCGTCCTACTCCTCCACCATGCTACCGGAAGTTGCCCAGATCACACTTTTAACACTTTACCATCATGATTTACACAGCCCCTGCACAGAAGAGTATCCAGTCTCAGCCATGAGAAAAAGGCGAGGGATCACCAGGGAGATTTCCCAGGGAGGAGCACAGAAACTCTCCAAGAACAGCAGGCTGAGAACCAGGGGAGCCGCGGCCCGTTTCTCCCACGGCCGCCTCTCCTACTGCTGCTCCTGTGACCTTGGGCGAGTTATTTCACTCTCCACTGCCTCAGGCACCAACTTAGGGCCTGCTTTACTAAAGCTTTTCTCCCATTCTGTCTCTACGGGGAAAAATGCTCAGTAAATGAGGCCCTTAGATTGTGAGCCCTGTGAGGCAGGGAAATAGCTCCTGTATCTGATTTTGTAACTGGCCCTGAACTCAGATTTGGAAAGGCAAGTGAGTAAATCCAGAATCCAAGATCAGAGTAGTTACATCACAAGCAGACTGTGATACATTGCAGGAGGACCTTGCAAGACTGGAAGATTGGGCTTCCAAATGGCAGATGAAATTTAATGTGGAAAAGTGCAAGGTGTTGCATATAGGGAAAAATAACCCAAGCTGTAGTTACACGATGTTAGGTTCCATATTAGGAGCTACCACCAAAGAAAGAGATCTAGGTATCATAGTGGATAACACATTGAAATTGTCGCCTCAGTGTGCTGCAGCAGTCAAAAAAGCAAACAGAATGTTAGGAATTATTAGGAAGGGAATGGTGAATAAAACAGAAAATGTCATAATGCCTCTGTATCGCTCCATGGTGAGACCGCACCTTGAATACTGTGTACAATTCTGGTCGCCGCATCTCAAAAAAGATATAGTTGTGATGGAGAAGGTACAGAGAAGGGCGACCGGGATGAAACTGTTCCCCTATGAAGAAAGGCTGAAGAGGTTAGGGCTGATTAGCTTGGAGAAGAGACGGCTGAGGGGGGATATGATAGAGGTCTTTAAGATCATGAGAGGTCTTGAACGAGTAGATGTGAAGCAGTTATTTACACTTTCGGATAATAGAAGGACCAGGGGGCATTCCATGAAGTTAGCAAGTAGCACATTTAAGACTAATCGGAGAAAATTCTTTTTCACTCAACGCACAATAAAGCTCTGGAATTTGTTGCCAGAGGATGTGGTTAGTGCAGTTAGTGTAGCTGGGTTCAAAAAAGGTTTGGATAAGTTCTTGAAGGAGAAGTCCATTAACTGCTATTAATCAAGTTGACTTAGAGAATAGCCACTGCTATTAATTGCATCAGTAGCATGGGATCTTCTTGGTGTTTGGGTAAATGCCAGGTTCTTGTGGCCTGGTTTGGCCTCTGTTGGAAACAGGATGCTGGGTTTGATGGACCCTTGGTCTGACCCAGCATGGCAATTTCTTATGTTCTTATCACCAGTGCCCCTCTGATCAGGTATTTCCTACACTCAGAGACTCTGCCTCGGTGACTGCGTCATGAGCCTAAAGTGAGCTCAGACTGCCAGCCTGGTATCAGCTCAAGGGTCACAGCAATCAATTCACAGGCATCCCAAAAGGCTAGATGTAGAGAGGGCCAATGTTCAAACTGGGCGCAGAAGTGTAACTGCAGACAGAGGTGTCGGTATGGGATGGGCCGCAGGGGCCGTGGTGGCCCTACCAGTATCTGGCCCTTCCCACGGAATCA
This sequence comes from Rhinatrema bivittatum, assembly GCF_901001135.1. NCBI lineage: Eukaryota > Metazoa > Chordata > Amphibia > Gymnophiona > Rhinatrematidae > Rhinatrema > Rhinatrema bivittatum. The sequence goes on from NC_042617.1 coordinate 275,046,456, forward strand.
CTACAGGAGATTGGGCAGGCAGCAGCTGCTCAGTGGCAGGAAGAGGAGCAGAACAGCTCTACCTCTCGCAGCTCTGAGCCCGACGGCTGCTTTGAACCACAAGGGATTCAGTGCAGCCGCGCTGTCCACAACAACAGTCAGGTCCAGTCCCAGGCAGAAGGGAAGGAGGGAGGAGGAGGAGGACACGACCTGAGGCACCACTGCTCTCCTCCTCTTGATCAGGATTGGGGGGAAGAGAAAAGAAGACAGAGTGAGAGGAGGGTGGGCATGAGGGAAGAGAGAGAAAGAGAGAGAAGGGGTGGGGCAGAGAGAGAGAGGGAGATGTCAACAATAAGAGAGAGGCGGTGTGGGGCAAGAGGAGAGAGGGAGAGCGAGATATCAGTAGGGGGAGGTGTGGAAGGGCAGAGCCAAACCCCCCCCCCCCAAATCTAAAAGGCATTCTGCTTCCCCTTACTGCAGACTTTAATTCAGTTTTCAAAGGGACCTGCACCTGCTATTCATGGGGATACCTGTTCCAGCAATATGATGCACGTTTGCACATAACTGTCAATGCTAATCCCTCCCTGCCCCCAGGAACGTCTCATCCCTCTGCGTGTACCGGCATGACGTGCCCATTGCCCTTTCCTGTTTCCAAAGTCACGTGCAGCAAGACTAGGAATTCTAAAACACTGATTTTTACCTGCGGAAGTGCCTTTAAAAAAGAGCATATGAGGGTAAAAATCTAGTCTGCCCATTGCCCTTTCCTGTTTCCAAAGTCGACTTGTTCTCTGGCATCGCTTTTATTTTTCTCTCCACTAAGGAACTCCCACGCCTTACCCAGGTTTTGTTGAATCTGGGACTATTTTGGCCTCCACCACCTCCTTTGGAGGATTGTTCCATGCCTTCACCATGCTTTCCATGAAGAAACATTTCCTTATAGGACTGCTGAATCTGCCCCCTCCTTCCTCTTACTGTGACCTTTCATTCTAGAACTTCCTGCCCACGGATAATGGTTTGCTTCTTGTCCATTACCTGTACCTGTGAGGTATCTGAATATCTATATCATACCCCCCCCCCCTTTCCTCTCTAGGGGAAAGATATTTCATAGCGCTTTTGATGCATGCTCTGTACCGTTTTGGTAACCCTTCTCTGAACCACGTCTACCCTGTCTATATCCTTTGGAAAGCACCATATTCAGAACTCAACCAAGGGCTCCAAGGTGAAAACTCACCAAGGGCTGGACACAGGCATTGTTGCTGACTTCTACTGGTAATCCCTCTCCTAGCATTCCTCGAACTCTCACCGCGGCCTTGTCGTGTTCTTTTGCAGCCTTGCGATCATCAGCCGTGATCACCCCGAGGTCTCTCCCCTGTTTGTTGCAAGTCAATACCACACACACACACACACCCCTTGGGATGTCTGTTCCCCTTCCCCCCACCTGCATGACTCTGCACTTTTTTTGCATTAAATCTTAGCTGCGAAACGCTTGACCATGCCTCACTCATTCTGCTGCTTTAGGAGCAGAATTACATTTATCAACGCATAGATTTCATACTAGTCAAAGGGGACAGGAAGCCCTTGTCAGCACAAAGGGCTACCGAACCAGAGGGGAGCTGGGGCTTACCCTACAAATTGTTTGCTGCTGCACTGCAGTGTTAAGCAAGCTCTGTCTGTTCCCATGGCTGGAAGGGGGTGAGTGGGGAGGGGGAGGAGAGAGATGGCACCCTCTCCCCACTGGACCACAGTAATATCGATCAGGCTTCTCCACTTGGTCTGTGACACCTTCTGAATAATTCATAACACATTCCTTCCCTCACACGAAGGGCAGCAGAGAAGCACAGGAAATGCGGGGCCTGGGGGAACGGGAGAATCTCTGGCCAGCAAACCACTCATACCTGCCTCGCCCAGAACCTGAGGCTTCACAGCCCCTGCCAGAATTGGCCTGGCTAATTGCAGAGGAGGCTGGGGCTCCATAACAAGAGATGAATTTTTAATGCAGATATCAGGAGACAATCTCTGCCGGTTATCAGAGATTCAGCTGCAAGCAGAGCACCTGCTATATTGAGGACTGATGCTGCTCTATAAATATTCATAGTGGCTTAGACCTGTGGCATTTAACTCCTTAGGTCCTGGCTAGAGGGAGGAGCACATTCTGGGCCCGCCACTCAACATCACTCCGACCTTCCTTGCCAAATCTAAAGCTCTGTCTCCCCATGCTGTTGACGTCGCAGCCCTCTCTCCCTCGGGGGAAGAGTGATGTCATAGACACTGGACTGTGTCATCACTAAGCAGATCAAGAAGAACAAAAGAAATAAACTTCTCACCAGCAGCCCCAGCCCCCCAACGACAGAGCAGGGCACTTTGTGCAAATATTATACGGTTGTTTTGCAAGAGCTAGTAGGGACTGGGAGAGCTATTCCAGGTTGCCACAGATCAGAAACACTGCTATTGGGAAGGGGAGGCAGAGCAAGCGGAATAGGGCCTACACAAAATACTCAGAAGAGCTTCCAAGTATATGAAAGGAGTAAGAGGGGAGAAATACAGACCTCAGCTGAGGGAAAGGGCATTAGATCCAGTGCAGGAGAAGGGGACAGAAGGAAGAAAGAACCAAGGAGAAAGAGCCAACAAGAGAGTGGGAGAGAGAAGCAGTAGGAAGGGCCGCTGGACTCCTGTGGGATATCTGAGGACAAGATGTAGTAGACATTTTCCCCACAGACACAAAATCAGAAAACAAAACTGCAGTACCTCTGGCCCTGAATGTGCACGCAGGGAACAGAAGAGAGGCTGCAGGCTGCTGGACTCTGAGGTGTAGAAAATGTTACAAGCACTCAAAAAGTGCATTGCACAGTCTTTGACCACCACTACCACTCCCGCTAGAAAAATGCTCCAAAGCTATCTTTTCTGCTTTTTTCAAATAGCTTACTGGAAAACAATTCAAACACAGCTGTGTGTGGGTTTCCAGCAGTCCTGGGATGGGCCTGTACACCTGTTGTCCCTAGTTTTGAGTTCATAAAGCGTATAACACCCACTCGGAAAAATGTACAGGCACCCTCACGGAGACACACACGCACACACTCGTCGATCTTCATACATCAGTTCTAATGGAAATAAGATGGCAAAATATGATGGTGGTGTAAGGCCAATTAACTTCATTGCTGATTTGTGCTCCTTCATCTGTTTTAACGACCTCGCTCTAGTGAGCTCTGAAGCCACCGAGTGCGAAGCTGATTCTACACTTTGGCAGAGAGAAAGCCCTTTCCCACATGGCTTTTTCGACTGAGCAGTCACCGGCAGGGTGAAAAGAAAAAAAAGCGACTGTGACGGGGTGGACCAGGCAGTCTGTGTCAGCTGGAGACTCCTGGGAACCCTGTACCCTGTGCAGTGACTGGGCTGGGGGTCAGAGGTAACCTAGCACAGCGGCCTGGCTGGGAAGGGGGGAGGGGTCCCAGCTTTGGCCCTGGGCTGCCTCGGGAGGGGGAGGGGGAGGGATATGAGAAAAGCAGCCTGAACTCCAGCTCTCTGCCATCTCCGGCTAGTAAACATAAGAGATGTCTCTGGTATTACTGGATTTTTACTGCGTCTGTGTGCAAGCCCTCCTTCTGGGAAACAAACAGTTGCCTCCAGCCACTCCAGCATTGCTCCTGGTCCCTACCCTGTCCCTGGGACACGCCTCACCGCGGCCTCCCAGAGCGGACAGTGCTGTGGTGGCCTGCAGGAGGCACTCGGCCACGCTAATTATTAAATTAAGCAGACATGGAGGGAGTGGCAGGGCATCCCACCTCAGCTAAGCAGCAGGGGGGGGGGAAGGTGATGTAATCTCCTTTAAGGCTTGGACAGCGCTTCTGGGGAGGGGCAAAAGTGTGGGGAAACAGGAAATACGACAAAGAGGTTCCTTCCTCCTCCTTGCGCACCAAAAGGAAAGCCACAGGCGGATCCTTTGAAGCAGGCAGTTCCTCAGGAAACCTGGGTAGCAGCTGGGAATCGTGATCGGCAGGAAGAGTCTCCTTTGGGGACCTTGTTCAACCGACCTCGATCCAGGGCTCTCCTATATTCCTGCCCCTTCTTACTGATTGTAAAAAAATCCATGGGGCACACCATGATCCCGTATTGTAGAATCAAGAGGATTGCCAGACTCTTCATATATATATATATGTGTGTGTGTGTGTGTGTGTGTGTGTGTGTGTGTGTGTGTGTGTAGGAAGCTGAAGTGAAGTGAGAGCGCACGCCATCCTAAATACATTTACCCAGTGTAACTACTGTACAGATTATACTAGGACAATAAACTTATAACTACAATATCAAATCCACCATTAAACTCTCTCCGATGCAGAATCCTGAAGTTACAGGGAGCCATGTGTACCCTTGGACTGAGGACAAGGAATCTTTGTGACACTGGGAAACTGACATTAAAGGAGGAGACACAGAGAGTTGGACTGTTTCACTTCAAGGGTTCAGGGCAAATGAATTGCCACAAAGTGTTTCTACATGTGTCATGCTCTATTGCCCATAAAAGCAGAGTCAAAGCTGAGGGACTGTCGCTACCGGTAGAAACAGGAGAAATATTCAACAGCTTCTTACTTTGTATTTGCAGTCACTCAGTTCCTGCCCTAGGAAAAAGAAAACTTCTGTCTGTTCCTGAAGCAAAATCTGCCCCTTGGTGTCCCTCTACATGCCACAGAAACAGCCCTTGCCAAAGTCTCCAATGACCTGTTCATGGCTAAAACCAAAGGCCTTTACTCCGTCCTTATCCTCCTTGACTATTTGCTTCTTTTGACACTGTTGATCGCCACCTACTCCTTGATTCTCTGCCCCTTCTTGGATTTGGGGACTCTGTCCTAACCTGGTTCTCTTCTTACACACATCCAAAATACTGCTAAAATATGTCTTGTCTTTCTCTATGACATCACCAAAAACCATCCCTTCCGTTCTGAACACACTAACAGAACTCTTACCCATTCTCTCATCACCTCCCACTTAGACTACTGCAATCTGTTCCTCACAGGGCTCCCAGTGAGCCATCTCTCTTCTCTACACTCTGTCCAAAATTCAACTGCATGACTTATCCCTACAACCCCTCCTCGTGAATTCTGCTCATCAGGGAGGCCATTCCTATCTATATTCTTGTCCTCTACCGCCAACTTCTGACTCCACGCTTTCCACCTTGCCTCACTGTATGCCTGGAACCGACTTCCTGGGTTGGCGGGTTTTGCTCCTTCTCTAGCCTAATTCAAATCCAGTCTAAAAAACGCACCATTTTGAGGCTTCTTGTATTATCTTAACACCTGATTATCCCACTCACAGCCTTATTGATTTTAACCATTTTCTTAACATCTGAAATTCTCAGTCTCTTTTGCCCCAAATGTTTTGTCTTGATTAGATTGTAGGTTCCAGCATTGCCTTCAGCGCTATAGAAGTGAAGAGTAGTAATGGTACAAGATGTGTCTGCTGCATTAGCACTGGTGGGGGGGGGGGGGGGTGCATGTGACTCCTGATATGGGGGAGGGGGCTCTTCAAACTTTTCCAATTAAGTCCCTCTTCAAAGCTACAACAAAAATCCATGGACCCACCACAAAATGATATGATTTTATAATCCAGATCAAATGTTGTGTTCATAGACAGACAATGATGCATATGTCAAGTTGTAGGTTTAAAATCCTTCAGGAACTTTCTGGCTGTTTTGCTTTTCACTCTTGAATTTCCTGGTTGATGCGGCTCATCCTGAGACCCTCCTAAAGTTCTTTAGTGTCCAGGCCCCGGTTTGGAAACCTCTGGTCTAAAACTGTACCCGTTCCTACACATTATGGGTTAAGAGCATGGAAGAAACAGAGTGGGGAAGATGTCTGCAATAAGAATTGTGATGGAAGAAACAGATAATGTGTGCCATTCCCCTAACTCTTCAGATCCCCAATAGACCCTACAATCTCCTTCAGCAAAAAATGGACCCGGGCCAGGGATATGGGAACATCTCCTGCCCATGAAGGGCGGTCCAGTCCTGCAATTTTGCTAGGAGGGATCCTGGGGAGGGTGGGTGGACACCTCCCCAAAAGTGTTGTGCATTCCCTTCTGCATGGGGTGGGGAGGGCAGTTCCCTGCGCTGCTTCTGAATCAGAAAAGGGCTTTTGTGTTTTATGATTGCTGCCCGGACAGGGGGCAGCCACAGAAACTGCACAAGCAAGGACCCAAAACGTTTCCGGATCCGACCCCACCTGGGGTCATCACATAGCAGTGCTTACCCGGCTCAGCAGCAGTAGGACTCAGTCAGGAGAAAGGACAAGCATGGAGCAAAGAAAGGGAGGGAGGGAGGAAGGACAGGAGAGCGCTAACCATCTCCCCCCCCCCGACGATGAGGGGCAGAAAGTAGGTGGAGCAGCTCGGCGGGATCCCCTAACTTTGCAGGGGGGAGGGGGCTGAGCCCAGACTCACCAGCTGAAGGGATCGGGTCGGAGCTGCCGGTGCAGAGCCACGGAGAAGCCGAAGAGGCTGCCCTTCTCGCCGTCCTTCAGCAGGGTGTCGGTAACATCCAGATTGAAGGCTGAGCACCGGGGCAGGGACGGGGGCAGCAGCAGCAGCAGCAGGAGGTGGAGGCACGCCCGGGCCATGCTGGCGATCGGACGGGCTCCCGGCGCCTCCGCAGCCCGATCGCCGCCAGCCACTCGCCAGGTTTCGTCCCCTCGCAGTGCCTGGGCTGCCGGGGGCAGGCTGCATTCAAAGTAGGCTCCCACGCCCCCTTCCCGCACATGATCCGGAGGGGGGAGGGGGCGGGCAGGTGTACAGGGAGCCGGAACCCCCCCTCCCTCCCTCCCAAAACACTCGCCCGGCCCTTTCCAGGCAAGAAATAGGTTTTCACGTGTGCTTGCGAATATCTGACTGTTTGCTGGAGGACGGGAGATCGGTGTTCCCTGGCACAACAGGGATGCAGCAGTGAAGCCCCCTCCTCACTTTCCCGCAGCTGGCTGGCCCTCTACATTTCTCCCAAACCTTCCCCTTCAGCAACGCCCCGCGGGTTCCTCAGGGAAAGGACTTGGTGCGCCCCCGACCCTAGAGGGCACAGGGCAGGCAGAAACCGAAAATAACTCCCAAAACCTAAAACCTGGGCCGGACCGCCGATCGCCACTTTAAAGGGAAACAAACCCATGCTCGATAACTGCTTAATTACTGGAGTTCAGCGTGTACAGGGCGCTCTACCAAAATTCAGAAACCACAAATCGTTTGCCTTTTACTGAACAAGTGAGCTATTTTTTTTTTTCTTCAGCAGTCACCGAGCTTACAAAGCCCCCTCCCCTCCCAATTCCAGCCGGAAGGCAGTTACTTTATGGCACCGCTGCTCTGGGTCTGAAAGCTATTGGTCAGCAAGGGGTACATAAATCTGTCTGCAGGATCAGCTGCTTTGAATGTTGCGGGGTCCTTAATATACAATGTCCTGATTAAGCAGGTACTAGAGTATTGTCATTTTCCACCGCTAGCCTAACCGTGGCTGCAGCGCCAGAGCCCACCCCAGCCAGGTAGGGCTGGTGAGTGAGAAGAGCGCCCAAGCAGACTGACAGGAGCATCTGCCGAGGAAAGGACTGAGCTCATAGTCAGCGCCAGAAACGGCAGCCTGGCTGGGAGGGAGCCTCGGTGAAGCAGCCAAGGCTCATCAACAGACTAAATTAGCGAGTCCCATCCAGACTAGAATAGACCTGCTGGTAGTGACTGAAACGCTCTCTCCGTATTTGAAGGAGACAGTCCCAGTCAGCTGGACTTCAAGGTCTGAACTTTGAAACAGGCCTCTCTGGGGATTGTTACAATTATATGCTCTTCTAGCTTTCTGGTTTTTTTCTCCTACCAGCACCAGAGCCACAGAACGAAACCCTGGGAATGTGTATTTCTTTACAACAAAAAATGATTGCAATACTGTATGTATAGTGAAAACTGCACTTTTATAGCATTTTCACATCCATGCATTATCTCTGACCTCTTTTGTTCTGCTACCTGAATTACAAACTCGTACTAGAAGGGCACCTCAGCTGGAGTTCCTCCATCATTCCCTACAACACACCTCCCTCACCCCCCCCCCCCCCCCCCACTCCCCCTGCTAAAGTGTCTTGAACCAGAGCTTTGAGTTCCCACACAGCCAGCGCTCTTGCGATATTCCCTACACTATACCACCTCCTGCTGAGAGAGGCTGGAACTACAGGATCTGTGAGATCCCCCCCCCCCCCCCCCCCCCACAGCCAGCCTCCGGCACCATGCCTATTAATAGTAATCTGGATTAATATAGCATCACAAACAGGATCTCCCATATGCTTTACAGTTTAACTACCAAGCACACCCCTTCCATACAGTGCCACCTGCTGGGTGAGCCTGGAATGGAGCTCTTGTCCTCTGACTGGAGGGGGGGGGGGGGGAGGGAGGAATCAAAACCCTCTGAGCTGTAACAACACTAATTATGAACCATGCAGTGACATCCATTTAGCCAGAATCAAGCCTGCAGTAACATTTTCCTACCCAGCTATTTTTAACTACTCCAGTTCGCCACTGGCTCAGAGAAGTTTCACAGTTGGCGGAATACCTCTCTCCATCTGGACATCTTCCAATAACTGCACAGGAACTATCAGCAAGGACTGTAAACATACAGCCACTTTCGAGATGATAAGAGAGCAGTAGAGACAGCCTGGGATTATGCAGAGACTGATTTGCTGAAAATCATACAGTGAGTAGTGAAGATGGGGTGTGGCATGAGGGTCTCCTGATACTGCAATACTGTGCTGGAAAACACACCCTACCTCACCCCCAAACAATCCGATCATTGTTAGTGCACCACCTCATTCAGCTGCCTACAGCTACCTACAGAAAAGTGTGATTATAGATTATATTTGGAGCAGGACACGAAAACAGACCCAGTACCTACAGCCTCATGGGAACAAACTTCCATTGCTTGCTCAGCTCTGCATGGAGCATGCACTGCCCACTTATGCTCCCATCAATAACCCCAGACTGAATCCAGTGCCAGAAATTAGATGCAAAAGATGTCTCCTCCCCAGCTGGGCCTCATCTCTTTAAAAACCCTCATGAATAAGTGCGCTGCAAGAGACATTATTACTTTGGCAAAACCTCAGAGTGGGTATAAATAAGGTAAGAAGCTACACTGTCGCCTCTTCTAAAGTAAAGTGAAACAAATGCTTGAATTTTGCTAATTCTTGTGATATAAAGAGCTATCCTCTCAAATATAGCCAACTGCTATCTCCATCTTTGTTTTCTATGTGTGGTTTTGATGCAATGTACAGTGAGGTGTTTTAATTTTTTTGCCCTGGCAGTTTTCTCCTGCTACTTTTATCTTCCAGCACAATAAGAATTGGTCTCTACTGGACTACAAGGCCATGATCCTTCAATCACAACTACTGGAGGATTTCCCCATTTTTAATACTCCCCCTCCCTTCTTCTATTCATTACAAGGACCATCTTCCAGTTCTCAGCCCAGGTTCACAGACTGACTGTGATCATAAATATATACACATATATATATATATATATATATATATATATATAAAACCATTATTTATTTATTTATTTATTTGCAGTTTTTATATATCGACATTTGTTTAGTAACCTCACGAATTTTTAATAGATTTTACATGAAAAAAGGACATTCAAAGTACTGTTTTCTGAGATAAAAATATCACTTAGAGCAATAAGAGCATACATATTGTATGTTAAACAGAAAACCCTGCTAAAAGGCAAAAAAGACACTTGGAACCCATATAGCACAGGGGTAGCCAACTGCAATCCTCAAAAGCCACAAACAGGCCTGATTTTCAGGATATCCACAATGAATATGGACGAGATAGATTTTCAGGCACTGCCTCCATTAAATATAAATCTATCTCGTCCATATTCATTGTGGACAAGATAGCCTGAAAATCAGACTTGTTTGTGGCTCTCAAAGATTGGAGTTGGCCACCCCTGCCATATGGTATGAGGCCTATTATAATGAATGTTCGGTGTGGGTATGGCGCTCAGAAAGTCATGAATAAACTGAATTACAATTACTAAAACACCACTAACTGCCAGCACTCAATCTGTAACAATCCTACCTATGAAAAAGCAATGCTGTAAATAATACGCCAGGCCCTAAAACACCAATATATCTCCTATTAGAACAACATAACAAGCCTAGCTGCTATAGATTCCTACACTGAAACTACATGCTAGCAGAATCCCTCACCTTAGTTACGCATGCAGACAAAAACGGAATTGGAGATTACAACACAAGACTGTATGCAATAATGAAACAGAAACATTGCATGCTTCATAAAATATCAAAAATAAAATTGAGCAATATAAATCAATAACAGTAAAGTCATATTATTAAAATGAAAATTTCAAAATAGCTGACAAAATGGCATCCAATAATTAAAAAGTCATAACAAATTTTTAAAAAGTTCCAAAATCCAACAAAATATTGAAAGAAGACGCATCAAATAACACCCAATGATTAAAGCTAATAAGGACAATGTTGGAATCTGTGGGAGGGAGTGCTAGGGAGCGCTCCCAATTCCAGGGAGATGTGTGCCCTTGGACCATGACTGCAGAGAGGAACTCTGTGGAAGCGCCGCAGCAGGCAAGACGTGTCCAAGCATGGGAGGAGCAGACTGACCCCCGCCCTAACCTCCGCCAAACCTGCACGCACCAGTAGAGACCCGGCATTGCAATGCTGGTCTCTGGGGAGCCCTCCAGCCACTCAGCCCTTTCGGACCTGCCACTGGGTAGCAGCAAATGTGGCAGGATGGACAGAGGTCAAGGACAGGCGATGGTACTGGAGCTCGGAGGCTCAGATGAGTTGAAGAAGTGGAGCTTGGGACTCAGACAAGACGAGGACACTTGGAGATTCAGACGAGACGAGGATGCTTGGTACTTGGAAGCTCAGATGAGATGAAGACGCTTGGTACTTGGAGACTCAGATGAGATGAGGACGCTTGGTACTTGGAAGCTCAGATGAGATGAGGACAAAGGTAGCTTGGAACTCAGACGAGACAAAGACATGAAGTGGCTTGAAACTCAGATGTAAGACGCTCAGACGTAGATTGAAGATCAGAGGTGGATTCTAGAGAGTCAGGCAAGGATCCGGATACTCCGATGAGGACTTGGAATTTGGGAAGACTCAGGCGAGGATAAGGACTCAGGATACTCAGAGGCTTAGACAGGTGCTGCCCCTCAAGGCGCCCTACACAGCCGAAGAGGGCTGGTCATGGACCACTCTGTCCCATGGCGCATCCTACACAACCTGAAGAGGCTGGTCGTGGACCACGCGGAAAGCGGAGCAAGCACAGGACTGAGGCTCAGGGCAAAGAAGGAATCTGGGTAGTGCTCGAAGACAGATCCAACCGGAAGAAGGCTCCAGCCACCAAACTCAGACTCCGGGTAGGAATGGATTTACTCCCAGGAAGGTCAGCTGAAGATGAGGACCGGGGCGAGGCAAAGCGGAACCCGAAGCTTGACGATTGATGGCACTTCAGGATTAGGTTTTGGAACATCAGGGCTGGAATGGAGCACATTGGATATGAAAGGACACCGGTACCTTGAGACATCAGGACATCTATGGCATCTGGACATCAGGGGACTTCAAGAGAGAAGGACCACAGGGACAACTGGAACATGACGAATGAAGACATCAGAAAGCTGAGATGTCTGGACATATGAAGACAAGGGGGCATCAGGACATCTAGAGATAGGGAGACGTCTAGACATGGATACACGGAGACATCAGGACATCTGAAGACACGAAGACATCGGGACATCTGAAGACAAGAGGACGGGATCCGACGAGAGACCAGAACATGGAACGAAGAAGACAATGGAGGTTGTCACGATCAGGCCCATCCGCTCAGCATGCTGTGGGGCTTTGCTGGGCTTCAGGCCTCCGGCTTCGCTCCTACTACTTCCTGTCCACTTGCACAGCTCCTGCACAGCACTGCTATGGACTCCTCCCGGCCTCTAGTCAGAGTGCCAGGCCCAGTCCTGGCACTCCCAAACAGTACACAGAAAAAGGATCTTAATCAATATGGAGTTTAATGTGGTGCTGTAGCTCACTGGCTGCAGCCTTATACTAATGTGGGGTTGTCCTTACAAGCCCCAGGGTAAACAGCATTTAAAACCACAATTCCCTTCCAGCCTTGCTCATACATCCATACAGCAATACAGGATTTACCATCCCCCCAACCTCCTGGTTATTCCACCTCCATAGAGGAACAGCTGGAGCTTTCCTCTCCCCAGCTTACCTCCATCTCCTCCTCCAGAGACTCTGAGGAGCCGGGCTTTTGTGGCCAGGTCCACCACGGTGGCACGTCCTCTTCCTCAGCCTCCATAGACTCTGCTGAGTCATAGGGATCAGTCCCAATTTCCTCCACCTGTTCCTGCTCAGGCTCCAGCCAGGGGTCAGGTGTTGGTTCGGGGAACCTGGGAAGTGTAGTCTTTGCTACCTTCCTCAGCGCCCTCCGGTGGCTAAGTTTGGTACCACTAGCTTCTGCTTGGCTGTGTCTCAGCTGTTTCTGCCCCGGGCCAGGTCGTACTGCATCACAAGGTTCAGGATCCAAGGATGAAGGAGGACCAACAAGAAACAGAGTGCCTTGAAGAAGAGGGATCACAGAGGACTCCTGGAATGAAGAGCTGGAACTGAAGATCCAGGAGAGGTCTGACTCCATGACCAACTCCTTGCAAAGGCGAAGACTGACTGAAGGCTGAGCCCTTTTGTAGGGCTGAAGAGGAAACGCCTCGATGACATCACAAGGAGGAGGCAGAAGGACTGGCCCTTTAAATAGGCTGAAGAGGCCCTGCGCCTAAGGAAGAAGGCGGGACCTCAGACAGCAGCCATGCTGTGAGGAAGGAGAAAGCAGGCCCGAGGCGTCAGAGGCGGCTCCTGCCGCTGAAGGGAAGCTGGGGGCGGCTCCAGCCACTGAAGAACACCGGGGGTGGCCTCCGGTCCGCGAAGAGGAGCTCCAGAGCGGCCTTCCAGCCACAAGAAGAGGAGGATGGAAGCGGCTCCATGCCGTGCTGGGAAGAAGGCTTCAGGGCAGCCTCCAGGCTGCATAGGAACAGCATCTGCAGCCTCCAGGGCTGTGGGATGAGGAAGGATGTCGGCGGCTCCTGCCGCAACGGAGGCAGGATGATAGTGGCGGCTCCAGCCCATGAAGAGGCAGCGTCGGCGGCCCCCTAGCCACAAGGGAGAGCACGGCAACAGCAGTTCCTGGCCATGGAGAAAAGAGGATGTCGGCGGCCTCCTGGCCGTGAGGGTGCATGGTGGCGGTAGTCTCAGCCATGTGGAACAGCGTCGGGGAAGCAGGCCTACAAGCTGGATGGCTGGCTGGAGAAAAAGATGAGAGACTGCTCGTGGCCTAGCCACGGGCAGGATCGTAACAGACAAACAATCATCTGTTGTCCATACCTAGGAACTTTTGATTTCCAGATGCCCTTAGATTGTCATAGATTAGCTGATGGGATGAGGAGGTGGGGTTGGATTCTGGCACACAGACTTTCTCCTCTCTGTCATATACACACACACATGCTCTCTCTCTCACACATTCACAGGCTCTCTCACACATGCATGCTGTACCACACACACACACATACGCTCTCACACACACCCTCATTCACTCTCACACACATTCCCGCTCTCACTCACACATATCCTCATACAAGCTCCCTCTCTCTCACACACACATGCATCCCCACTCCCTCACAAACACATATACATGCCCACTTCCTCACATACACATGCACTCTCACTGTTATAATCCGCTATACTGGTGGGAGGAGCAATCAGATAGGAGTAGCAATCTGATGTATTCCGTAGGCGGAGTTAGCAATCTGTTGAGGATCTGCTAGGGAGTTAGCAATCTCTTATGCTTCGACTACTGAGAGGGGAGGAGTTAGCAATCTTGTTATGTGCGAGCTCCTCTGGAGAGAGGAGCTAGCACTCTGTTATGGTTAAACTCCTATGAAGGGGAGGAGTTAGCAATCTTGTTAGGAAAGCTCTGTGTTAGAACTAGGAGTTAGCAATCTGTTGTGTATTAGCTTCTGAAGGAGAAGGAGTTAGCAAGCTGTTATGAATCTCCGTACGGAGCTGGCAATCTGTAGGAATCTGCTCCTGTGGAAGGAGAAGTAGTAAAGTGATATGCTCAGGTCCTGTAGAGGGAGTAGTAACAAACTGTTAATGAATCTGTTGCTGAAGACTCCTGGTAGGAAAGGAGTAGCCATCTGTTACCAGCAGAGTGCTTGGAGAGGATACTCAGCTGTAGAGGAATGTAGATAGATGAATCCTTGGGCCAATGGCAGATGACTGCGCCCCCAGGAGGAAATCCTGAGAGGGACCACCGGCTAGGCTTGAGTATGGAGACAGACACAGATAATTCTTTTATTAGACAGGTTAGTAGAACCACCAGAGGTGGCAGTAGTGAGCTGCTATGCCTGGCAGGGCTGAAGTGCCTCAGGTACTGGAACCACAATCCCAGGGTTGCTGAACTGTAGAGAAACTATAGATAGTGAGTAGACAGGATATGCTGTGTTCATAGCCAGAACTGGATGACAGATCTCACATAAGGTCTTTAGAAAGCTCAGTAGCTGGAAAGGGTTAGGCCCTCGAGGAGCGAGTACCTGGTTCCAGGGAAAGCTCTGAGAGAGCGATGGTAATTCACAATTGTCTGTATCTGTGATAGCTTCCAGGCAGTAGAGAATCTTCAGAGTGTTCAGGAACATGGGCCCTCGAGGAGCGAGTACCGGTTCCTATCGGCAATCTGAAATAGAGAAAAGAGAGCAAGGCCCCCGAGGAGTGGGTACCCCTGGTAAGTCCGAGGAGGCAGAGTAGCTTAGGTAGAGAACCCCTTTGCTAACTCGATCCGTTAGCAATTTCTGAGACCTTTTATATTGGAAGTGGATGACGTCAGTTCAGGGGAAGGCCCCCGAGGTTCGCGCCCTTGCTGGTACATCATTCGGAGCGCACATGCACGCACCCTACATCATCAGGAACATGGCGGATCCACAGCGTTGTGCCGCTCCGGGGACGCTGGAGAAAGATGGCAAGAAGACACCGTGGCAGCAAACCGTCCATCAGGCCCGGAGGGAGTTGCCACAGTGGTAAGGAAGGCGGAGTGAGGGCATCGAGCAGTGACGGATGCAACACTCACAGAGGCTCCCACTCTCTCTCACACATCCTCCCTCAATCATTCAAACACTTTCTCTTTCAGGCTCACAGGCTCTCTTGCTCCTGGATCTGTCTTCTTTTGCAGGTGGGATGGGCTCTGCCTGCAGCTCTCCCGAGTCTCTCTCCTCTGTGTCTTTGGTGCAGGTGGGTTGGGCTCCACCTTTGGCTCTCCAGACCCCGCTTTTTTTCTTGTGCCAGGGTGGGATGGACTCCATTCGCAATCCTGTTGGGCTTCTTTAGTCTTCAGCCATGAGCAAGATAAGCTCCATTCAATGCCCCGCCCAGCCTCTTCAATCTTCATCCATGAATCGGTTAGGTTCCATTCACAGCCCCTTCAGTCTTCGTCTGTGAGTTGGGCTCCACCCATGGCCCTACTCAGCTGCATTCCTCTGTGTCTTCGGCCAATGGCTAGGAGCTCACACTGGTGATTTTTCGCCCTCTAAGAGTTGGTGCTCTAGGCAATCGCCTAGTGAGTCTAATAGAAGCGCCCATCCTGTTCCCTGGATTATGTTACATACAAAGGAAGGTGTCTAATGTAGTCTCCAAGCTGCAACATTAATGTCCTACCTATCCTGCATTTTACTTGTGTCTTTAGACAAATCATCAGTTGCTGAAAATGTCAATGTACTGTTTCCATCAAAATTAGCAACCTTCCAATCATAGCTCTAAAATATGGATATTGACATGTATCACCATAATATCATTGTTTTGTATTAATATTCTGTTACCTTTAAATTATAAATAAAAATAAATAAATAAAAGTGCTTGGAAGGAATGTACTAGATCAGGGATAGGCAGCTCCAGTCCTGGAGTGCCACAAACAGATCTGGTTTTCAAGACATCTAAAATGAATATGCATGAGATAGATTTGCATACAATGGAGGCATAAGAACATAAGACTTGCAATACTGGTCAGACCAAATGTCCATCAAGCCCAGTATCCTGTTTCCAACAGTGGCCAATCCAGGTCAGAAGTACCTGGCAGGATCCCAGGGGTTAGATACATTTTATACTGCTTATCCCAGGGATAAGAAGTGGATTTCTGCAACTCCACCTTAGAAATGGTTTATGGACTTTTCCTCCAGGAATTTGTCCAAACCTTTTTAAAATGCAACTATACTAAAAGCTTTCACTACATCCTCTGGCAATGAATTCCAGAGCTCAATTATGCATAGAATAGAAAAATATTTTCTCTTATTAGTTTTAAGTGTATCACCTAGTAACTCCATTGAGTGTCCCCCTAGTCTTTGTACTTTTTGAAAGAATAAACAACCGATTAATGTTTAATCGTTACATTGCACTCATTATTTAATAGACCTCTATCAGTCGTCTCTTCTCCAAGCTGAAGACTCCTAACCTCTTTAGCCTTTCCTCATAAGGACTCGTTCCATCCCCTTTATCATTTTGGTTGCCCTTCTCTGTATCTTTTCTAATTCTGCTATATATTCTTTTGAGATGTGGGGACCAGAACTGCACATATTATTCAAGATGAGGTCCTTTCCTAATAATCCCTAGCATTCTATTTGCTTTCTTGGCTGCTGCTGCACACTGAGCAGAAGATTTAAATTATCAACAATGACATTGTTGCAACCGTCGCTGCCCAACGGCTTCACTCCGGCTACCTTTCTTTTTCTGCGACTCCTCCTGCTCCCTGTGGACGTCTGGCTGCCGCGACGTCTGGCTGCCGCGGCATCTGCCCGCCATCCTCTCCGGCGTCCCCGGCCCGGCTTGGGCGCTGCCTCCCGCCATGCTTCTCAGGTACCTTAGGGCGCGTGCGCCGCGCAGCCCTCACTCTTATTTCCTCTATGGCGCGAACCTCAGGGGTGTCCCCCTGTGATGAAGTCACGCTGCCCAGATATTTAAGCCTGTTGTTTATTGCTAGCCTTTGAGTTAGCAAGGGGAATTCCTACGAATGGGATTCGCTCTCTGTCCCCAGTTACTCTGCCTCCATCTTCTATTTGGACTCTTTGCTGTTAACAAGGTACCTGCTCCTCGGGAGCCTCTCTGCTTCTTTCAGGTCGCTACCAGGAACCGGTACTCGCTCCTCGAGGGCCCATGTTCCCTGTCTCGCTGCCTGTGTCCATCTCCTCTTCTACTTGGAAGAATTCGCTACAGACACCATCTGTGAGTACAACTACCATTTACTCCTCAGAGCTGTTTCCCTGGAGCCAGGTACTCGCTCCTCGAGGGCCTGCCTCCGTTCCAGCACCAGTGCCATCTTCCACGGAGAACTGCTGCGTGAGTACTTGCCAACGAGTCTCTGTGCCCAGGGATCTGGTACTCGCTCCTCGAGGGCCAGCTCTCCCTATCTCGGGGCTTCTCCATACTGGGGACTCTGTGAATATCTCAGTGTTCTCATTTTCTCAGTTCTTCTTCCTACAGCACTGCTACCGGAGAAGCCGCTGTTCCAGCGCCCTGAGGAATATTAGCCCAGCCAGGTTCCATCTTCTACTCACTACCGCCACCTCTGGTGGCTTCACAAACTGTCTAATAAAAGGTATAATCTGTGTTTGTGTGTCCAGAGCTGAGCCTGACCTGTGGCCCCTCATGGGACTTCCCCCCATGGGCGTGGTCAGCTGCCACAGTGTCCAAGGGTCCACCCAAACCCTACAAAACATAACAGACATCTAGATCCTTTTCCTGAATGGTGACTCCTAATGTGGAACCTTGCATTGTGAGGCTGTAATTTGGGTTACTCTTCCCTAAGTGCGTCACTTTGCACTTGTCTACCTTAAATTTCATTTGCATGCCCAATCTCCCAGTTTTCCAATGTCTTCTTGCAATTTCTCACAACTTTGAATAATTTGATGTCATCTGCAGTGCATGCAAATATACTTCATGCATATTCACTGTAAATATTCTAAAAAACAGATCTGGTTGTGGCACTCTAGGACCCATGCTGCCTACCCCTGTACTGGACTCCCTGTTAGTTATTAAGTGTTACAGCAGACCAGTCCCTTCCAGTGCACAAGGAGAGGCTCCCCAGGCCGACTACAGCAGTTCTGCTTCCTCATCCTGCCTGACATTGGTGACTTTGGCCCACTTCGTCTGTAATCTCACTAATGCTTTCTATATGTCACTGCTGATTTACTGCATTTATTCCTTGTTCTTGAGTCCAGCTAGAAATCTTACCTGTTCTTCCGATGGTGTATAATTACACTAACCCTGACTCAGCACATCAGTTCAGCATTTACCAAAACTGTGTGCTGCTCCCAGAGGGTTCCCTCAGCAGTTATTATTCATACGGTGCTTGGTAAGCTATTCTGGGTCTGGATGTAACACTGCATACTTGAATTATTTGTCTAATTCCTTGAAATATCTAAATTGATTATAAAGCCCTGAAGACTTCTTATATAAATCTTAAATAGCAATTTGGAAAATATTTTACTCCCTTGCGACTTTCCGATACAAAATTATTCAGAGTAGTTAAATCACAAGCGGATTGTGTTACATTACAGGAGGACCTTGCAAGACTGGAAGATTGGGCATCCAATTGGCAGATGAAATTTAATGAGGACAATTGCAAGGTGTTGTATATAGGGAAAAATAACCCTTGCTGTAGTTACACAATGTTAGGTTCCATATTAGGAACTACTACCCAGGAAAAAGATTTAGGAATCACAAGTGGATAATACTTTAAAATCGTCGGCTCAGTGTGCTGCAGCAGTCAAAATAAGCAAACAATGTTAGGAATTATTAGGAAGGGAATGGTTAATAAAACAGAAAATGTCATAATGCCTCTATATCGCTCCATGGTGAGACTGCATCTTGAATACTGTGGTCAATTCTGGTTGCTGCATCTCAAAAAAGATATAGTTGCGATGGAGAAGGTACTGACAAGGGCAACCAAAATGATAAAGGGGATGGAACAACTCTCCTATGAGGAAAGGCTGAAGAGGTTAGGGCTGTTCAGCTTGGAGAAGAGATGGCTGAGGGTGTTGCTTATTAGAAGATGGACCCCTGTTCTGAGGTAGAGTAGACGCTACCCAAACGGATGGGTAACCCTTTTGGTCTCTACCGTCGGACGACAAGGCTTGATGAGATAAGCGTAGTATAAAGACTTCACCCTGGAAGCTCGAGATCCCCCCGGGAGAAGCCCAAAGGGATCCGGCCGCTGGAACTTAAGAAACTCCCTGAAGACTAATGAAGGTCTGGATGCAGGCGCCTCCTGCAGGTCATGGATTCCAGACGGCTGGCGCCTCCAGCTGGTCGTAGATAGTCCAGGAGTAGAAGTTGAAGGATAGTCCAAAGCCGGTCCAAGGGTCGAAGTCCAAAGAGAGGTCGAGAGCCGGTCCAGGAACAGACAGGAGAGTGGTCCGAAGCCAGTCCAGGAGCAACACAGGAGAAGGGTCCAAAGCCGATCTGAAGTCAACGCCAGAGAATCACCACAGCCAGTCCGAAGGTCAGAAGCCAAAGAATCAATCCAACGGAGAGGAGGAGCAGAAGCGAGACGAAGAACAGTGCAAGTCCAGGAACACGGAGCACCGGAAACCAAGCACAGAGCCTCAATACCAAGGCAAGATCTGAGGAGCAGACCTTGACTTAAATATCCAAAACGAGGGAGGAGTCCCGGGAAGGAGCCACAACAACTTCCTGTCATGGCCCCTTTAAATCTTATCTTCAGCCGCGCCCGCAGCTCTAAGTCAGCCAGAAGGGGGCGGAGTCATCCCGGCTGTGCAGGGCCCTGTGACTGGCCTCAGCAGTGGTCATGGCTGCGAGGAGAGTGCCGAAGGAGGCTGCCTGCTCCTGCTGGAGCCTCAGGACCAACCCGACGCAGCGGGTGAGTACTTGGTCCCGGCCCCGGACCGCCGCAGCCAGAGGCCATAACAGAGGAGGGGATATGATAGAGGTCTTTTTTTTTTTTATTTATTCTTTATTGAATTTTTTAAATCATTACAAAGAAAAAACTTTGCACAGAAATTCTGTAACATTATTTTCAACCTAGAAATACAATTTAAGGCATCATCTAGTGTTCAGACCACTAACATTTTGAAAAAATAATAAAAAATAATAGAGGAGAACAGGGTCATTGGGAGTTACATAGAAAGGATATCAAGATATCTAATCAAATAATAAGTCACTCCTAAATATTTACCACACTTTCATATGATCTGGATATCTAGCCCGTTCCCTGGTTGGGAGAGGAGGTTGTAAAGGCCACCTTCCTAGAGTCTATGAAAACTCTAAGTTGTTCCGGGGCATAAAAAATATATACATCTCTATTCAAGGTAACCACCCCTTTGCAGGGGTATCTTAGAAGCAACTTTGCCCCAAGAGTATTCACTTCTTGTCTCATAGTAAGGAAGGCCTTTCTCCTTTCCTGAGTAGTTTTGGATAGGTCTGGGAATATTTGGATTTTTTGACCCATAAAACTTTCATTAATATGTTGAAAATAACACTTCATAAACAAGCTAACTTCCATTTCTGTAACAAAGGATATCAGTAAGGTCGCCCTTTATATATTTCTGTAGAAGATTCTAGTAATTCTGTCAAGTTATTTAAATCAACTTGTGGTGGATTACCTTCCCTATTTCTATTAAATGGGAGAAAATAGATTTTATTTATACATGGAATCTGATCAGATGGCATCTTCAAGACTTCTAAAATATATCTCCTTAAAGTCATTCGGGGAGATTCCCCTATTACTTTTGGGAAATTCAAAAGTCTTAAGTTCAACCTTCTAAGTTTGTTCTCGATGAATTCCACTCTTCTGTTAGTTATTTGTTTATCTTGTATTAACACTTGACATATATCTTGAGACGATTTTACTGCATTTTGTAATTCCACAATCCTGCTTGAATTTTCATTAATTCTTACATCGTGTTCCTGGGCTACTTTATCCAATTTCTCAGACATTGAATTAAGCTGCCTCGTAAGCCCTTGAAAACGTGGGCTATATGAGGCTACTAATTCCCAGAGAGAGTCTAACGTCACCGGGCCTTCTTTAATTGGATCAATAACCGCAGCTTCACCTTGTGCCCCTATTAGATCTTCCTTTACTATAGATCCACCAGATATTAGTTGTGGTCTTTCTCTACCTTGAATAAGGTTTTGCATTGTAGGGGACCCCCTGTGGTGCAGTATTGAACTCACATGCTCGGCAGTTGTACCCAGTTCCTGATTCACTGCGTCCACACCCTCCAATTTGTTCACTGGACTCACCGGTACTGTGTGCAAATTTGTGGTCGCAAGCGGCGGAGACTGACCTGGAGCAAGTGGTATCCTCAGATCTGGAGGGCTCAATGATGTTTCCCCGGACAAACGCGATGCTCCCAACAGCGCATCATCAATGGGGACTTTGGCTCCTCCTTCTTGGTAAATAGTAGTGAGTTGGGGGATAGTTTTTTGCCCGGGTGGGAGGGAGGGTGTTGAGGGAAATACCCTCACTCGACCTTTTCTCTTTGGAGGCATAGATATTGTAAACCTCCCGAGGTTCTCGAGCAAGCCAAGCCACTAAAGCGGTGTAACTTCTTTTTTCTTTTCCCTTCTCCTCTATGGCAACTGAAGGCGGGCGAGAGTTTCACGCCTACTCCGTCTATTCCGGACTAAGCCGGACAAAGCCGCACGCGCCTGAGGGGCGCGCGCGGCTTTGGTGGCGCGCCGGCGGCAGTGGCGCGCTGCTTTCGCGCCGCTTTTATGGCGCGTAGGCCCCGCCTGGTGACGTCGTCAGGGTTGAGCGGAGGAGGTAAGATGATATTAGCGGGAGGTTCCTCACCCACTGGCTCTCAATCCGGGCTACAGCTGCGAATAAACTCCGCTTTCGCGCCGCTTTTATGGCGCGTAGGCCCCGCCTGGTGACGTCGTCAGGGTTGAGCGGAGGAGGTAAGATGATATTAGCGGGAGGTTCCTCACCCACTGGCTCTCAATCCGGGCTACAGCTGCGAATAAACTCCGCTTTCGCGCCGCTTTTATGGCGCGTAGGCCCCGCCTGGTGACGTCGTCAGGGTTGAGCGGAGGAGGTAAGATGATATTAGCGGGAGGTTCCTCACCCACTGGCTCTCAATCCGGGCTACAGCTGCCTGATAGAGGTCTTTAAGATCATGAAAGGTCTTGAACAAGTAGATGTGAATCGGTTATTTACACTTTCGGATAATAGAAGGACTAGGGGGCATTCCATGAAGTTAGCAAGTTAGCAAGTAGACTAATCGGAGAAAATTATTTTTCACTCAATGCCCAATTAAGCTCTAGAATTTGTTGCCAGAGGATGTGGTTAGTGCAGTTAGTGTAGCTGGGTTCAAAAAAGGTTTGGATAAGTTCTTGGAGGAGAAGTCCATTAATTGCTATTAATAAAGTTTACTTACAGACCGATACAGTACAGTGCGCTCCGACAGAGTGCACTGTTAACCTGCACTTGGACGCGAGTTTTCCCTTACCCCTTATTCAGTAAGGGGCGGAAAATGTGCCAAGCCGCACATTTTACTTTAAGAAATTAGCGCCTACCCAAAGGTAGGCGCTAGTTTCTGCCGGCACCGGGAAAGTGCACAGAAAAGCAGTAAAAACTGCTTTTCTGTGCACCCTCCGACTTAATATCATGGCGATATTAAGTCGGAGGTCCCGAAGAGTAAAAAAAAAAATTAAAATGGGCCGGCGGCTGTTGGGCCAAAAACCGGACGCTCAATTTTGCCGGCGTCCGGTTTCCGAGCCCGTGACTGTCAGCGGGCTCAAGAACCGACGCCGGCAAAATTGAGAGTCGGCTGTCAAACCCTCTGACAGCCGCCGCTCCGGGTCAAAAGGAGGCTGTAGGGACGCGCTAGTGTCCCTAGCGCTTCGTTTTGCCCGTTTTTACCGCACCACCTAATTTAAATACAGAATTGCGCGCATAGGCGTGTGGCCTGTGCGCGCGCCGGGTGAGCGGGCGTTCGTCCGCCCTCCCGCGGACTTTACTGAATTGGCCCGTTAGGGAATAGCCACTGCTATTAATTGCACCACTAACATGGGATCTTCTTGGTACATAGAATGTGCTTAACTCCTGCCTCTTTGTAAATAATCCCACTACTCCCCGCCACTTTTCCCAGCTTACTCATATAGTTCCAAGTTACTGCCCTACCCTTTTCCTTCCCTTCCCTCCCCCCCAGTTATAATATCAGTTACAATGTAAAGCCCTGTTGGCTGAATTTGCTGTTATCTGGAAACCGATGTGATGCCTCGTGCGAATGTCGGTATAGAAAAATGTTAAATAAATAAATAAATAAAATAATTGCCAGGTTCTTGTAGCCTGGTTTGGCCTCTGTTGGAAACTGGATGCTGGGCTTGATGGACCCTTGGTCTGACCCAGCATGGCAATTTCTTATGTTCCTTTTTCTGCTGAGCAGTTTCAAAGGGCAAGATGACCTCTATTTCAAACCCAAGGATCTCACGTCCCCAACAATCAAATCATCCCCACTGTCTGACAGTCCTGAAGAACTTTATTTACCCAGCCAGCTCCAACTGTATAACTCCCTCCAAGCATTGCTGAACCGGCACCACAAAACATTGCTGTAAACAAGAGAAATGAAAGTGAATTTCTATGTAATATCAAATTTGAATGTGCATTTTTTTTTCCTGTCTCTCACTATCAAATAGCCACGGTTATCCCCAAATTCAAGTGCTCACACATCCCCAAACCTCTAGAAAAAGAAAGAAACATCTGGCTCAGCATTACCCAGGCATCTTGAAACCAGTTGTGTTCCGGCATTGGATTTTGCATGAATTGCCACCTTTTGAAGAGCGTGAAGAGAGATTTGGGGGGAAAAAAGGAGGCGCTGTCATAGGTCCTGATTGATAAAGGTTTGCTCCTTTTTGTTTTGCCGGCGGAAAGCCCCGAACTGAACTTCCCAATGAAATAGAGCTGGGCAATTGTTAGGGCGGGGGACGTGAACAAGTCAGTTTTCGGGGAGCAAATACACAGAGTGTGCGACGGGCCCAGTTTTCTCCAGCCAGAAGCCCCCCAAGCGCTGCCTCAGAAACTCCTAACAGCCGCGGCATATTCTCCAAATAAGAAGACCTCTCCCTCTCCCCCTCCCCCGCTGAGTAGGGAGGCGGGCAGCTCCATGAAAGCCAGGCCCCCGCCCCGCCCCGCCCCGTGTCACCGGAGCCCAGTACCGGCGAACGGCTGCTTTTGCTCAGCCTTCCCCTAGCCATGCTCTCCCGGCTGCTGAAGGAGCACCAGGCCAAGCAGAACGAGAGGAAGGAAGTGCAGGGTGAGCTCCGGCGCCGCTGCCGCCGCTCTCTCTCTGCACGAGGCCTAGCGCTCGGGCTCGAGCCGCGGCCTCGAGTAGCGGCGGAGACCCCGCGGTCTGGCGGCTGAGGCAGCGAGAGGCCGGGGGGGGGAGGGGAGCGCGGTCTCCATGGAAACCTCCTCTCCTTCGGCAAAGTGCCGCTTTCTTATTGCCGCGTGTGAAGGTGCTGGGTCTGAGGCCCAGCCAAGGAAACATGATGGAAGGCTGCAAAATACTAAATACCTGTACTAACTTATCATACAGGCTGGGAAGTTAGCGACTGGCCTCTGCCCTGGTTGGTAACATGCCCCAGACAGCCCCCATACAAACACAGGGAAATCAACTTTTGAGACGCTGAGAGATGTCCTAATACTAATAATTAAATTGGCTGGGGTAGTCTAATAATCTTTGGGTAAAGGCAGGGGGAGGAGTAGTATAAGTTAAATAGCACAGGTAGGGGTTTAAAACCAAGAGAAAGGTCTGAACCCACTGATAGGCACAGTAGCTGCTCCATGTTTCTCCTTTGCAAATAATCAGTGGTTGTAATTGTAGCCTGTTTTTGTTTTTTTTAACAGAGAAAAGAAGAAAAGAGGCTATTGCTGCGGCTACCTCCTTAACAGAGGCTCTTGTGGATCATCTTAATGTCGGGTAAGCTTTATGAGATTTCTGGTGTAGAATTCAGAACTGTAAAAAAAAAAAAACAAAAAAACATTTTTTTTCTGCCAATGGGACAGACATTCAAGATGGTTTGGTGAACTTTTTTTTTTTTTTTTTAATAAGGCAGATTCTCAACAGGGACATTAAAGGGATCGATGATGTGTCTGCAATTTAAAAAGAGGGAAGCCAGAAAACAGAGGGGAGCTAGCCCAAAACATACAGAGACCAATGTGCTAAATTGTGGACAGCTTTGCAAATGCAAATAGTGTTCATTATGGACTTTACTGCAAAAAGATTCCCATTGAGCAATTTTCATATTATATAAATGGCCCAGTATCATTGGGAAAACATTTTCGTAGTACTGAGCCTTTGTCCTTAGGGCTTGAAACTTGCTGGGCAGACTCGATGGTCCATTTGATCTTTTTCTGCTGTCAATACTTTGTTACTATAACTTTGTCCCAATAGATGCTCAGTGGTAAAGTAAGGGTGCACGGAGAACCAGGGATCTTCATTCCTGAGTGGCTTTCTGATGCCAACTTTGCATGAAGATTGTGGCGATCACTTTGGCCTTGTGATTGGAGGTGTAATGGCTTGGCTTTATTCTAGTTCTTTCTGATCATAGCATAAGACCAGAACCAGGCAGATTCTGAGCTTCAGTCAGTTGACCAATCTCTTATCTGTGGTCCTATTTTTTTATTTATTTATTTATTTTAATTTCAAAACAGTTAACAAAATTATTATACGCCCATAAAAATAACATGCAATATAAAAAAAATAATCATAAAATCAGATAAACAGACATTAAATAATCATATAAAGTTTCTCATGAAATCTCTCATCACACAGTAAACACTGTCCCAACGAGAAGTTTAATTAGAGTAAAAGAATTCAGGATTCAAAGGCCTGAATAAAATAATATGCCTTAACTTGCTTACAAAAATACTTATAATATTTCTCTCAGTTGAAATGGTAAAGCATTCCAAAGAGATAGTCTGATTACAGAGAATATACAATTTTGAGTTTCCTGCAATCAGTTCAACATAAATGATGGAACAACAAGCAAAAGACTATCCGTTGAACTGTGGTTCCTCAAGGGAATATTCCATGAGTTAAAGCTTTAAATACACTCATTATGATCTTAAATATGCTTTAAGCAATAGCATGTTACTCCTTATCTTTAAGGTAAAATGTAATATGTGCATGTAATAAACAGCCAGTAAGAAAGTTTGCTGAATTTTGGACTAATTGTAGAACCTGGTGGAATACTTGTCTTAAGCAGTCCAACATACAAGACTGAAAATACTCCTTGAGCAAAATGTCTTTTAATTGGTGCAAAAGTCTCAACTTGGAGTATCCAGATTTTAAAACTGACTTAATTTGTGAAAGCCTTAGAAAATCTTGAATCATAAGCACCCCAGATCACGTGTAGTCTCAAGTACAGAACAGCTTTGATCCTGGAGGGCCACAATCAGGTCTGGTCTTCAGGATATGTACATTGAATATGGATGAGGTATAGTTGCATGCACTGCCTCCACTGTATACAAATATATCTCATGCATACTCATTGTGAATGTCCTGAAAACTAGACTTTTTTATGGTATTCCAGGACCCACAGGTGCCTACTCCTGGCCTAGGCTGATGTTGGCCCTGTTATGGTTATTGATGTTTGGGTGGATCCTTGGACACTGGGGCAGCTGACCACGCCCACAGGGGGCAGTCCCGAGAGGGACCACAGTGTCATGCTAGACTCTGGACACACAAACACAGATTTGAATCTTTTATTAAACAGTTTTGGAAACCACCAGAGGTGGCAGTAGTGAGTAGTGGATGTTTGAGCCCGCTGGGCAGGTCTCCCACATAACGCTGGAACAGCGAATCCTCTGCTGGCTGTGCTATAGTGGAAAGAGACACAGAGTTCTGAATACACAATGAGAAGCATTCAGAGTCCCAGGTAGAATTAGGAGAAGCTCCGAGACAGGGAGAGCAGGCCCTTGAGGAGCGAGTACCTGATCCCTTAGAGCAGAGAATCTCAGTTGTATTGTACTCACGTAGTAGTAACAGAGATTCCACTAGATAAAAGGTCTGGCACCAGAACAGAGGGCAGGCCCTCGAGGAGCAAGTACCTGATTCCAGTGAAGCAGTACTGTGGAATAGATGGTAGTTGTACTCACAGATGGAAACTGTTAGTGAAGTCTTCCAAGTAGAAAGGTTTGAAGATGCAGGCAGCGACTCAGGGAACATGGGCCCTCGAGGAGCGAGTACCAGTTTCCTGATAGCACCTGAAAGAAGCAGAAGAGGCCTCCGAGGAGCGGGTACCCTATTAACAACCCCGAAGGGTGCAAGAGTTCCAGATAGCGCTGGAGTGGCAGAGCAGCTTCGGTATGGAGAACGCATCCCATCCGTAGAGTTTCCATTGCTAACTCGATGAGCTAGCAAACACTGTAGGCTTAAATATCCAGGCAGCGTAGCGTCATATCAGGGGGACGCCCCTGAGGTTCGCGCCAACGTGGAAATAAAGATGAGGGTGGCGTGCACGCGCCCTAAGGTACCTTGGAGGAGCATGACGGGAGGCAGCACTAAAGCCGGTCCAGGGACGCTGGAGAGAACGGCAAACAGAATCCGCGGCAGCCAGTAGTCAGAGGTGAGCGGGAGGAGCCGCAAGAAGTGAGAGGTAGGCGGGGCGAAGCCATTGAAGACCGACGGTCACAACAGGCGGTTTTGGGCCAAAGTCTCCTTTTTGCACATGGATTTTTCTTTAAATTCCAATCGTGTTGCCAGAAAATAGCACCCTATTAGCCTGCCAAAAATTAAGTGTATTTGATGACTGTATAAGGATCACCTGTTAAGACATCTTGCTGGAGTTAGTACAATTTAGATTACAGCAGACACAATTATAAAGTTTGGTTAGAAAAGTTATCTTTTTTATTATTGTAAATATAGAAGCACAATCATAACAACTGTGATTTATTTCTCAGTTACTTGTTTTGTGGAAGTGCATCATCTCCATATGAACACACATGATTAATAAGAGTGTTTGTTTTAAAATGAAAGGAAACCAACAAAGTAGTTGGAGAGAGGCAATGCCTTTATAAGGTTAACACATGTTTTAAGACGAGAGCTTTTGGGACTACTAGAGTCCCTTCCTCCGGAAACACGGCATTGTCTCAGACTGCATGAGGAAGGAACCTTAATAGTTCCAAGGTTTTGCATCTCAAAACATTCGTTAATGTCATAAAGGTATTTTTCTTCACCCAACTGCTTCATTTGTTTCCAGAAACAACTCTTCATTTTAGGAGAAGTGTGGGTGTTTATTGGTAAGAAAAGGCCAGCTTCCAGGATGCAACTGTCCTGTCATTGGTGTGGGGAGTTTCTTCTATCCTTACAGCCTGTAGAAAGTGAAGTTTGGGTGGCAGGACAGCTGCGAGTACTGTGGACAGCTCCTGCCAGCATCTGGTTATTAAGCCTGCAGGATGTCTCTGTACAGCCCTTCCTTCCTGGGCGAGTGAGTAAGTGCAAAGATTTGTCTTTAAATCGGTTTCTGAGGTTGGAATGGGAGGCAAGCAGACAGCATAGCATGGACATGAATCAACAGCCGTTTCCTCTTTCCTGACTCCTCACCGATATTGGTATTAACACCCCTGCAATTATATCGTCCCCTCTACTGATCTGTGTGGATGTCATAACTCACTGGATTTTCCTCTTGAAAAACCAAACAACACTTCCCCTTTAGTCAGTAAATGAAGACAGAGAGAAAACAAGAAGAAAGGCAGAGGGCAAAAAAGCATGTACTCAAAGCCAATGTATAGAGGAATGGAGACAGATATTTATTTATTTATTTTCGGAGATTATAGAACACTTATAACTGGGCCCAAGGTTGCATACAAACAAATACATACATAATAAAATCAAACAAACAAAATAGAAATTACAGTAGCAATAGCAGACATAAATTAAATGTGACAGCTGCCCTCCAAGGGAACAGTTTGGTCTAGCATGAAAAAGCAAGCCTGAATAGGTATATTTTTAAATGTCTTAGCACACGTCATCAAATGCAGTTCTTGTGGCAAAGAATTTCACCAAATTGGGGTGGCAACAGAAATTCATGAATCTCAGTTAGATGTGCATGTCTCACAGACAGAATATCCAACAAACCCCTTTGAGAAGAACTAAGGGAACTTGTGGGATTGTATATTCTCAACAACGCATTAGCCCAAGGCAAAGAATCCAGAGCAAGTAGTTTATAGACTAAGATAGCAGTTTTATATTTGACCCTCCACTGGACAAGTAACCGGTGGAGATCAAACAATGTGATTTCACATGCTGTGGTCAGAGATCAGATGCATTGCAGCATTTTGTAACATTTGTAATGCCTTGGTTGATGACATAGGCAAACCAAGATATAACGCATTACAGAATCTAACATAGGTAAAACAATAGCCTGAGATCAGCTGAAAGCAGAATTATCTTAGCTGTGCTCCCATATGGACTGGAAATAAGGAAGGGATTTTGTTACTTGCTCCTTGTCTGTTCAGGATCCCATATGTTTATCTTCTGGCGCGCTAAGATCCAAATGTCTTCTCTGGGAGAATCAAGTTTCTCTGCTGACCACTGTGCTCATCTGTGCCTTCTCCTGCCAGAAAAGCTTCCCATTCCTGAGCTGTGTATGCATCACATCCACAATATTCTCCACTGTCCCTAGCCCAAAAACCTAGACCTGGCTCTTCTGAGAATGTCTAATTAAAGCTACTACAATTTATCATTTTTAAGTGCTGCTAGATATACGCAGTGCTGAACAGATATGTGTAAAAGACAATCTCTGCTCCATGTAGCTTACAGTTTAGTCAAGATAAACATGCATGACAAACAAGAATCTGTGGGAAGTGTATTTATTGTCGAAAAGTGGTTAGGATTTTAATGCAGCCTCAGAAAGGTGGGTTTTTATAAATAGGATTTGAATACGGTCACAGAAGGGAGCATGATGCACCAAATCAGTAAGTATTCCAAGCATATGGTGCAGCAAGGTAGAATGTGCAAAGTTGGGAATTGGCAGTGGAGGAGAAGGTTCTAGACCATCTTATCTGATGAAGGGAGTTTATGAGGAAGGGTGTAGGAAGAGAAAAGAAAAGATGGATAATGAGCTGCAGAGGGAATGCGACTAAGAGAAAGTTGAACCGTAATTGGAAGCCGATGGGAAGCCAATATAGCATTCTGAGAAGAGGGGTTACATGGTCATAGCAATGTTGAAGGAAAATAAGTCGTGCAGCTGAATTTTGAACAGATTGCAGTGGAGAAAGACTTTTCAGTAGAGGCCTACAAAGAGCAAGTTGTGGTATAAGTGGGGAGGTTGCATGTGGATGAGCAATTTGGTATCATGCTTTGAAACGAAGGGATTATTTTAGCAGTGTTTATAGAGGAAGGAACAGCACTCCATTAGCAGTGTGTTTGGATGTACATAGAAAAGGAAAGAGAAGCATCAAAGATGACCCCCAAGGTTACAGGCCAAGGGAGCTGCAATTTATAGCACTATTATCGCATATCTCAAAATCTTGGCTTTCCTGTATGTTGGTTTCTCCTTTCCTCCTGTTCCTTTGTACTTTCAACTCAATCAGAGCCAGGGCTGAAATCAATGCAGTGTCCACAGTGACTCCAAGGTCCCTTTCCTGAATGAGAACTCCTAATGTGGAACTCAGCTTTTTTTTGTGTGTGTGTATATAGTCAGGATTATGTTTCCCTACTAGTTATCACCCAGTGAAACTTTGCTCAACCGTGCCAGGCTGCCTACCAGCTCACATGGCCACTTTTTACAAGGCCGTGCAGCTTCTTCACCTTGTCCACATGCCCAGCAGAGTCATGTGGATGTGTACATGTGCACTCTGCTGGCCCCAAAAACAGACACCATTTTCCAGAGCTTAAGTGTATTATATATATATATATATATATATATATATATATATATATATATATATATATATATGTAGATGTGCATCACTTTGCACTTGTCCATGCTAAATTTCATCTACTATTGAGATGCCAAGCCCAACAGCAATAATTTGATTTTCAGTTGGCTGGAGCAGTTACCTACAACTTGCAGATCTTTAGCCATGCCAGTGTAAGCAATTCACGTGTATAAGGTGACCTGAGGTGAATCTGCTTACCTTCAAGAGAGCAGAAGCAGCTTTTCAGTGGCCCAAGGAGCAATGGGTCCTGCATCATGTGCCTTTGACCGGGGAAGCTCAGGTGGCCTATGGCTTTATTTCTGGAGGCCAGCACAGACTACATCCGCTATCTGTGCCTCTGGGAGAGCAGCTGTCAGAGGGTTTGGGAGCTACGCAGTGAGGCAAAAAACTCATCTGATAGCCCCAGCATTGCAGCTACAGAAATTCTGGAATTACTGGCTTAAATCAGAGGAAAGAAGTACTGCTGCCACTAAAGAGATTGTCATTGAACAACTCCTGTGCGTCCTCCCAGGCTCAGCTGCCACATGGTTGGTTCACAATCAGGTGCATGTCTATTGTAAGGCTCCCTGAGAGGAGATAATATTCCTCCTGCCCCTGTCGACTCCATAGCTACCTACAGAAATGCTAAACATGGACCCTCGTGTAAGGGAATAGACTGCAAGAGGAGAATTGCAAATGGGGAATCATGGTGCCATAGCCCAATAGAAGATGATTCTGGCTGAAGTGGAAATCCAAGGAGCAGGAGAAAACAGCCGTGTCAAAAAGAAAAGAAATACTCGCAGATCAGGACACCAGTTTTATGTCCGACCTTGAAGGAGCTTAAAGTGAGCTCAGTGCGAACATTAGGCTACTCCCCCAGACAGATGTGCTGGTAGAAAGATTAAACTAGGCCCTTAAGGGAATGCTCTGCCAGGTTGTAATTACAGAAAATAGAACTTGGAACAAGTTTTGGTTTTTTTTTCTTTCTGTTTGCAGTTTGAGAGGTTTCCCAGCATGTTCACCATTCAAGTAGCTGTGTGGGCTAAAACTGAAGGGCATGCTTGACCTGGGGAATGGGGAAAAGCAGGGTAGTGATCGCGAATTTAAAAAAATGCTTTTACGGTATGTTGTAGAGCTCTGAGAACATATGACCATAACTGGTAAATGTTAGGAACAAGGCTCACAGGATGGCCCCGCGAGCTGCTGTACTCACCCCGATGCCACTGAGAGCAGTCCAAGATACCACCAATACATCCCTGTAGCTATACCACAGCCGTCTCCTCGGCACTGCCAAGCACATCCCACACACTGCCATGCTGCGCCTGTTCCGGAACCTCCTTAGGCACAAGTGTATTATATGGGACCTATGGTGGGAAACGCTGAGCTAATCAGCCTAAAGAAGCAAGGACTTTTGCAGCATTACCTCACCTCAGCAACAGGTCTCCTGCCTTGCAGTGCGTATTGCCTAGCATTCCTGTGTTCCTGATTCTTGTCCAGCCTTGCTTTCCAGCCTTGTCTTCTGCAGCCTTTCTTGTCCAGCCTCGCATTACCTTATCCGTCTTGTCCAGTGTCTTCACCCACCCTTGCTCCGACTTTCTGGATCTTGAGCTCTTGCTTGGACCTGACCACAATTGCCTGCCACCTGGACCTGACCATTCCTGCTAGCTGCCTGCCCTGACCCCAGTGTGCCTTTAGTTATCTTCATTACCCTTGCATACCTGCCTAAGTCCTGCTGACCGCCAGAACCCAAGGGCTCAGCCTACAGGGGAAGCAGCTGGTAAAGTTGAAACTCCAGACTGTCCCGCTACAGGACACATTCACTAGCTGCCAGCACAGGTCTTGGGCGGTTCACCCTCAAGGCTGCGTGAACTATGCCACAGCACAAAGGGCTTGCACACCCACTACCCTTCACGGTAAATTTGCTGAAGAGAATATTGTAAGTGTGCAGTAGACCTAAGCACAAGGTTATATTTAGAAAGCTTGTGTCTATATCTACAAACTAGGCAATAAGAGTGATGCTGCTGCTACCTGTGGCTGAGAGCAAATTCCTGGCCAAACGGTAGGAAACAGTTAAGGCCCTCACTTGTACAGGGGAGGTAAAGACTACATTTACTCAACTGGGAACCAAAAAGGGGTAACAGCTATATCATGTGAACCTCCTTAAGCTTTGGAAAGTTCAAAAACACCTGTTCATTTTTTAAAGGGTAAAGCAGAAAGCAGAGTTGCTTATCTATAACAGGTGTTCTCCAAGGACAGCAGGATGTTAGTCCTCACACATGGGTGACATCATCCGATGGAGCCTGGCACGGAAAAATTTCTAGAAACTTTGACAGGCACATTGAGCATGCCCAGCATGCTGTTAACTATGCATCCACGCGGGGTCCCTCTTCAGTCTTATAACATAGAGTTCGTGAAAAAATAAAATAAACCGAGAGAAAACCAAACTCTGCGGGGCAGTGGGTGGGTTTCGTGAGGACTAACATCCAGCTGAACTTGGAGAACACCTGTTACAGGTAAGCAACTCTGCTTTCTCCAAAGATAGACAGGTGGTAGTCCTCACACATGTGTGAATAAGTAGCTCCAGGCCTCTCCGAACAGGTGCCAACGTGCACAACAACTAGAGCTGCAACAACCACAGGAGCAGACCTGAACCCAAGGATAGGGCCCAGGGAGGGAGAGTTGGGTTTTCATGGCTGGAAGAGTTTACAGAGGATAGACTGCCAAAACAACTGTCTTGTCGGTCATCATTATACAGGCAGTAATGTGAGGTGAAAGTGTGGAGGGAAATCCACTCTGCAAATCTTGTGAATGGGAACTGCACACAAGTGAGCCACCGAGGCTTATGTGGCCCGACCGTCAAGCTGCAAGCCCGCCTGTGCGTAGCAGAAAGCAATGCAGTCCTCTAGCCAATTAGAGAGTCGCTGTCTCTAAACAGAACCCAGGGATAGGGTCTGTTTTAGAGACAGCGACTCCTAATCTGTTTCTGTCGAAGGAGAGTAAAAGCTGAGTGGAGGACGGTGAGGCATTGTCCATTCCAAGTAAAAGGCAAGCGCCTTCTTGCAATCCAGTGTGTGTAGCGCACGCTCACCCTGGTGAGTGTGAGGCCTTGGGGGAAAAAGGAAGGCAACACAATAGATTGGTTGAGATGGAACTCTCGAATCCAAATGTATGGTTCAACTGGTATCTACTTCATACGCATATCATTAAGCCATCAAACTTCAAATTTTGTGGGACCCTTACTCTTAGAGTCAGTAATTAATAACAGACTCTTATTGTGGTATCGGGTCACTTTACTTTATTTTCATCATCTTTTCAATTTTTTGTCTTTTTCATCATATATGAATAGAATCCCAAGGTGTGCTGACAAACTTCAAGGTGTAACATACGCTTAACAGCTCTTATTTTAAAGCTATAATAGTCAGTCACAGTCCCAACTGATTTAAAAAATGATACTCATCGCAATTAGCGTCTCAATCTCAGTCCTGACACGATCGCGTTTCAGACCGAAAAAGGTCCTGCCTCAAGGGAATCACTCCTTCAAAACTGTTTATCTGTGACGTCCAGCAAAATTCCATCCATTAATGACCAATGGCTATTCTTAAATCCATAACTGTTTTCGCGGTCTACTCTGACACCACCTTGGGAAGGAACTTCAGATGCATTCGCAGGACCACCTTGTTGTGACAAAACTTTGTGTAAGGCGGGTACAACACAAGAGCTTGCAGTTCACCGACCCAGCGAATTGATGTAACTGCGACCAAGAAGATAACTTTCCAGGAAAGGTACTTTAGATCATAAGAATGCAATGACTCAAACAGATTTCATGAGTTGCGAGAGGACTATGTTGCGATCCCAGGAGACTGCTGGAGGACGAGTGGGGGGCTTCAGTTTTAATAAGTCCCTCATGAATTGGTCCACGAGCAGATGGGAAGAAATATTACCATCTGTACCCAGTGGTATGCCCCAATGGCACTGAGGTGAACCCTCACTGAAGTGGTCTGTAGGCCAGATTCTGAGAGGGGCAACAGGTAGCTAAGAGTGTGGGAGGGGAGCAAGAGAAGGGATCCAGACCACGTCGGGTGGAAGGTTTTCTGGACTCCAGAATAACATGTGATACCCCTTCTGAAAGGCCGAGGGCCCGCACCGTCAATTGGTCAACATCCAAGCAGTTAGAGCCAGGGTTTACCCTGGTCCTTGGTAATTAGGTCTGGAGCTGTCCCCAATCGGATCAGGGGGACGTGAGGCCAGGTCCCGAAGGGTCGGAAACCACACCTGATGGGGCCAGAAGGGGGCAATCAGGATCATAGAACTCTGATCCTGCTGCTTAACTTCTGGAGCGTTTTCGATATGAGAAGAAGGGGAGGGTAAACGTACAGCAAACTGGTGCCCTAGTGA
Source organism: Rhinatrema bivittatum (assembly GCF_901001135.1). NCBI lineage: Eukaryota > Metazoa > Chordata > Amphibia > Gymnophiona > Rhinatrematidae > Rhinatrema > Rhinatrema bivittatum. Next base: position 275,081,795 of record NC_042617.1, read on the forward strand.
ATCAAGCATCCGCTATCAACTCCTCCCCCCCCCCCCACCCCCCTCACTCCTTTGGCTGAGAGAGCAGAAGCAGGGCACTTTCCTGATTTCTAAGGAGGCGAAGAGTTCTATGTCCAGTGTCCCCCAGGAGTGAAAGATCTGGTTTGCTACCTCTTGATTGAGGGACCACTCGTGAGGCTTGAATGCCCGGCTCAAGGCATCCGCTAGGATGTTGTCCACCCCCAGAAGGTGATGCCGTTTTCGATGGCCCACGACCAAGAGTGGACCACCTCCTGACAGAGGGGAAAGGACCCCATTCCCCCCCTGCTTGTTCAGGTACCACATGGCAACCTGATTGTCGTCTGAACCAGAACCACTTTGTTCAGGAGCTGCTCTCAGAACACCTGAAGGGTGTAAGGAAAGCTGCGATTCCTGAGCCGACTAAAACTCCTGGGTGGAAGCCCGCAACATGTGGTCCCCATTCCATCTGAGATGCTTCGGTGGTGAGGGTGACCTGGGGTTGAGGGCTCCAAAAGGGGTATCCCCGCTTCATATTTGAGGGGGGTTGCCCACCACTGGAGAGTCTGTTGCAACAGTGTATGTGAGACTACGAACACGCAGGTCCTGCGAAGCCTGACACCACTGAGAACACAACGTCCACTGGCTCTGCGCATGTGCAACTGAGCAAAGGGGGTGACATGCACAGTCATTGCCATGTGGCCCAGCAGGCAGAGGAATTGGTGTGCTGAGACATGGGGGCAGCCAGAGACCTCTCGAGCAAGAGCCCGAAGGTCTCTGCCCTGTCCCGGGGCAGGAAAGCCTTCGCCTGGACTGTGTCCAGTTTGCTCCGATAAAAGTCCAGTTGCAAATACGGTTGGAGGTGGGATTTTGGATAGTTGATCAGAAATCTCAGGGGCTCCAAAGTCTGGATCGTGATGCGCATGGTACTCTGAGCCCCTTGTCGGGAGTTGCCCTTGATAAGCCAATTGTCGAGGTAAAGAAACACATGAATCCCCTGCCTTCAAAGATGGGCTTCGACAACCGCCAGACATTTGGTAAAAACCAGGGAGCAGTTACCAGGCCAAAGGACAGAACACGATACCGATAGTGATTCCCGTTGACCAGGAATCGCATGCCGATCCGACCGAAAGGTGGGGATATGGGTGTATGCGTCTTTTAGATTGAGGGAGCGAGCCAATCTGCCACCTTGAGAAGGAGAATCAGGGAGCCCAGCGAGACCATTTTGAACTTTCCCTTCACCCAAAAACAGTTTAAAGCTCTCAGGTCCAGAATGAGTCGGAGGCCCCCCGTTTTTCTTGAGGATTAGAAAATACCTGGAGTAGAGCCCCTGGCCCTGTTGGCTGGGTGGATGGGTTTGACTGCTTGAGCCAGAACGAGGGCAGAGCGCTCTATCTGAAGAATCTGCAAATCCCTTGATTCTCTCCACCAGGGACACGGAAATGAGTGGGGTGGAAGTTGCTGGAAATGCAGCTGGTAACCCTGCTGCACGATGAACAGGACCCAAAGGTCTGAAGTGTTCGAGGTCCATCTATCTGCAAACAGCTGGCGCCAACCCTAAACCGGGGGTACGGAGCCTGACGGGGAAGGTTGGCTCATACTCCTTGACCGCCAGTTAAAACCCTGTAATGGGGATTCTACGGTGAAACAGTGGTTGCCCGGGGTGGCTAAAGTTGCCTTGGTCTCACCCTGGGAATACACCGTTGAGCCCTGGACCTCTGTGTTGGTGGGTAGTATTTTCAAGGTCAATTAAAAAGGCCTCGGGTATTGCCGTGGGGGCTTCTTGGCTGGCTGAGTGTCAGAGGTACTAGCTGACAACTGCTGAAGGGTCTCCTGATAGTCCTTCAGTTGCGCTACCGCCTCCTTAATTCTGTCTCCAAATAAAATTTCCCCCGTACATGGTAAATCAGCCAGATGGTCTTGGATCTCAGGGCACAAGTCTGAGGCTTGTCGCCACGCCATCTGCCGGGCTCCTTTGCCCACTGCAGCGGTTCTCATGGCTGTCTCAAACGTCATAAGCAGAGCGAACCTCATGCTTATCGCACTCCAAGCCCTGCTGGACGAGTGTCTGGAAATCCTCCTGGAACTACTGTGGTAGGCACTCACTTAATTCAGGGGCCTGCTTCCACAGGTTCCTGGAGAATTGCCCATTGTATCATTGGTAGCAAGCTATCTGAGCAGTCAACATGGTGCCCTGAAACACCCGGCATCCAAAAGCGTCAAGAGCCCTGTGCTCTCACCCTGGGGGAGCCAAGGCATGGGTGTGGATCCTTTTCGCCTTCTTTAGGGCGGAGTTGACGATGGTTGAATCCAGTGAATGGCTGGACTAGGTATACCGCGTCAGTCTTCTGGTTAACCGGTGGCACCGAGATGGGGTGTTCCCAAAGACAGGTTACGAGCTCCTTGAAGATATCATGGACTGGCACCGCCACCACCTCTTTCGGGGCATCTATGAAGTGTAGAATCTCAAGCATCTTGTGCCTGGTGTCCTGCTCTGTTAAAAACTGGAAAGGCACTGATTCTGCCATGCCTTCACGAATCCCACAAAGGAGAGATCCTCCAGGGGAGATTTTTGTTGCTTTTCTAGAGGAGAGGGCTCAGAAGGCAGATCCTCAGAGGAGGATATGGATGCCTCCCTCTCCCAGGGGTCATAAGGGGCCTCACCTTCACCTTGACCCTCCAGGATGCAGGGGGGATCAAAGACCCAACAGCAGATGAGATGTAGGCCTCGATGGCATCGAGAGAGGAGCCAGTGGCATCGAAGGGCCTCGAGGTTGCAGGAGCACCGAAGTATCCACCAGCATCGGGCTGATTGGGGGTCCCAAAGGCATCGGTGGAACCGATCCCGATGGCCCTGGGAGAGCTGGGAGGTGACATGGCACCAATCATCTCTGAGCCACCATTGAACCCAATGGCCCTTCCTCCTTGGAGGAGTCACTACTCGCCAGTATGGGGGCTGGTGGCGGTGGCATTGGTGCTCCCTTTGGCTGTGAAGGGGCTTGGGGTACCAGCATATCGAGCTGTTCCAGTAATGGCGCAAGTACCAGTAGAGTAGGCTCTTGGTGTGGTGGCGATCCCGGTGAACCAGGAGTTCAAAGCCCTGGAGGCCCGGCCGACTGCTAACCACACGTGTGCCTCTCTAACTCCTCCTCAAAGGCAGCTGAGGATAAAATGGCTTGAGGAGAGGAGCAGGCGGAATTGGGACGTTCCCTGGAGCACAGAGGGGCACCGAGCCTCCACCGGTGTCGGTGGAGGCCGCCTGGAGGCATCGGCGGGGTCGAAGGAAATCGCTTCCTCAGCTCTAAACTGCTTGGTGGGACACAGACATCAATGCCTGTCCATGGTCTGGCTTAGAAGATGATGAATGATTGACTGTGTTTCTTCAAACCTTTCTTTACGGTCACCGCGGTCCTTGCCCGGAACCGATGGCAAATGCAAGGAACCCGACCGGGAACAGGACGACAAAGACCACAGTCAGTCCCCTGTACCAAGATGGGGCCGAGGAACGTAGGAGAGGGCTATACCGAAGGGGTCAAGCCCGGGATTTCCTTTCCAAGCGGGCTGGAGTCCCTGAGGCCAAGGATGGATCCGACCACTTTGACCTGAACAATGTTTTTACATTTTGTCAAGACGGGGCCGAAGACCCTTAGGGGTCTCTGGGCATAGAGATCACAACTGCGGACATTGGAAGATGCCCCCAGGTAAAGAACGTAGACCTTGTGGAGGGTCTTGATGGACATAGTCCGGGGACACCGGCAGAAGCTGGTCAATGCCATGGAAAAAAGTACACTGTGCACAGTCAAAGGCCGGCGGGCACCGGGAAAGGCGACAGTCTGTGATCGACCGCGAAAACACAAGGGACTTGCCAGATCACTGAGAAGGACCCGAAGGAGGAATGAGGGACTCTACGTGACGCGTGGAAGGGAAAAAAAAACACTTCCAAAAAGCAAAAGCTGTCAAATAGAGCACGAGCTCCACGACCGCAGGCAAACAGCTTCGCGAGAGAAAGAGACTGAAGAGGGACCACCCGCTAGTGTGTTGCGTGGATTGCATGTGCTGATGCTGGTGCTCAAGTGCGCCTGTCAAAGTTTCTAGAAAATACTTGGGGGGTAACTCCCTAGGGAAGGGCCTGCACAAGGCCTTTTCAGTAAAGCAGATGATTTTAGGAAAAGTGAAATATTGACATCCTTCCTTAGCTATGCTAGCTGCTACTGCCAATTTATCACACCTTTCTCCACTCTCATGGCACCATTGATGGGCTTTGTGAAAAAGAGGGCACCCAGCAGGGTGGTCTAGTTTCCCTGCATCAAGAGGGCCTTCCAGAAACTTCGGGAGATTTTTGTGCCTTGCAATGATTCTGGGAATTCAGACTTCTTCCAATACTTTATTCTCCAGAGCAGACCTGGGCAAGGGGCGGCCCGCGGGCTGAATCCGGCCCGCCTACGGTCTGTGACCGCCCGCCCACTGCTGAGAGCAGACGGGATGAGGCACGCTGCCTTCCCTTGCAGAGGGAAGGCAGCAGTTCATTCTCCGCTCCCTCGCTCCCCGTCCG